>NC_069108.1:2444992-2764919 GCF_947172395.1 Bicyclus anynana | reverse complement strand
AACAATTTGTCTTATATCATAATTATACATTTAATAAATGCTAAATTATAATATTCATTTAATGTTGTTGTTGTAAGTTTTTACGCTAAAATTTAAACTAACATATATATAACAAGTTAAAATTTGAAATTCCTAAATTTCATCATGAATTTAACTGGAATATGTCAGAAATCAAAAAATCATAGTCAAACTAGGAACCGGTAAAATTATTACCTACTGCTTAGTTAAGAGTTTCAATACAAAATCACAAAACTAATCCATAACAAGTTAAAATAAAAAAAAATCAATTACTTTTTTAACAGAGAATTTATTCAGCTTTCTGCAGCTTCAAATAGCCAATTTAATAAATACCTAATACACTAAATAAAACCCCTTTATTAAATACCCCTCTCTAATAAATTTGCTGAATTCAGATAATTCATCCCCTTTTCAAACAGCGAGCTGGTCTAATCTTTGGAACGGCTGAACCGATTTTAAATAAACTATAACTGCATTGAGAGAACCTTCTCTATGCAGTAATAGTTACTTAGGCAACATTTATGCTACTTTTTTAACGCGAAAAAATTATTATTGAATGTATTTGTAAAAAAAATAATTTAACGCGAACAAAGTCATGAGTATCCGTTAGTTTAAAAATAAAATACTTGAAGTAATTGTAGTAAAAAAAAATATAATTAATACACTGTAAAATAAGCCCACCAACCCGCATTGAAGAAGCGTGGTGGAAACTCCTATATGGAGAGGCCTGGCTATGCAATGGGCCGTTAAAATAGGCGGATTAAATAGATGACTTAAGTATACAAAATGCTAAAAAAAATATTTTTTTTTTTTAATTTTAATATTTAAAAAAAAAAGAATAAAAAAAATGAATTATCTCTACCTAACACCAGAAATACATGTCTAAAGAATACCTGAATATCATAGATCATAGACATTAAATATTATTTTTAACACTAAAACATTAACCTATAAACTATGTATTTCTTATCCGTGCTACAGACGTTCAGTTTTAACTTTCCCGTCAAAATGTACAGTTAAAACTGCGCAGTTAAAACTGAAGGTAAACAGCCCCTCTCATTACACTGTACAGTACATACAGTACACTGTGACCGTACTAAACATACTACTTTAAACGTTGGAAAACTCATAGTTTCCGCTCGAGTGTTGGAAAAGTCATATTTTGTAATAACAACCTGATTTTTAAACGCCTTCCATCAACTGACAAAATCACATTCCACATCACACTAGTATTAAAAAAGACGAAAGTTTGTGTTGCTACTACTAGAGCGATATTTTCGAGTCTTTTTCTCGTCCCGAATAATTCGTGGTCTTTGGTCTACAGGTAGAATAAGGGTACTCACTTATACTAGAGAAACAGAATGCGACATCGCTTTGTTAATTTCGCCTATACCCAATGGTCAAGGGACTTGCCACTGATTCTACAAAATCTATGGAGTATTTTAGGAAATAAATTCAGATATTAATATAAAAATGGCTATATTATGTTCCTTTCTTGCCTAACAGTGTTTTTGGTTATATGTATAAACGATAAAACACGATCATCCTAATACTAGTAATATTAATACTCGAAGTAACACCGGCTACAGACAGTCAAGTACACAGCGGTGTGGGTCGATGTGGGAACATATCGAAACCGCACCAATAGCTTATTTCTAAACACTGAGAGTGTATGGCTGGCGTAATACATTAAAATAAAGAGACAGTTCTTAGCTATGTACAACAAAAACCATTAAAGTCAATCGCAAGATACCGGTTTTTCCATTATTGTAAAAGAAGTTTGATAAAATGACATCTTCGGGGATTTTTTAAAGTTTTCCATTTAGGCGGCCCCTAGACGATCAATTATAATTGCACTACTAGCGGATACCCGCGACTTAGTCTGCGTGGAATTCAGTTTTTGGCAATTCTCGCGGGAACTATTGACTTTTTCGGGATGAAAAATAGCATATGTATTTTAAAGTAAAATCTATTTCCTTTCCAAATTTCAGCCAAATCGCTTCAGTAACCGCTGAGCAAAAAAGGAACAAACATACACACTTACACACAAACTTTCACATTTATAATGTTAGTGTGATAGTTAACCGTCTAGAGCCATCCCACTAATATTATAAAGGCGAAAGTTTGTGTGTAAGTGTGTAAGTTTATTTGGTCTTCTTTTACGGTGCGGCTACTGAAGCGATTTTTCTGAAATTTGGAATAGAAATAGATTTTGCTCTGGATTAACAGATAGGCTACTTTCATCCATGGAAAAATTTATGGTTCCCGCGGAATTTGTGAAAAACTGAATTGCACGCGGACGAAGTTGCCAGCGTCCGCTAGTTGACAACATTTTTCCTTTGCGCCGTGTAGGGTCAGTATTGCAGAATATTTTATTGTCCGACTGAAAACTAAAACAATGTACTGTTCGTATAATCAATACATATAAAAATGTGTCTGGCTGTGATTTTAAAATGACTATTATGTAATTGAAAAAAAAAAAGAAACAAAGTCCGCGTTCTTTTAAGTGCTTAAGTTATTTACGATACTAAAACACAACCAGAAATTTGATTTTAATTTGTCTGTCTGTCCGCCAGTTGGGCAATATAATTGATTGTTCGTGTAGTGTTTGTGTATATATACACCGGTAGTGAGAGAAAGGGGGCAGTCTGTCTCTGGCAACGAGAGAAGGCGGACGTGTGCCGATGGCCATTATAGTGTAGTGGTGAGACAGTGACTTACTGCTATTACAGTAAGGACAAGGGACCTTACAGTTCGTATTCAATATTAATATGCGCAATAAAGTTAGGGACCGTAGCTTGCATCGTGTTGATTTGTCATCACGCCGTCATCAATCTCTCCATGCACAGTCCGCAAATGTCCGCGCCAACTGCACTTCTGCACGAACCCTCGGCCGCAATGCATGCAAACAAACCGCCTGTCATTCATATGTATTCGCATA
Organism: Bicyclus anynana; assembly: GCF_947172395.1. Taxonomy (NCBI): domain Eukaryota; kingdom Metazoa; phylum Arthropoda; class Insecta; order Lepidoptera; family Nymphalidae; genus Bicyclus; species Bicyclus anynana. The sequence goes on along the minus strand of NC_069108.1, from coordinate 2,761,960 downwards.
TGCTCGGTCAAAACACATTTCCTACCGAACCACTTCAAACAGACATCGCACTGGAAATCCTTCTGCCCTGTATGCTTCAACATGTGATTCTTCAACAACGCTCCGGTAAAGAACTTCATATCACATTCGCTGCATTGGAAATTCCGTTCCAGTAAGTGATACTTTTTAGTGTGTATCCTTAAAGCTTGTTGGCTGGGGAAGGTTTTGTCACAAGCCAAACATTTCCTGATAACTGGAGACATTCCGTGGACGGCGATCATATGTAAATCCTTCAGGCGGCCGCCTGTGAATCTCTCCTTGCAGATGCCGCACTTGCTCGGCAAATTCATGAATCTGTGGACTGCATTCATGTGTGTTCTTCGTCTCTGGGGATTCTCGAACACTTTGCTGCACTCCCCGCATTCGAACGAGCCTTTGGTGTGAGTGTCTTTGTGTGACAACATCGCTCTGCGACTGACGAAGCCCGCGTCGCAGATGTCGCAGACGAAATTCCTGAAATGCGTGTGCATGTGTTCCAAAAGGATCTTGTATTTGGTGAAGAAGAGAGAACACAACGCACACTGCAGTTGTTCACCGCCAAATTTGAACGGAACTATCTGGCACTTCACCTCTGTGTGCAGTCGCTTTTTGTGTTCATTTTGCAAATGATCAAACAATTCGTCTACTGTGTCGATACTTGTATCGCAAATTGTACATTTCAACAACGTGATATCGAGCTTCAGTAAAAATGCATCAGGTCTTTGCTTCTTCATGAATTCAATGATATCGTGAGCGTTTTTATGCTTCATCAACGAATGATCTTTCAAATCAGCTGGATTCACGAAGTTCTCGTTACAAAAGCAACACATATAAGAAAACCCGTCGTGACTTCGTATCGGCGTTGCTGTTGTGTGCGTTAAAAAGACTTCTATATTTATACAATGCATCTGTCTTTCAGTAATAGGTCGGTTATCATCTATCTTTTCCGGTAACTTAGGAGGTGCTTTCTTTCGCTGAGCTTTGTTATTCTTTTTAACCACAGCTCTATTTATTCCAATTGCAGGGTTAAGAGATTTATACACACCACCTACTACAGTGATGTTAGATAATTTAGCTATTGCGGTGTAATTTTTAGATCTTTTCACAGGTTTGGTTAAACCTTTCACTATACTTATGTTAGGCATTTTAGATAGAGCGGTTACAATTTCTGGAATTTGTGTTTCTTGCTTTGCCTCATCTTTAATTATTCTATTCTCCGTTTCTATTTTCTTGATTACATCTTTAATATTACTCTTCTTGTCGTCCGCTATTTCGCTTTTGATGATCAACTGATGAGGGCCACCTATAAAGAAAATTTTTGGTTTATGTAAGTTTAATATGTGTGTTGCTCTTTCGGAAACAATTTTCAACGTTCATTGTGCAGTTCCAGTTGTGGTAATACTTAAAATGAATATTTAAAATTTAAAAGAAAACCGTGAGAGGTCTGTGGGCCCCGGTCAAAACGATGTTCCTTTCGCTTTTTAGCAGAGGTAGAAAAATTTAAGATAAAATATTTATTATTTATGAAATAAATATTGATTAAAAATTGAACACTGAAGAATTTGATAAAATTAAGTATATAATGTAATATTTTTTTTAGTTTTAAAAATAAACATCAGAAAAAAAAGTCTCAGTACCCCTTTTTCGGACTCGCTTCCATCCGTTCAGAGCATGTGACACGCGCTATGGAATTTCGTTCCAGTAGACTGACTTCTAGACGACTTAGTGAATTTAATGGTTGGTGGTAAAGGCAAAGGAGATGGTCCTAAATTGTATGATAGCCTAGGCCTGCTCATCTATACTAATAATATAAAGAGGTAAAGTTTGAGAGGTTTTGAGATAATCTCTGGATCTACTTAACTCATTTTGAAAATTCTTTTATCAATAGGAAGCCACGTCAATAGGTCAGTGCTTTGGGCTTTTATTCCCGTATTTCCACGGGAACGGGAACTACGCAAGTGAAAGCATAGATCGTCTTTTTAATTAGATCTGGCATGGGCTCCATATAAATTTGGACCGTCCCCATTGTCAATTCATTTTTGTTTTAACTTACCAACTAACAACAATAAAAAATTAAACAACAACATGCATGAATAATAAGCTTTATTATAGAAATTTTCAAAAAGTACGCAATTTAGTGTAATTTCTTCAGCGGCGATTTTATTCAGACACTTTTTATCCACAACTGTATATGTACTCGTATATTACATGAAACAACTGATATTGTTTGTTTAATTTCCTAAAAAAAATAGTCCAGTAGTTTTAGGCATTTATGACCAAGTATCAGATTAAAGTTTTTGAGACACGAACGTGAATGGTATGGCTCTTGAAAGGGCACAAATCTTTCCCTGTTACCAGCGTTGCCAATGCTTATTGTCCGGATTCCCCAAAAAACTAAGTGAAATTCCCCTAATTCAGGGACAGTATAATTTTTTCCCCCACGTTTAGAAATAAACGAAAAAAGTGATAATAATGCAGTTTTTACTGATATTTTTAGGGCTTTTGTACATATAGTTAAACATTTTTCTGGGACATATTAAAAATTACACTGATTATAGTGAAAATTTGTTCATAAATCTCCAATGAGTGTTGTGACGTTGTTAGATGAAGAATTAAATAACTCCCATTATTACAACAAATTTCCACATGTGGGGAACGGTCCATAGTTTACTCGTAGTTCAAATTCCCTGCAATTCGCAGAATTCCCCACAAATTGGCAACGCTGATTGTTACGTCCAATTGACATTGCCAAAACATATAAATCACAGGTCTATCTACCACATTTAGACACACAAGCAAATAGTACCTGGATGGTGCATAGTACTTGGCGGCAATTGTCTTCTTCAACTTGTTTTCCTTCTTTCCGCGAACAACGGTACGCACTTTTGCTGGTGCATTGCACTTGGCAGCAATTGTCTTCAACTTGTTTTCCTTCTTTCCGCTAACAACATTACGCACGTCTTCTGGTGCATTGCACTTGGCAACAATTTTCTTCTTCAATTTTTTTTCCTTCTTTCCGTGTACAGTTTGCACGTGTTCTGTCCAGCTCCATTTCTGCACGAACCCTTTATCGCAAAGATGACACGTGTACAGCCAATTGTTCATATGGAGACGCATGTGCGCGGACAAAACAGTTTTTCTGGCAAACAGTCTCGAGCAATAGTCACATTGGAAATCTTTTACGCCCGTGTGCCTTAAAGTGTGGCTTCGAAGTTGAGCGCCGGTAAAGAAGGTCTTTTCGCACTGTGTACATTGATATCTCCTTTCCATTAGATGGTATTTTTTAGTGTGTATCCTCAACGAGTATTGGTTCTTGAAGGACTTCTCGCACGCTAGGCATTTAAAAAAAATCGGCGACTTCCCGTGAACTGTGCTCATGTGCTGATCCTTCATAGGGGTGCTCGTGAATCTCTCGTTACATATCTTACATTTGTTCGGCAGATTTTTGAATCTATGAACTGCTGCCATATGCAGTTTCAATCTACGCACGTTTTCGAAGACTTTGTCGCATTTGCTGCATCCAACGGAGCTTTTTTCGTGAGATTGTTGGTGACACAACATCGCCCGTGAACTAATGAATCCCCTATCGCAAACGTCGCACACATAGTTTCTGTAATGCGAGTGCATGTGTTCCAGTAGGTTTTTGTACTTAGTATGGAAGAGCGAACATATTGCACATTTGAATCCTTCACTTTCAAAATTAAATGGAACGATTCGATTCTTTACATCCGCATAGAGCCTTTGTTTGTGTTCATTTTGCAAATGATCAAACAAATTATCAACTGTGTCTATTTTTTTCTCACAAACTGTGCATTTTAATAGTGTAACATCAAGTTTGAGTAAGAAAGTACTGGGTCGAGTTTTCTTGATATATGCACTGATACTTTTTTTGTTCCTGTGATTTTTGGACGTATGCTCTTTTAAATCACCTGATTTTGAGAAGCCTTCTGAACAAAAGCAACACAAAAAGTCAGAACCGTCATAATGTTGAATTGGTGTTGCGTTCGAGTTTGTCAACAAGGTTTCTAGATTTAAGCAATGCTTTTCTTTTTCAGGCACTATTTTAGGTTTGTTTGCTTTATCTTTATTTACTGTGTTATCCTTTTTAGTCACAGCTTTTCTAGCTACTGGCTTATTAACCTTATCAGAAATTCCTTTTCTGGATTTTTTGTAAGCCGTGATAAATTTCTTTAGTTTTGTGTTTACTCCAACAGGATTTGATTTTTTCTTGGTTATATTTAAATTGGGCTTTTTGGTATTAGTATTTGTAGTTTTTGCGATTGGAACTGATCTTTTAATAGCTTCACTCTGTTTTGTACTTTCATTTGTGTCAGGCAATGTAACGGCACTTTTTGCTATAAATTCATCTATTTGCTGAATTTCATCATAATCTTCGAAAGACGGTTCCTCCATCTCATCGTCGGTCATTTCTTGTTTGACGTCCAACTCAGGATTCAATTTTACAACTTTACCAGCCATATTCAAAGTGTCCTTTTCCGGTATTACGACCATGGTGTTATCTTTTAAGTTTGTGTGAATGCGAACACGCTTAGATTTTTTCTCTGCAGATGTAATTGAGTCAGGCTTTGGAGCACTAATGTTAGGTGTTGTAACGCTATTCTTTGCTATATATTCAACAAATCTTTGGATTTTATCATGATCTTCAAAAGAGTGATCCATCTCATCATCAGTCATATTTTCTTCTTTGATGATCAACCCAGGATTTGATTTTTGATCCACAGTTTTTAAATTTGTATTAATTTGGGCAGATTTAGATTTTTTCTCTGCATATATACTTGAACCAGGCATTTGAAAACCAACGTTATTATTTTTTACTGTTGGAGCGGTTCTATTAGCAGGTTCACTTTGTGTTGGACTTACAGTAACGTTAGGCACTGCAACGGTGTTGTATGCTATATATTCATCTAATCTTTGAATATCATCGCGATCTTCAAATGGGTCCATCTCGTCGTCAGTAATTTCTTCTTTGATGACCAACTCAGGATTTGATTTTTGTACTGTATCAGCAATCACTTTCACTGAGCTTTCTTTTAGTTTTGTAATAATTTGGGCAGGTTTAGACTTTTTTACCGAGGTTATATTTAAATTTGGCGTTTGAATATCGGTGTTTTTATTTTCAATAACTTCAGCGGATCTTTTGTTAGGTTTACTTTGAATTGGGCTTACAGTTATATTAGCTTTTGTGACGCTATTGTTTCCAATAAATTCATCTGTTGTCTTGGTTTCATCGTCGGTAGTATCTTCCCTCTCATCATCGGCCATTTCGTTCAACTCACAATGTGTTTTATTAATCTTATCATAGGCGCTATTTTCGTTTCGTTTATTATTAATACGAGCACGTTTAGACTTATTTTTGAACGATATTTTCAAATTAGGTGATTTAAGGTTAGCATTTTTATTTTTTTTAATTGAAACGGATCTTTTAGCAGGTTTACTTTGAATTGGATCTACAGTTATTTTAGACATTGTACCGCTATTGTTTTCTATGCATTCATTTATTTTTTCGATTTTATCAGTAGTTGGATCTTCCCTATCATCATTGATTATTTCACGTGTAACGTTTAACTCACGACGGGGTTTGTTAGTTTTATTAGAAATCTCTTTCACAGTTGTTTTGTCAGATATAACCATGCTGTTTTTGTTTCGTTTATTGGTTGTACGGGCAGATTTAGACTTATTCTTTAAAGAGGTTTTTGAATTGAACGATTGATTGATTGATTGTATTGGGGCTACAAATATATTAGGCATTGTAACAGTATCGTTTTCAATATATTCATCATCGTTTTCGATTTCATTGTTAGTATCGTTATAGTTTATGTTTCGTTTCGTATTAATACGAGATACGTTAGGCATTTTCTCTAAATTTTGAGAAAATCTTTCAGCAGGTTTACTTTGTATTGGAGCTACAAATATGTTAGGTATTACAACGGGATTGTTTTCAGTATATTCATCTAGTTTCTCGATTTCATCATTAGTAGGATCCTCCATCTCATCATCGGTCATTTCACGTTTGACGATCAACTCATGATGGAAACCTTGAAAAGAAAATGAACTATTGAAATTCTATTCTATTATCTACGAGTACATTTCCAGTTTTGAACATCAATTGAGATATCATTAGACCAGAAGTATATAAATTAAAAATTCAACGAACAAATAGATGATGTGCTAAAAAGATGCAATCTAGAATAGAGACAAACTTTTGATATTTGAGCATATTTTAAAATCACTTAATAATGGTCATACGACAAATTAAAACACCTCATCTTATAATATTAACCATTTTTTATTGATAAGGATATAATGACATTCAACTAATGATTTTAAACTTATGTTATTTAAACGGGTACATACCACGATAAAACGACGAGATTTTTATTGTCGATATTTCGACCCAGTTGCATGGATCGTGGTCACGACGGGACTGAAGTTGCGAGATGAGAAGTGAAGTCAGCTGTTAGGGGCAGAATCGATCTACCCTCTTTCTTGTTCTTTTTCTTTTTTCAACAACCTCCCGTTTTTGGCTGTTTAGGCAAACCACACTCACGACATCGCTTTTGTTACTATGCGTATCGCGGCACCCTCTTGGTTTGCACAATTCTACCACCGGGTTCCACTCGCTGGCTAGTTTTAAACCATCTTCCCGATTGAAATTATTGTATTTTCGAATTGCGGGACGACCCGCAAAAGTCTGCGATAGCTGATCACATTCTACAACCGGGAATTAAACATTGGATTGAGATCCATAATCCACGCATTATTTCCACGGACCGCCACTATATACCCCGAGTAGTTCGAGAAGCCATTGAAATTCGAAAATACAATAATTTCAATCGGGAAGATGGTTTCAAACTAGCCAGCGAGTGGAACCCGGTGGTAGAATTGTGCAAACCAAGAGGGCGCCGCGATACGCATAATAACAAAAGCGATGTCGTGAGTGTGGTTTGCCTAAACAGCCAAAAACGGGAGGTTGTTGAAAAAAGAAAAAGAACAAGAAAGAGGGTAGATCGATTCTGCCCCTAACAACTGACTTCACTTCTCATCTCGCAACTTCAGTTCCGTCGTGACCACGATCCATGCAACTGGGTCGAAATATCGACAATAAAAATCTCGTCGTTTTATCGTGGTATGTACCCGTTTAAATAACATTCATAATGACATCAATACTGTACTGCTATATAGTAATAAAGTCACGACAACACAATACGTACACAGTACACACTAAATTAAATTTGCAGTCTCAAACCACATTCCTCATCCCAACACCGATTTATGTCATTGACATTTTATCATTCATCATCTACCTCACCATGTTTTTGTCCGCGCATTACATTGTCACTTCGTCCAAAGGTAGTTTTTCTCTACAATATCTTCGTTTGCATTCTTATGCGTTGCCGGTGCCAAATGATTTGTATGAAAATTTCCTTCTAATACTGCGCTGATTCTTCGCTGTAAATATTGTGGTCCTTCATCTGGTTGCTTTTTAACTTCTAATAACTGATTACATTTATATGCATCCTCCTTTCTTGGTGTGGTTTTTAAGACTATAGCACAAATGATATTCAGTTTGATTTGTGCTTTAAGGTTTATTCTTCGTCATTCATACACACGCAGTCAAATCTCACAAACGTTGTTTTTCTATATGCATGTTCTCATAGGATTTTGTATTTTTTATAGACAAAGCGACACATAGAAGTTTCACTCTTTAAAATTGCATCGATAAAAATCTGATCCTTTATCCACATCATATCACCCAAATAGATCTGCTACATCAAGGGTATAATACAGAAGGCTTATTCTTGAGACTGAGCGTATTGTGAGGAGGTTCCTCACTCTGAAGGTTGCTTGGGCACTCAAATTTCCCGCAGCGGCAAGTTAATTATTTTTATAAATTTTTAATAGTGTTTTGTACTATATGTATATTGTATTAACATTGTTAAAAATTAAAAAAGGACTAATTAATAAATGAGAGTAAAAATTTAAATTTTATTTTGGCTGGAAGGCTTCGGTCGTGGCTAGTTACCGGTAGGCAAAGACGAAGCAAAGCGATTTAGCGTTCCGGTACGATGGCGTGTAGAAACCAAAAAGGGGTGTGGAAACAAAATTACAGTATTTAGTTTTAGAAATCTTAAAAGGGACGAATTTAACTAAAAATCATAGATTTTCCTCGATACTTTTAGCGCTGCTTTCTATCTAAATACTCCATTCTATTTTATCCATAGAAATTAGTCTTTATTCTGCCCCCAGGTCAAATTTAAAACTCATCTAAATATACGGCTTGGCCGTGAAATATTGACAAAAAGACAGACAGGCATATAGAATATTTTATTGTTAAATTAATCACTCGAAATTTTCAAATTGGTAGTAGTGGTGTACTCTCAGAGACTTACCCTAGTCTCACTGGTCAGTTACGTATTAAATACTTCTTTGCTCACTACGCCCGTCTGTAAAAAAGCGTCTTTCAACAAATTTTGGTCGAAAGTACAACTCTTTATAATATTTCCTCAATGATGAGAGGAAATTAAATTTGTTAATGATGCAATCTAAGATGGAAGCGGAACTTGTTAGGAGTTCTAATCTAAAACCCATTTCGATTTCTACATGTATACTTACCATCAGAAGACTTACTTACACGTAACATATCTAATAGTATTAAAATCTATGTCGATTATGGATTTAAGAGCTTGTGCCTTTTCAGTTGTGTGCATTTTAAGTAATTAAATGTGATGTGTTTGATGATGTGTTGTGTTTCGTGATGTGTTTCAAACGGTGAAGGAAAACATCGTGAGGAAACCTACATACCAGAGAATTTTCATAATTCTCTGCGTGTGTGAAGTCTGCCAATCCGCATTGGGCCAGCGTGGTGGACTATTGGCCTAACCCCTCTCATTCTGAGAGGAGACTCGAGCTCAACAGTGAGCTGAATATGGGTCGATAATGATGAAAAGGCCTTGGTAACGATTTCAGTCGAACGCTAGCCTACAGTATCCACACAATAGGACGCGTGGAAATACGGGAATAAAATCTAACCTATGTTACTAGCTGACAATGTCGTTTTGTTGGTTAGAAAATTGGTTTAAATCGGTCCAGTAGTCTCGCTAATTCTAATCGCTACAAACAAACAATAAAATATAACTTCTTTATAATTAGTAATGATATAATATAAATAAATCGTCGTTTCATTTTTAACTCAAGGAATATACACTCTAAAACAAAAGCCTAAATTAAAGAAATACTCTTACCGATTGTATACTCCGCGCCACGAAACAAGTCCCGAAGACGCGGCGCTAATGTCTTAATGTCATTTGTGTAAGGCGCTGTCAATTTTAGTCTCAGACCAATTATAGAAGGACCTGTATCGCACTCATAGTCACTAACAAAATTGTCTGTCATTTTCTGAGGAAAACTAGCTTAGATTTAGTATATATCTTATACTAAACTAGAAGTTTTTGCCCGTTTTTACACAATTCAATTACACAAAAAGGTATTTTTACGGAGCTCTTTAACCGAAGAACACGATTACAACTATATAACATCGATTCTATAGAGACAATTTTTATAATCGCATTAGATCGTTGATCATATACTTGGACAGAAAAAAAACGTCTAGCGAGGCAGGTCCTATACAATAATTGGTCTGAGATTTTAGTTCAGCTCTTAGCCGCGGGACTTCTTTCGTGGCGCGGAGTCTACGTACTATATGATACTAGAACTAAATAGATATTTGTATTAAATTAAACAATGTTTTGTTCTCACTATTTATTAATAATTTGATTATATAACATAAACTAGGTATACCTACCTACAATATACTAATTAAATATAAATTAATTCAAGTTAAAACATAATATTCATAAAATCCAAATGTTTTAAATCCTAATTATTTATTACAATAGTATCTAAAAATATCAATCAATCACATTTATAACTATTTGAGTTCAAAGTTAATATTAAGATTTTTTTGTATTTAATCTAGAAAAAGCTTCAATTTTAATATAAGTGATTATCAAAATCATGATAAAGAGCCGTGATAGCCCAGTGGATATGACCTCTGCCTCCGATTCCGGAGGATGTGGGTTCGAATCCGGTCCGAGGCATGCACCTCTAACTTTTCAGTTGTGTGTATTTTAAGAAATTAAATATCACGTGTCTCAAACGGTGAAGGAAAACATCGTGAGGAAACCTGCATACCAGAGAATTATCTTAATTCTCTACGTGTATGAAGTCTGCCAATCCGCATAGGGCCAGCGTGGTGGACTATTGGCCTAACCCCTCTCATTCTAAGAGGAGACTCGAGCTCCGCAGTGAGCTGAATATGGGTTGATAGTAATGAACATCAAAAGCATCTTGTGATGAAATCTAAAAAGTCTTAGCGTGAAAATGAAAGTCATTTTAATCATACTTTTTATTTACAGCTACCTAACGCTTGCTATTAGGCATACAATTGTTTTAACCGACTTAAAAAAAGGAGTTTCTCAATTGGACGCGTATGTTTCTTTTTCAATGTTTGTTACCTCATAACTTCGTCATTTCTTAAACAATTTTGAAAATTATTATTTTAAAAGTTCTGCGGAACCATGATTTCTTCTGGGAATAACTTTAAAAGTACTGAGCTACATGAAAATTAGCTTACAATAGGTATGTTGTTCAATACCTCCTCTAACTACCAGTAAAAGTCCCATTTAAATCGGCCCTTCCAGAGATCTGTATATGAAAAAACAGACACGAAAATTTAACAAAAAAGCTTGATTGTGTTTTACTGTCGTATAAAACATGAGAAAACAGGTATTTTGAAATTAGATAGAATTTAAATTGTATTTATATGTATTGATGTAATGTTTGATGCGAAGCTGAAGTGGCAATGGACGGGGCACATAGTTCGAAGAGCCGATGGACGTTGGGGTCCCAAGGTGCTGGAATGGTGAGCCCGCAATAGTAAGCGCAGTGTTGGCCGACCCCCTGCCAGGTGGAATGACGACATCAAGCGGGTAGCAGGGATTCGCTGGATTCAGGCGGCTGAGGATCGTGATGTTTGGAAGTCCCTACATAAGAGACCTTAGACATGTGGTATGTCGACTGAGCCGTGGCTACCCTAGGATTCTGGGCTACTGATATGGAATTCTGGGACATAGGAAATAATCCTAGATTCTCACGAACCCTGATAGTTGGTCGTACAAACAAATACTAAAAAACCGCAATTGCTTGATTGTTTTGCCGTCAATGCTAAGGAACCCTTTGCGCGCGAGTCCGGCTCGCACTTGGCCGGTTATTTTCAATTCAATACGCCAACGGTCACCAGGCTGTTTAACCTGATAGTTGGTCAAACCAGCAAATACTAAAAAACCGCTATTACTTGATTGTTTTGCCGTTAATGCTAAGGAACCCTTTGCGCGCGAGTCCGGCTCGCACTTGGCCGGTAATTTTCAAATCAAGCGGTCACAATCCGATCGTCTATCTCTCCGTGCACAGAACGCATATGTCCGCGCCAACTACACTTCTGGACGAACCCACGACCGCAATGCACGCACGTGAAACGCCTATCGTTTGTATGTATACGCATGTGTTCAGTCAGAACTGTCTTCCTGGTGAACCATTTCAAACAAACGTCGCATTGGAAATCTTTCACGCCAGTATGCTTCAACATGTGGTGTTTCAATTGCTCCCCTTTGAAAAACGTCATTTCGCACTCCGTACAACGGTGATTCCTTTCCAATAAGTGATACTTCTTGGTGTGTATTCGCAACGCGTTTTGGTTCGTAAACGTTTTGTCGCACGCCAAGCATTTTCGGATGCATGGCGTCATGCCGTGCACGTTTATCATGTGCTGGTCTTTCATTGGACTGCTTCTGAACCTCTCGTTGCAGACGTTACATTTGTTGGGCATGTTCTTGAATTTGTGCACCGCGTTCATGTGAGTTCTCCTCCTTTGGTGTGTTGCGAACACTTTACTGCATTTCCCACACTCGAAGGTGCCAGTTTTGTGTGACTCCTTATGGGATAACATTGCTCTGCGGTTTATAAATCCACAATCACATGTCTCGCACACGTAGTTTCTGTAATGCGTGTGCATGTGTTCTAACAGAATTTTGTATTTGTTGAATACGAGAGGACAGATCGCACACTGAAGCTCTTCACCACCAAATTTGAAAGGAATGATTTGATTCTTCAAATCAGTATAGACAAGCTGTTTGTGGTAATTTTGCAAATGATCGAACAATAATTCTAGTGTATCAATACTCTCGTTACATAGTTTACATTTCAACAGAGTGATATCAAGCTTTAGTACGTAACCGCTCGAGGATTGTTTTCGCATGAAGTTCCGCCTGTCTTCACCATTATCGTGCATCAACAGAGTATGGTTCTTTAACTCGGCAGGAATTGCATAGCTATCCGTACAGAAGCAACACATATAGGTGAACCCATCGTGGCTTCGAATCGGCGTTGCATTCGAATTCGCTAATATAACTTCAAAATTAGAATTATGTTTCTGCTTTTCTGATATTGGTGCAGGTTTCTCAATCTTTTTAATTGTTATATTAGACATTATAGCAATATCTGATAATTTTTTAGGTATAGATGCGGATCTTTTGGTCTTCCTCGAAGATCCTTCAGTTTTAATAGAGTTCGAAATTTTAACAATAGAATTTTTATCATCAGAAACCGACGCGGCTTGTTTAATTGTTTCAGACAGTCCTTTCAGAATGGTTGTATTAGGCATATTCACAAAAGCGGCTGTATTTTCTGGAATTATTGTAACTCCTTTAATCATTTCAGTGAGTCCTTTCAATATTGTTGTCTTTGTCAGTTTTAGGACACCGGTTTTGTTTTCCTTGGATTTTACTCTTCTTACTTTATCTTTTATACGATTCTTCTTGACATCGTCGGTTATTTCACTTTTGACGATCGACCGCGGATTACCTACAAAACAAAACGATATAATTACTTTCGTCGACTATTACTCTTATTTCGAAATTATTTTGTGCGTTCTATTATTAAGGAGAGATAGAATACCGGACTACTGAAAACGCAAGAACTATTTTAATTAGCGTTAATTATATTATAAAGGCTGTAATTTAATTGTAGTTTAAGAATCCAGAGAATTAAAAAAATAGGTTAATTCAGAGAACTTTCTTTATATTACATTTTCATAAAATACAAATAGTTCCGATAAGTACTTAAAATTTTATTGTTTTAATTAGATCATTCGAAGTATCGTCGAACAGTTGCATTTCTTTTTTTTATTTTATGCAATATAATTAGATGAGAAGAACGCTAAATTCAAACTTTCTAAATGCCGAAGCACGTACTACGAGTATATATACTAGATGTAGTTATGTACAGTATTGTAAAAAAAGCTAAGGTAGGTAGGTAGCTAAGAATCTCTATAACCAAAATCTCTAAAATCGATGAACTTAATTTAGAATCTTAATTATGGTGGAATAATTTCATTACGTCACCATAAAAAAAAGGAATAATTTATCAATTTATGAATGTAGAAACCTTCCATAATTATCGATGTGCATTCTACGCGACAGATGCAATGTTTAGAGACATTATTTTTTTATTATAAAGAATTCATTCTACTAAATTTTATATGATACATTTTAACCAAATGCCTCCTTGAATGTTGAAATTTAGAAGACTCTGTCTATTATTTGTCGATCTCTCCATGTATAGCACGCATGTGACCCCGCAAGCTGCATTTCTGTACAAAAGCCCGGCCACAGTGTTCACATTTGAAGCGTCTGTCATCCGCATGGATGCGCATGTGCTCCCGCAAAGTGTACATCCTTCCGAAGGCCTTCAGACAAACGTTGCACTGAAAATCCTTCTTGCCAGTGTGCTTCAGCATGTGTATCTTCAACTGAAACCGATTGAAGAAACTCATACTGCATTCGGTGCATCGGTACTGGCGCTCCATCAAATGGTCTCTCTTGTTGTGGATCCTCAAAGCATTCTGACTTGTAAACGTTCTATCACATGCCATACACTTCCTAATCACAGGCGGCACGTCGTGCGCTTTGGTCATGTGCCTGTCTCTCTTGTGATTGGTGTTGAATCTCTCTTCGCAATAAATACATTTGCTGCGCAAATTCTTATTCTTGTGCACTGAGTACACATGCAACCTCTTCTTTTCGATACTGTTGAAGACTTTTGGACATTCGTCGCATTTGAACGCGCCGGTCTTGTGTGAGATCATATGTCTGGATAAAATTTTACGATTAATACATCCAGCGTTGCATATGTCACACACGTAGTTCCTGTAATGAGTGTTCATGTGTTCTTGCAAGCCTTTGAATTTTCCAAAAACGAGACCGCACGTTACACACTTGAGTTGATCGTCTTCAAACTTAAACGGAACTATATGATTAATCACATCGGTGTAGATGATCTGTTTGTGCACATTCTGCAAGTGATCAAAAAGTTCTGGCAGAGTTTTAGGGCTAGCGTCACAAAGTTTGCATTTTAGTGATGTGATGTCGACCTTAAGTATAAAACCGTACGGGGATTGCTTCTTCATGTAAAGATGTCTGTCCTTTGAATCGTGTGAATTTAACGTGTGCTCCTTTAAATCGGCCGGATCTGTGTACTGATTCGTGCAAAAGCAACAAACGTACCCGCTGCCTATGTGGTAACGGATTGGTGTCGCGTTAGAATTTTCCAACACAACTTTGAAATTGTTATCGTGTTTCAGAAGCTCGCGTACAGGTACGTCACTATTCTCTTCTGTTTTTCTATGTTTACGCTCCGATATACTGTCTATTTTTATGAACTCTATTTTAACTCTCTGCTTTTTATTTTTCTTTACCGTACTCTCGTCCAAATGGATAGTTATTTCTTTTTTCGCGTTTAACTGACGACCACCTACAAACAAAAGGAATAATTACTGTATTTTCGTATTCCACTTCAAAAGTTCAAACAACATAATTTAATATACAGATTAAGAATTCCTATTGTATGCAGGTATCATCGTTACTGATTCAAAAATGTTTGAATTATCATCTTATCACGTCACGTTAAATTCAGCCCAATTACATTAAATTAACGGACTGCCGCGACTTAGTCTACCTTTCGACTTCCTTAATCCGGCCCTATCGTAAAATCCGTTCTTAGCGGACATCTAGTAACTATAGACTTACTTCCTTGCCAAATTTCAACTTCGTACATCAAGCGGTTTTCGAGAATTCGTGATGAATGACCTTTAGCATTTATATATTAAGATACCAGACTGTTTGTTGAATCATTTCCTTTTAACGACTATAGCGTATTGTTTAAGAATATGTTCATTTTAATTTTGAAGTCGAGAATAATATATTTATGGATGAAAAAGTTATAAAAGTTCTATACTAACCAAAAATCAAGCAATTAGAACGCATAATATAGCACGGTAGGAAGTAACTAACAACAGGAGAAACTTCAAAATAGATTGCTACTGCGATGATGTCGTGAGTGGAAGTAAAATTACAATAATTATATTTATCAAAGATTTATTAGAAGTAACGAGAATACTAAAACAAAGTACTAATACAGCTTTTTAGACTAAATTCACACGCAGTACAAATATGTTTCCCAATTTCAACACTTCTGGCCATGCTTAGTACGCATATGGCCGCGCCAACTGCATTTTTGCACGAACGCATGTCCACAATACTCACACTTGAAACGCCTGTCATCTTTATGTATCCGCATGTGGTCACGTAACGTGCTTTTCCTCCCATATCGCTTTAGACACACATCGCATTGGAAATCCCTTCTACCAGTATGCTTCAGCATGTGATCTTTCAGACAAGTCGATTGGAAGAAGCTCTTCTCACATAACGTACATTGGTGACGCCTCTCCATCAGATGGTCCCTTTGCATATGCACTCTAAACGCCTTCCGTGTAGCGAAAACTCGGTCACAAGCTGTACACTTCTGCGATTTTTGCACTTGATGGACTTCATGCATGTGCTTTATCTTCTGGTGATAATCTTTAAACAGTTCGTTGCACAACCTGCATTTATTCCTGAATGTCACCGGTTTGTGAACAGATTTGATGTGAAATTTCATCTTTGTCACTGTAGTAAAGTCGCCCTGACAAAAGCGACATTTAAATTTCCCAACTACGTGTTGTTCTTGATGAAGCAGCAACCTCTTACGGTTCACAAATCCGGCGTCACAGACTTCGCAAACGTAATTCCTCACATGTGTGTTCATATGTTCTAACATTATTTTGAATTTGTTGAATTGAGTGGGGCACATGCAACATTCCAAGTTTTCACTTTCAAATCTGAATGGTATCAAATTGTTTTTTATATCTGTGAACAATCTTTTATGGTGCAAATCTTTGAGATGATTCACTAATGTATCAATATCGGCGATGCGTTGTTGGCAAAGTTTGCAATGCAAATGTGTGATATCAACTTTGACATTGAAAGCATTCAGGTCTCTACGTTTGGTGATGCTAGAGTTCTCTATACCTTTATGGGTGTCTATAGTGTGTTTCTTCAAATCCGCCGGGTCTAGGTATACATGATCGCAGTAACAGCACGAGTAACCCATATCGCTTTGGTTTCGTACAGGCGTCGCATTAGACCATGCGAATATCTCTCTAACATTGATCAAATGTTTGGACAGTTGGCCGTTTTTTTGCTTATCCTTCCTCACTGCATCATTCACTTCTTTAGAATTTGGTTCTATTTTCACTTTCACTTTTGTGATATTGACCGGTAGTTTACCTACAAAGAAAATTGGGAAATTTTAACTTCGTGTCACTTGTTATGTTCGTGTTATCTTAGTTGCGGTGTTATGCATTTTCGTTTTCCATTTCAAAAACTTAACAATATACAGTTTACAAAATTCAATTGTATGCAGGTATCATCGTTATTAAATCAAAAAAGTTTGAATTATCTTCTTACTCTCACATCGTTAAGTTCACCCCAGTTATATTAAATACCCGACCTAAAATAGATTGACTCTGATGGATCATTTCCATTTAACGAATATCTTAAGGAATATGTTGATTTTAATTTTGAAAGAGTATAATATATTCAGGATAAAAAACTTAGTAAAGTTGTCTACAAACCGAAAGTCTTCACGAATTAGAACTTAATACAACGCGATAGAAACTAACTTGCATCAAGAAAAACATCAAGGGGACTTGCCGCGTTTTGCAAAACCATCATAATTTCTGTCCATCTTAATTAAGGGCGTAAGTAATATTACCTCAGTGAGTGGTACAAATTCAGTGAATGAAATGGTCGATGATTTTTAAAATTGCTATACGAAACAATCCTGACAATAGCTCGCAGGGTACGATTTAATAACTTGGGGTAAGTGCCAAAATCATAAAATGCTACTGCGACGAAGACGTAAAAGAAATTAATATTACAATTTTATTTATCAAATAACTAATGTTACCTCAGTAAGTGATACGAATTGAGTGAATGAAATAGTCGGTGATGTCTAAAATCGCCATGGGAGCCAATCTTGATAATAGCCCGCAGGTTGCGAAATGTCGAAACATGAAATCACTATGGATTTAAGAGCTCATGGTAAGGTCTAAGACTACTACTGCAACGAAGTGATTAAAAGAAGTAAAATTACCATTTTATTTATCAAAGGTTTATTAATAGTTACGAGAATACGCTACAAACAAAGCACTAACACAACCAATTAGACTGACTGTACACGCAATACGAATAAGTTTATTAATTTCAAAACTTCTGGCCGTGTTTAGTACGCATGTGCGCTTGCCAACTGCACTTCTGCACGAACGCATGTCCACAATACTCGCACTTGTAGCGCCTGTCATCTTTATGTATCCGCATGTGGTCGCGTAACGTACTTTTCCTCCCATATCGCTTTAGACACACATCGCATTGAAAATCCCTTTTACCAGTATGCTTCAGCATGTGATGTCTCAGACAAGTCGATTGGAAGAAGCTTTTCTCACATATGGTACATACATGACGCCTCTCCATCAAATGATCCCTTTGCATATGCACTGAAAACGTCTGCCGCGAGGAGAAAATTCGGTCACAAGCGGTGCACTTCTGCGTTTTTCGCACTTGGTGGACATCTTGCATGTGCTTTATCTTCTGATGATAATCTTTAAACAGTTCGTTGCACAGCCTGCATTTATTCCTGAATGTCACAGGTTTGTGAACCGATTTGATGTGGAATTTCACCTTCGTCACTGTAGTAAAGACGCCGGGACACAAGTCACATTTATATTTCCCAAGTTCATGTTGTTCTTGATGAACCATCAACCTCGTACGGTTCACAAATCCGGCGTCACAGACTTCGCAAACATAATTCCTCACATGTACGTTCATATGCTCCAACAGTATTTTGAATTTATTGAATTGCGTTGGACAAATGCAACACTCCAAGTTTTCTTTTTCAAATCTGAATGGTATCAAATGGTTTTTTATATCTGTGAACAAGGTTTTATCGTGCAAATCTTTGAGATGATTCATCAATGTTTTAATATCGGCGATGCGTTGTTGGCAAACTTTGCAATGCAAATCTGTGATATCAACTTTGACACTGAAAGCATTCATGTCTCTGCGTCGGGTGATGCTAGAGTTTTCTATACCTTCATGGGTGTCTATAGTGTGTTGCTTCAAATCCGCCGGGTCTAGGTATACGTGATCGCAGTAACAGCACGAATAACCCATATCACTATGGTTTCGTATAGGCGTCGCATTAGACCATGCCAATATCTCTCTAACATTGCTCCAATGTTTAGTCAACAGTTGGCCGTTTAATTGTTTTTGCTTTCTGACTGCATCATGCACTTCTTTAGAGTTTGGCTCTATTTTCTTTTTCACTTTCGTGATATCGACTGGTACTACACCTATAAAGAAAATTAGGTTACTTTAACTTCGTGGCACTTGTACAAATCCGTTTTCTTAGTCGCGATGTTTTACTTAGGATCTATTACTGCTCTATTACTTGCCAGTTCCTCTGTTAAAATCGCATGTGGTTAACGCATAATGTAAACTTTTGAAAGTGAAATGTATGATATTTTAATGAAATGCAAAATGTCTTATGATCAAGTAACGTTATTTTTGGAATTGGCTTACTCGTACCTTTTATTAATTTCATGCTTATATCATTTATTACTATTTAAATATTTATGAGTTTTGCTGGCTCTATGTAGTTTTCGACTGCCAAAGCGTTATAACGTCGAGTAAGATATTGTAATTAATTGGCTTGGTACCCAAATAAAAAAAAATACTGCGATAGATTGTTTTCCTGGTACTTTTTGTACTTTGTTTTAAATGTTAAAATTTATGTCTACTGTAAATATTTATAAGATAAAAATATAGTAAAGAGCAAATAATTTAAAAGGTTTGCAATAACAAAATAATCTTCGCGTGCTTAAATCAATTTATATACAACATAGAAGCTAACCCATAACATCAGAAACATCAAAATGTAAACTACATCTTCGACAAGTCATAAAAACAAGAATAATTACAATTGTATTGATTAATGATTTATTATGAGAATTCGCTACCAAAGAAACTACTAATGCAGCTACATTTTAGTAACAAACAATATATTTTACAGGTAGTAGAAAGGAGAATGCCAACCGGCCCATACAACGTCGACCCCGGAAAAAATATAGCCCCATATTGAAGTATATGGAGATGATAATATGATGTATAAATAAGTATCTAGCTAAAAAATTGGCTTAGTAAATAATTTTTTTCATCACTCTTCTAGGGCAAATTGATCGCCGGAGTACCAAAGTGGTGAAGTAACATTTGAAGCTGTATTATTTTTTTCTGTTACCAGCAAGATTAAATAAAACAAGAAAACGAACAAACAAACCAATCATAAGTCTTCAAAAAATATCGTAAAACTCAGACCGTCTGGTCATTGATTTTAGCTTGTCCCCGTTGTGGACAAATAAAAAGTAATTTAAAAATGTCGTAAAACGTTCTAGCAAACTTTTTTTGACAAAGTAATGATTCCATTATTAAAGTAGAATTATCAAAATATTTTTATATATAAGTAAACTGCCGGGTGGTTAGGGTAGGTCTGGGCCGGGGATGGACATTCCCCTTTCCTACTCTCAACATTTCTCGTCGTGTTTAATACGCATGTGATTTCTCCAGCTCCTCTTCTTCACAAACGACTTTTCACAGAACTCGCACTTGATTCGCCGGTCGCCTCCCTTGTGTATACGCATGTGCTCGCGCAAAGTACACTTCCTGGTGAACCGTTTGAAGCACACGTCGCACTCGAAATCCTTCGCGCCAGTGTGCTTTAACATGTGAATTTTCAGATAATTAGATTGGTAGAAGCTTTTGTCGCACACAGTGCATTTGTGGCGCCTCTCCATCAGATGGTCCCTTTGCATGTGCACTCTGTACGCCTTACGCGTGTCGAAAATGCGTTCGCAAGCAGTACACTTCTGCGTTTTCTGAACTTGATGTACTTCGCGCATGTGCCTCAACTTCTGGTTGTAATCTTTAAACAGCTCATTGCATATCCTGCATTTGTTCTTGAATGTCGCCGGTTTGTGGACCGATTTAATGTGGAACTTCATCTTTGTTAAAGTGACAAATTCGGACGGGCACAAGTTGCATTTGAACGTGCCATACGTGTGCTGCTCTTGATGGATCAGCAATCTCTTTCGGTTCACAAACCCAGCGTCGCAGTCGTTGCAAATGTAATTCCTCACATGTGTATTCATGTGTTCCTGCAGAATTTTGAATTTGTTGAACTGCACCGGGCACATGCAACACTGCAAGTTTTCAGTTTCAAATCTGAACGGTATCAAATTGTTTTTGATATCTGTGAACAGTTTAGTGTCGTGCAATTCGTTGAGATGACGCACCAATGAGTCGATATCTGCAATGCGTTCTAGACAGACTTTGCAGTGCAAATCGCTGATATCGATTTTGACATTGAAAGTGTTGAGGCCTGTGCGTTTGGTGAAGCTGGCGTTCTCTATGCCTCTGTGGTTGTCTATGGTATGCTTCTTCAAGTCCGCTGGGTTTGTGTATATACCGTCACAGTAACAGCACGTGTAACCCATATCACTTTGGCTCCGTATGGGCGTCGCGTTAGACCACGCGAGTATCTCTCTGACATTGTGCAAATGTTTAGACAACAGGTGGCTGCTTTGCCGCTTATCCTTACACTCGCCATAACTCAGTTCTTTTTTCACTTTCACTTCCTTTTTTACTTTCACTTCTTTTTTCACTTTCATTTCTTGGTCAACTTCCACTTTCACTACCGTGATTTCGACCGGTAGTTCACCTACAAAGAAAATTGAGTAATTTTAGCTTCGTGTCACTTGTAAAAATGCGTTTTTTTTTTCATAGATTTAATATCGGGAAGATCGGTTATGAACTAACCAAGGCAAGACTAATCTATCGTACTACAGATCCTTTAACTATTTCATTCAAACCATATGATGAACTTTTTTAAGCATTGCATCGCAGCTAAAAGGCTTTGCCGGACTAGAAAATTAATACGTACCCGCTGCGTTAATATATATACTCTCACGTGTTACATACTTATATACCAAATTATTTATTTGTGTTTTCGTTCTATAATATACCTATAATTATCACCTTCGAACTTCCGAATGCTGAATCATTATTGTTTGTGTACGTACGACCTAAAGCCATAGTCTATTTACCAACAAACTAATTAAAAATGAAGGTAGAAAACGCATGTAATTTCATTACTTATTTATTTTACTTTCTGTGTTGTTTTATAAAATGGTATTTTATATAACAAGTTTTTATAATTATAATTACCGATGTAAAATGAATAGCGATTTATACACTCATTTTTAATTTGTTTGTTGGTAAAAAGTTGGGCACTTTATGTATATATAGACATAAAATTTGTAATTTTTGATAAAATGACTATGCTTGTTTCTACTCGTAATTAAAGGCTATTAGTCAGGGATCCGTAGAACTTTTTTACAACTGATTAGTTACTATCCAGTTAATTTTTCGTGAGTAGCTTCATCTCGATGAGACTTTTTGTTTACGAAAATTCTTGATTCTGGTAGCTAAATGACTTACCAGAAAATGAAAATTACTGAGCGTCGGAACGAGACAATGTACTACAATTCAAGCAACAGTAAAAAAACAGCTGGTTAGTAACAACTTTTATTAAGCTCGTTATTGATACAAGTTGGGAGGAGGGTAGTTTACTAAAAGTTGTCACTTTAAGAGCCGTGATAACCCAGTGGATATGACCTCTGCCTCCGATTCCGGAGGGTGTGGGTTCGAATCCGGTACTGGGCATGCACCTCCAACTTTTCAGTTGTGTGCATTTTAAGAAATTAAATATCACGTGTCTCAATCGGTGAAGGAAAACATCGTGAGGAAACCTGCATACCAGAGAATTTTCTAAATTCTCTGCGTGTGAAGTCTGCCAATCCGCATTGGGCCAGCGTGGTGGACTATTGGCCTAACCCCACTCATTCTGAGAGGAGACTAGAGCTCATCAGTGAGCCGAACATTGGATGATTATGAACCAGCTGTTTTTTTACTGTTGCTTTTTGCCAGCTGACTATATATGAATAAAAGAAGTAAAACTTGTACTGAATATTAAAGTTTAATAACTAAAAATCATTAGATACACATAGTAAATAGTAGAACAATTCCATTTTATTACAATTATATATTTTAAGTAAGTGAAATGCATTGTTACCATAAGTACCTACTTACTAAATATATTTTATGAATCTACCTTTATTAAGTATCCAAATAGTTAAAAACTCTTAGAAATGACGGGTAGTCACGAAATATAGTTTTAAACTGTGTTTAATATTCACCTACCCTCATTTAAGACCAGGCGCTGTGAAGTATTGAGTATACATAAATCGAGGATGTCATTCCGTTTACAGTTTACTCAAGAAGGGTTTGTTGGTCTATTCTTTTGTTATACACTACCCCATTTTGGTGTCGAGTATATGGACTGAACAAATTCTTTGGATATTTTCCAAAAATTGGATATTTTTATTAAAAATATCCAATTTTTATTATGACATTATCACACTAATAGCGAATCTATTACAAAAAACACAAGAAAGTTAAAAACAAGCATTTTTTAAAAGGTATCACACCGAAACTACTAGATGAATACAAATGAAAATTGGCACACAATCGTTATCTATATGTTTTCCTGAGTTAAAAACTGTAAACAGAATGCGGTCCTCGGATTATGCACACTCAATACCTCACAGCGCCTGGTCTATAAGCAACAGGTTAAAAATTCATTGGTTTCTTGAAGAAAAAGTTAAAAGTGATCACAAAATAAGTTCAAAACTACTGCTTAATTCAACTAAATACTAACTAAATCATACTTCTATAGGCCTAGCATGCGTCCCCGACATATCTCATGAAAATAAATTTTGTCGACCACTAGCGGCATAGTAAAAAAGTCTCTCTTTCGTACCAACGCAATTTTTTTATTCTCTACATGTCAGTAGGTTACAATCTCACTTGACGGTAAGTGATAAGATGGAAGCGGGCTAACATGTTAGGAGTAAGATTTACACCTCCTTTCGGGTCCTACACGTACCGGAACGCTAAATCACTTGGCGGTACGTCTTTGCCGGTAGGGTGGTAACTAGCCACGGTCGAAGCCTCCCACCAGCCAGACCTGGACCAATTAAGAAACCGAGGATCGAACTCAGGACCTCCGTCTTATAAATCCACCGCTGCGCCACGGAGGCCGTCAAAAAAGTGAGAACGATATTTTTTATAGCGCCGCTATTGGTCGACATTTGTCTTTTCTCTTCACGACATTTGTCGCGGTCTGCATCTTAGGCCAACTAGACGCCTAAAAAAGCGAGCGCCTATAAGCTGCCTCGCCAGATATGCACCGGCCCTTAGAGATCATCCACATATGACGTCATGTAAACTGTCGTGTGTACCAAATTACACATCAATAGGGTAGTAATAATCTATATTTACAATAAATCTGTAGAGGTCAATTCTGTACATGAAATATATTTCCAAAATAACTATCAGGAGGTGATTAGTGGTCGATACTGATGCCAAAAATGCAATCAGTAAAATTTTTGTCTGTCTGTCTATTTGTATGTTCTTTATAGAAACAAAAACTACTCGACGGAGTTTAACGAAACTTGGTACAATTATTCTTTATATTCCTGGGCAGGTTATAGTATACTTTTCATCACGCTACAATCAATAGGAGCAGAACAGTGAAGAAAAATGTTGAGTAAACGGGAGAAGTTACTCCATTTTTTAAGCTTCCGTCGCCGTCGCGTGGTAGGGTAATGAGAGGGTAGGGGTAGGGTAGGGTAGGGGTAGGGTAGGGTAGGGGTAGGGGTAGTAGTAGGGTTTCACGCGGACGAAGTCGCGGGCGTCCGCTAGTAAATAATAAGAAGCTTTCGCTTAACTGTTGGATCAAGAGTCGGATACAAAAGGCAGTGATTCTTGAGACGACGCGTATTGTGAGGAGGTTCCTCACTCTGGAGCCCTGACCACCGGTTGCTTGGACACTCAAATGTCCCGCAGCGGGAGGGTGAATTTTTTTTATAAATTTTTAATAATGTTTTGTATTTTATACTTATATTGTTAAAAATTAAAAAAAAGAAGTAATAAATAAATGAGACATAATCAATAATAATAAATATACTTAAACAATACACATCACTATCTAGCCCCAAAGTAAGCATACAGAGTAGCTTGTGTTATGGGTGCTAAGATAGTTGATATTATAATATTCATATACAATTATATACTACATATAAATACTTATATAATACTCACAGACACTGGAGTACACTCATGCTCATCACACAAATATTTTCCAGTTGTGGGAATCGAACCCACGGCCGTGGATGCAGAAAGCAGGGTCACTACCCACTACGCCACGCGGCCGTAGACTCATATCAAAGGACATGTCCCAACTTTGTATGGAGGCTGGGCCTTTATTCCGAGTGTCAACTAAGCAGAACAAAGTATTTTAAAAGGACATAAAATATAGGGCTTAAAACCGAAAATAAAAAAAAATTGTAACCTGCATTATTTTTTTTAATTAATTACAAAAAAGTATTTTTTCATTAATTAAGAATTTTTATCATGTTTGTAACTCACACCCTGACAGATTGTCAGTGATCTTCGCGTAGAACCGTTCGCTTATGGCGTTTTTAAAGCAATTTAAGGGTTTTTTTTTTTTTGTTTAATGCATCTCTGTCTACGATTTAATGTTTCTTTTTTAACTTGTGTCTTATTGACATCTGACAATATTACATGACATTGACAGCTTACACCGGATATGAATTAAATTACAGGTGTTTTATTGGCTGTTTTGAACACTTTTACTGTATTGTCTATGTTTAATTTGTAGACAAGGGAGCGAAACAAAAAAAATATTTATCTAATTAATGCGGGTTCCAAAAATACTGAAAATTGTTTTCTCAACAGCAATTTGTATCTTGTATCCGTAAAAAATACTATCGACCTGCTTATAAATTATAAAAAAATAATAAAGGCCCATTTTGGGATATGTCCTTTATCATAAACAATATTGATTTCGTATAGTATATGGCAAAAGGGACGGAAATGTTTCGATATTAATTAATAAAAGATAAGGATTTCTTAAGAAATTAAATATCATTTGTTTGTTTGTTAGAATTGTGAGGAAACCTGCATACCAGAGAATTTCCTTAATTCTCTGCGTGTGTGAAGTCTGCCAATCCGCATTGGCCCAGCGTGGTGGACTATTGGTCTGACCCCTCTCATTCTGAGAGGAGGCTCGTGCTCAACAGTAAGCCGAATATGGGTTGTAAAATTGATGATTCCAAACTAGAAGCGAACGTCACATGTGGACTCTCCCTAAGCCCTCATTCGCACGAGAGCTTTTTTAACGGACGTTATAAAAACGCTCAAACACAACAAATGCATTCCCAAGTATATGTTCACACGACAACGTTTTTAAAACACGACGCGTTTTTTCGAGCAGTGTTGCATTTACAATCTTGGGCTTTGGAAATAGACCTACATTTAACTCATAATATATTGGAATATCTACTCATATATCTTTTCGTCCGAAATTCGTCAGTGCCTGAAGACAAAAGTCTTCGAACAGTGCGTGTTGCCAGTTACCTATGGTTCCGAGACTTGGTCGCTAACTATGGGCCTCATAAGAAGGCTCAGAGTCACACAGCGGGCGATGGAACGAGCTACGTTAGGAGTATCTCTGCGTGATCGAATCAGAAATGAGGAGATCCGCAGAAGAACCAAAGTCACCGACATAGCTCAACGAGTTGCGAAGCTGAAGTGGCAATGGGCGGGGCATATAGTTCGAAGAGCCGATGGACGTTGGGGTCCCAAAGTGCTGGAATGGCGACCCCGCACTAGTAAGCGCAGTGTCGGCCGACCCCCCACCAGGTGGACTGCGACATCAAGCGAGTCGCAGGGATTCGTTGGATGCAGGTGGCTCAGTATCGTGATGTTTGGAAGTCTTTAAAAAAGGCCTATGTCCTGCAGTGGACGTCCATCGGCTGAGATGATGATGATGATGATATTGGAACGCTTTTTTTAACGTCCGTTAAAAAAACTCTCGTGCGAATGAGGGCTCACTCGAACACTATTGGTTAAAACTAACAACAGTCTTACAAATAATACTTAATATTCAAATACCGCTCAAGTATCTACTTTTGTACAGTAATGTAAATTGCTGTCACTATGACAACTAATGTCGGCCACAGACGATCAAGTTATATCACATGCTTGCATCACTAATGACTTGACGTCCGATAAAACTGATCGTGCGTTAATCGCGGTGTGCATGGCATCATGCCGATCGCGATCAACACACGATCAGTTTTATCGGGTGTCATGCCGTAAGCGCTGCAGTCATGTGAGATTACTTGATCGTCAGTGGCTGACTTAAGGAATGTAAAAACTTACACAGTACGATGTTAGAAATTGTATGAATTTAAAAATGAACTCCCATCCAGAAAATAGATAAAGACTTTTATCTACAACATTCAAACTAGAGGGTATTTTACTCTTTATGACACGAAATCTGAAAGTGTATAAATAAAATAGTTTAATTTTCTTCTTCATAAATCCTTTTTCATAGATTTGTTATTTCATAGATATTTGTCTTCTTTAATCTGGTCTATTTTGTGATTTGGACCTTTAAATGAAATACCTATAGATGTAGCTATTAAATCATGTGGAAGTGAGAAGCGTATATCCGAGTTATAAAAGAAAATTCAGACAAAAAATATTAGGTATATGTTGTTCTTGTCAGTGAAGCCGGGTTCTGTTGGTAACTTAAAAATCGGTCCACAAATGATGGAAATATACATACATACATAAAAAAAGAACATACACACAGCTGAACGTAGAACCTCCTCCTTTTTGGAAGTCGGTTAAAAAGTCAGCTAAAACCGCTAGTGCCGTTGTTAGCTTTTTCTTGTTTTAAAATGAATTTTCAGCTTATTTATAGTGTACTTCCGGTCCGGGACATAAACTAGACCATCAGACCATCAAGGCGCATATTATTTTAGGGCGTTTACAATTTAAGACCGTTTTAAAAAAAAGTGTCGGCTAGCCTACTGTCACACGCAAACGAACGAAACAATAGAATGACTATATATTCTAATGCCAGCCACTGACGATCAAGTAATCTCACATGCATGCAGCGCTAACAGCTTGACAACCGATAAAACTGATCGTGTGGTTGCGACGTGGATGACATCATGCCGTTCGCGACCAACACATGATCAGTTTTATCGGACGTCAATCCGTTAGCGCTGCAGGCATGTGAGATTACTTGATCGTCAGTGGCTCACATATAATTATGTTTCAAATCACGATTACCTACCAAGTAAAAGGTCATTCAGTTCCAAAGAACACAATCTCTAACATCGAACGATTATAATGCATTTTAGCAATACATCAATATAATATTTATTGTTGGATTGTATTTATAGATAAATCTATCAATTAAAAAATACTTATAAATACTAAAATTGCATAAAACAAGTGCTGCGTTTGTGTTAAAAGTGATAAAAAGATTTCATAATAATTACTACTATTCAGCCGGGTCCACACCGAGTAAGCAGTTACTTTTTTTTATTTTATAATTAAAATAGAAAAAAAATGAGTTTAGATGAAGATAAATAATGCTATTGGTTGATAATAAAACACAGTGGCGTGCACTTCATAGATGCATAGACGCAATGCATACGCTGAGGATTCATTACGTACCTGTGTTGGAGGTAGAATTTTTCATTTTGAACAATTTATACAAAACTAGCGGACGCCCGCGACTTCGTCCGCGTAAATTTCGATGTCAACTTTACTACTACCCCTACCCTACCCTACCCCTACCCTACTACTACCCCTACCCTACTACTACCCCAACCCTACTACTACCCCAACCCTACCCAACCCCTACATCTACCCTACCCCTACCCTACCCTACCCTCCCCGTACCCTATCCCTTTCCTACCCCTATCCCTACCGTACCCCTATCTCACGCCTACCCTACTACTTCCCTATCCTACTCGTACCTCTACCCTACCACTACCCTACACTAAACCCGGCCCTAAACCTACCCTACCTCTACACTACCCCTACGCTTCCCTATCCGTACCCTACCCTACCCTGTAACTTCTCTATCTTACTCCTACCCTTAGCAAAATCGGTCCAGTCCTTCGAGAGTGGTGGTATGACCAAGAGAAATAGAGACTTCTATGCTAATAATATAGAGAGGTAAAGTTCGTGTGGTTGTAGGAGGTAATCTCTGGATCTACTGGACCGATTTGGAAAATTGTTTTACCAATAGAAAGCTACGTTATTTTCGAGTGCCATAGGCTATGTTTGATCCACATATTCACACGGGAACGGGAACTAAGTAAATGAAAGCGCCGGGCATCATATAGCGGAATTTCTGCGTCTTTTAGAAATTTTGTATTATCTCCGAAACTATTTAACTAATTAACATACTATAAAGGGCAAATCTTATCTCCATAATATCCTTGTGATTATTAAATAATTTATTTTAATAAGGATTAAAGTTTAGTTGTATAAATAATGACGTAAACCTAAGTATATAAAATTAATAATTTTTAAAACACAAAAGGTACTATATCTGCTAATATATAGAAGATAGATATATGGTGTCGCGGACTTTTTTGTAGAACTTTTAAAGATACATAAAGTCTCCATACATTAATTTCAATTTTACACAATAGTTAAGGCAGCGCATGCGAATAAGTCTGTTTAAGAGGATTTTCAGTCCGACCTGTATGACAAAAACTGTGATAACTCGGCTAATATATATGATACCAATATAAAATATAGCCTATAGCACTCCCCGATGATGTAGCATTCTACTGGTGAAAGAATTTTTAAAATCGGACCAGTAGTTCCGAAGATTACCCCATTTAAAAAATGTGACAAACTTACAAACTTACAAACTTTACCTCTTTATAATATTAGTATAGATGAAAAAAAACTTTTCATTTTACCTAGCCTACTCTAGTTAAAAATCTTGTGGACGCCACTGCTAAAACATAATAATTGGTTTACCATATTACATTCGATACACATACGGCACAGGGTATTCAATTATTATATGTATATGACAATGTTTCTGTATGCAATGTACTCAAATAATATTTTTTTTTAATTTAATTAAAAAAAAATTCAAAATTACAAATTTTGACTAGTTAGTTTATATTATTATATACAATACTTATATCATTAAAACTTTCACCTAGTGAATTTATAATTCATTCATCGTAACTTAAAATGTTCAGATGTAACCCTCATGAGAAATTGTATATTTTTTCTTTTATGTGCCAATGTGATTAATAAAAAAAAATTGTGTAAATAATAGGTAAATTCAAAAAAATAATCATCTTCATTTAAATAAAATGAAACTAAAAAATCGTAAAAACTTTACTCGATCGATCTCAATGTGTACCCGGCTACAATCAGATAGAGATCACAGATGTCATAAGATGTCACTACAGAGAAAACCTCAGCCGTCCTAATTGACACGATGGCAATAATAAAAAAAAAAAAAACAAATCATGTAGCGATAATTTTGTGTATATTCTTCATGTGCACCTTCCACGTCCACTTCTGGACGAAACTGGACGAGCAGAACTCGCATTTGTACTGCCTTATGTTTTCGTGTATGTTCATGTGATTGCGCAAAGTGTACTTCCTAGAGTACGCCTTGTGGCAGACGTCACATTTGTACTCCCTTATGGACGAATGCTTCTCTAAATGCTTCTCCAGATCCGATTGCAAGGAAAACTTCTGGTCGCAGTGTTCGCATTTGTGCTTCAAATCGGCGTGATGCCTTTTGTTGTGGTTGTACCAACGAGATCGAGTGGTAAACGTCCGTTTACAATAATCACATTTGATAGACAACGGCTCGACTCCATGCTCTTCAACCATATGCGAACGCTTCTTCGCGTAACTAGAGAATCTCGCTTCACAATGCGGACATTTGTTGCGTTTGGAAAGTCCGTCGTTGTGTATAAACTTCTCGTGGTCCAATCTCTTTCGATTCGTGCTGTAAATTTTTGGACATTGCGTGCATTTGAACTCTCCCGTCCTGTGTTTTAATGCGTGCCTATTCAGCAATTGCTTGTTGACGAACGTCGCGTTGCATAAATCGCACACGTAGTTCGTGTAGTGTATGTTCATGTGTTCTTGGACGTGTTTGAAGTGTTCGAACACTTTGGGACAGTAGAGACAGTTGAATTTGTTCTCGATAAACTTGAAGGGTAGGATGTGATTTGGGATGTCGGTGTGTATGGCTTTTTTGTGTTCGCCAGCCAAATGTTCCATCAAATTTTCGAGGGTGTCAATTTTGTTGTAGCACAAGAGGCAGTACAAATTCGTTATGTCCAACTTTACGAGGAAATTCCTCGACGTGTAGCCCTCCATGCACGACGATTTGTCTATTTCGTCGTGCTCCTCTAGCACGTGCTCTTTCAAATCGGGGACAGTTGGATACAGTTTTGGGCATAACATACACACGTAGCCGGTGCCATCGTAATGTCTTATGGGTGTCGCTGTGGAATGCAACATTATGGTCCTAATGTTCTTTAAATGCTTTACTAGTTCGGCCGCGCCGTCGCTTTTCGACGTTTTATCTGACATGTATCGCTTTTTTATTATCGGTATCGGTTTTACACGCGGTTGGTTAGATCCGTGCGCTATAATGCTCGGCGTTAGTTTTTCTGGTTCCATTTGAACGGTTCCCTCGACTTCCGGCTCTATCTTTATGATCAGTTGGTCCTCCTCATGATCTGAGGCCGGTTCTTGTTTCACTACTACTTCTAATTTCAGGTCGCTCTTGCCACCTACAAACAAAAGTAGTAGGTTAAATATCTCAACTTATATAACACTGTCTGTGTTGTGCTTTTTGTCTTAGATAAACATTTTGTTGGGAGCGCCGTTTTCAAATATCTGACATCGATCAACGTCGAGGAGGTGGTGGCTTCAATAAACAGTCATTTTATGCATTTTCACTTATTTTTATTAGAGATTATATATACGTAATCTTTTTACTTATGATCTTATACAATTGTACGCGGTTTTCGTTTAAAATTTATTTAGATAATCACTAAATGATTATTCCAATATCTACGCTATGATTTAAATATAAATATACATGATATAATTTTAAAAGTAATATTTAAACCAACGGTGAGATCAATAAAAAATTAACACTGTTACTTGAACCAAATTTCAAATTACAAACTCAAAGTAATTTCATAAGAAATGTTTTGAATCTCACACGTTCTTTTCATTAAATTAGTTTCAAGTTCATTGTAAAGTTTGAAATTAACTTCATGTAACTTAGCATTAGTTGATTAATACTTGATAAAATTTTTCTTAACTATTATTAAAAGTCTACGTAAGCATATTTTATTTGTAGGGCAGGGATGACTAACCTATGGCACGTATATTATCACTCGAAAAAACAAACTCAGTTGTGCTTAAAGACTTTCTCCTTCTAAATTAGTGGTCTCTAAATGCATCAATGTAATAGATAGAGTAGATAAGAGGAGAAAATCATCCTACAGTTTGCCACCCCTGTTACAAGGGACCAACTATATCAATACTAATGCTTCCTAATCAGAGATGTACGAGTATGTGCAGAATTCAACACGTAAGAAAAGCTTACTTAATTTTACTGACTTAAGCAGAGACGAATAAAATTTGTTAAAAGCATATCGTTCCATATAGCTTACACATACTTCGCTCTAATGCACCGCCGTTTCGCACATCTTTGGTGGAAACCCTAAATCTAAACAGATCGTCGAAAAAAATTAAACTAAAGTCAAATTATGTTTGTACTGCATGTGAGACTTCAAGCTAGATTTCTGACTAAAATGGCTGGTGCAGTGTTCGCATTTGAATCTCCGCGCAATTTTCGCGTGCCGTTTCAAATGCTCGCGCAACGTGTGCTTCCTCACGTACGACTTCTGACATATGTCGCAGATGTACTCCTGCGCGGGTGTGTAATGCTTCAGCCTGTGCTTCTCCAACTCCACAAGCGTGTAGAAGCTCAAATGGCACTCGGAACATGGATACGTGCATTCCATGTGTTCACGTCGCTTGTGATACCTCATTCTCGCTCTAGTGGGGAATATCTCCTCACAAATTTCGCATTTCACAATCAATGGCTCAGCGCCGTGCTCCTCCGCCATGTGAGATCGCTTCTTCGCGTAATTAGTAAACTTCTCCTGGCAATACGGACACTTCTTCCTTTTATAATCACCGACGTGTACGAATTTCTCGTGGTTCAATTTCTTGCGATTTGTGTCGAATATTTTCGGACACTGACTGCACGGGAAGTCACCCTTCTTGTGCCTGTTCGCGTGGTTCTGCAACGTCCGTTTGTTGACGAACGGTGCGTTGCAGGTCATGCAGAAGTAGTTCTGGTAATGCACGCTCATATGCTCCGCTACCAACTTGAAATGCTCGAACGTTTTCGGACATTGGACGCAATTGAACCCGTTTCCAACAAATCGGAACGGCAGTATATGGTTTGGGATGTCAGTGTGCAAATCTTTTTTGTGCACCGAATTCAGGTGAACGAACATATCATCGAAGCTCACAATTTCGTTGTGGCAGATGAGGCAACACAGATGCGTGATATCCAATCTGACAACATAGGACGTCAGTCTGTGCCCTTCCATAAAGGAGGATTTGTCCATTTCGTCGTGTTCTTCTAACACGTGGGCTTTTAAATCCGAAGGTAGAGGATACGTCTCTGGGCACATGGCACAGACATAATTGGCACCATCGTGATATCTTATCGGAGTGGCATTAGTGTTTAATAGTATTGTGCTTATGTTTTTCAGATGCTTTTCCATTGCAATCTTTTGCTCCTTTTTGTGTTTCTTATTCAGTGCTTTCTTTTCATCGATGCTTTCATTGACCATTGGCTCTATTTTGATGGTAGTTGTGGTCTGATTGACCAGCTCTAGTTTATTGGTCGTTATGCTCTGCTCCTCGTTTTCGGTGTCAGAGATCGGTTCCGCTTTGATACTGATCTCAATGAAACTCTTTTCTGTCTCGACACCTACAAAGAAAAGCACTGAATTAAAATTCTCAACATGACCATCAGTTTTACTTGATCGTTCATATACAGCTACATCATTTTGTATGCTAAAAAGACTGCATGCTTATTCTATGTTTTTGGCTGCGTTGCACGATTTCTTTTAATACTAAAATAATTACTTGTGTAGAGTTCTATAAATCATTTATTTGTGACTGAGCGATTAGAAAAGAAGGTTTTGGTTTGAGAACTTATTTTCTTTTGACAAATTGTGTGTTTTACACAACGATGATTAAGGTGACTAATGACTATGGTGACATCTTTTTGAAAGAGCTTTATAAAAGTTTAAAACTGTCAATTAAACAGAAAAATAAATATCAATTAATAAGTATGAATTAGATTTTCGCAATGCAAATATTTAAAGGAATCTAGAATCAAAGAGAAAAAATCAATATTCAGATAAATTTTCTAGTATTTATTACACAAGTCACATCAAATATTACAGACATCAATTAATGACAAAACCACACTCCTAACGCTACAATACTAAAACATCACTTGGACGCATTTTGAGCCATCATTGTATTTTTTGATATCCCATGATTCTTTTTCATGTGTTTTCTTCTACTATTCTGGGTGGCGTACGCCTTTCCGCACACATCGCATTTGAATTTCCTCTCATTTGTGTGCGTCGCCATATAATGTCCGAGCATGTGGCGTTTGATGAAGAATCCCATGCTGCAAACTGAACACTCGTACGGACGTTCTTTCAGATGAACGCTCCGGATGTGAAGCATTAAGTTGGACTTTAAATTGAATCTCTTGTCACATTTGTCACACTTAATCCCTTCTACTTTGTGCTCCTGCATCATGTGTCGCGTCTTTTGATAATAGTTCTTGAACCTCGCTTTGCATATCTGACAGACGCTGTCACCGGCGATGCCTTTGTGTTCAGTGTTAACGTGCGCTTTCTTCTTGGACTCCGCAGCAAAGATCATGCCGCAATGCTTACACGCGAAGCTAGATTTCTTCTTCCCGTGTGTCGTTTCGTGCCTGTTCAATCGGAAGCTATTCACAAAACCAGCACCGCATATGGTGCATATAAAATTTCTGTAATGTACGTTCATGTGTTGCATCAAAAGTTTCATGTTGTGGAACACATCGGGGCAAAGGCAGCAGTATATTTGCTGCTCGTTGGTCAGTTTGAACGGTTGGAAATAATCTGTTATACCTAAATAATACTTCTTATCGTGTACTTTGACTAGATGCTCACTTAGAGAGTTGATGCTATCCATGGGGTTATCGCAGATGGTGCATTTTAAATCGACTATGTCTAAAAATGCCACAAAGCTGCTCATTCCTGAACCTATTTTATACGTGGGCTTTTCTTTAGCGTGATCGTAATGCGTGTGCTGTCTCAAAAGACTGGGATCGGGGAAGGTTTTAAAGCAATAAGCGCAAACGTAGCCCGCATCGTTTCTATCCTTGAAGGGGGTGGCGTTTGAGTATTTTAACAGGGTGGTTAGATTGTGCCACTGTTTCTGCATCTCTGGGGGATGCTTTTCGCGGTACACTACACTATCGTACGTATCGTCGGTCTCAGCCGGCCCGGTTTCGTCCGTAACGGCCGCTTTTCTTTTTTTTCGGGCTCCGGTGAGGCCTATAAAAGAAAAACAACCAGTGACACGCCGTTCTGTGGTACATTTCAACGTATTCAATTTCACTTCCTCTACAAATACACTAAAGTCTAGTTTTAAGACAAAATATTTAATTTCTTCTTGACTGTGATAGTAAATTATATTTTTCTATACTATATTTAAATTCAGTTTTGAGTTCTTCTGATATAACAAATATTAAAAGTATGTCATTGTTTTTAATTATTCTACACATTAGTTTTGTATAATGAAGTAATCGTACATTTATAACTAGCATTTACTTGTTACTTTCTGTGGTCATAGGCTGAGGAAGATCGCAAAACAGTACAAGCAAGCTAAAGCTATAAACTTGGAAAATAACTGACTATAGTGCCATTTTAACGAGGTGTTTCCTGAGCTCTATATTAATAACTAGAGGACTTCCGCGACTTCGTCCGCCCTAAGACTTCTTTAACCTAGCCCTTCCAGTAGTATCGCTGTAAAAATGGAGTAACTTCTCCCGTTTTTCCAACATTTCCCTTCACTATTCTGCTCCTATTGATCGTAGCGTGATGAAAAGTATACTATAACCTGCCCAGGAGTATAAAGAATAATTGTACGAAGTTTCGTTAAAATACGTCGAGTAGTTTTTGTTTCTATAACAAACATACAGTATTTTTGGCATCAGTATCGTCACTAATCACCCCTTGTTACGTTATTTTGGAAATATATTTCATGTACAGAATTGACCTCTCTACAGATTTATTATAAGTATAGATTGTTGTTTTTTTTTTCAAAAATTTTATACTAAAAATCTAATGTCTTCGCGCCTTTGCAATGCCTAAGTGCCTCAAGTTTGGAAAATAATTTCTTGTTTAATTTCCTTGTATCTACCGATTTGAAGTAAAATAAAGGTAGATCGACAATATTATATTTTTGAGCCACGCCAATGTCAAACAAACTTTAAATATAACATTAAAAAAAAAAATATATATACATACAGCCGAACGTAGAACCTCCTCCTTTTTGGAAGTCGGTTAAAAACCTTATTTATCGTGAACAAAATATTCAGTGTAAATTATCAGCCCGGAGTTAGGATGTTGGTGGCATTACATCATCGTGCCTCGGAGAGCACGTAAAGCCGTCGGCCCCGGTCATCATCATTAACCCCTTTTTTTTTACAAGTTAGCCTATTGACTACAATCTAATACGTGACTTAAAAATTGGTTGCGATTAGCAGCGCCATCTCTCGTGGCGGACTTGCTTTACTTCACAAGCTCCTAGTAATTAGTTTACAATAACGCAGTCAAAAGACTAAACGCTGGGCTTACTAGTGTTTTTTTTTTTTTTACTTCTTTACAAGTTGACTACAATCTCACCTGATGGTAAGTGATGATGCAGTCTAAGATGGAAGCGGGCTAACTTGTTAGGAGGAAGATGTAAATCCACACCCCTTTCGGTTTCTACACGGCATCGTACCGGAACGCTGAATCGCTTGGCGGTGCGTCTTTGCCGGTAGGATGGTAACTAGTCTCGGCCGAAGCCTCCCACCAGCCAGACCTGGACAAATTAAGAAAATCTCAATCTGCCCAGCCGGGGATCGAACCCAGGACCTCCGTCTTGTAAATCCACCGCGCATACCACTACGCCATGGAGGCCGTGTCGTAGTATAGCAGTGTTATTGTAATTTCGATTACACTTTTCGTAACGCAAGTCATGCATGCGTAATGAAGTTTTACTTTAAAAGGTGGGCCATCATATAGGTCGTCGTCATCAACCCATATTCGGCTCACTGCTGAGCTCGAGTCTCCTCTCAGAATGAGAGGGGTTAGGCCAATAGTCCACCACGCTGGCCCAATGCGGATTGGCAGACTTCACACACGCAGAGAATGAAGATAATTCTCTGGTATGCAGGTTTCCTCACGATGTTTTCCTTCACCGATTGAGACACGTGATATTTAATTTCTTAAAATGCACACAACTGAAAAGTTGGAGGTGCATGCCCGGGACCGGATTCGAACCCACACCCTCCGGAATCGGAGGCAGAGGTCATATCCACTAGGCTATGACTGCTCTTATCTATAGGTAGGCATTATTAAAAATTGCTCGCTGAGAGTATTTTTAAAGTGTCCAATATTGTAAACGAGATTACGCTGTACGAAAATAAAGGCAACAAATTTTGTTACAGCTCTTTATTAAAAAACCTAACGAAAGAATTCTTTACTAAGTAATAAAAACTGTAGTAAAACATTTTCACATGATTAAATTAAAATTATAAATATAAATATGGGTACTATATTATTATTTAAGAATCATACTAAAAACATGACTTAAAAATAAAATTACTAAATAATATTTTTTATAATTTGCAATGTTGAGTAAAAAGTAAAAAATATCGAAGTACGCATAATACATATACAAACTTATACTGCCACATTGGTAAAATACATAATTATAATGTACGTTTTTATCTAGGATCTTAACACACTCACACATTTTGCTCGTGTTTTCTGTAAATCGCGTAGACAGAGAAAGTAATAGACGCCTAAATATCGGCACGCGTCATGACACCAAATATAGAATCGCCTCGCTTCATTTACATCTACTGGACAGACAGAGAAATGGAGACACAAAACTGTCTAAATTTGTTTTTAAGCAGTTTTTGGATAGTTAAAAAAAATCTAAAAAACTTTGCTTAAAGTTCAAAATATTAAAAGCGTTTCCAATAAAAACCCAAATTCAGAGCAAAATCTACATTAGACGGGTTCAAAATGTTTCGTTCAATGTTGATTTCGAAATGCGACTACTTGAAAAGTCTACCCAAAAGGAGTTTTTGGCACTCATTTAGTGAGGAAATTTTTTGTTCGCTGAAGAGTCTATTTTTTTATAATAGGTCAATGAGAGACATCAAATAAGTTGTTCTCTTTTGTAGATGATGCAATGTATGCTTTGTATTTGTCTATTCACTTTTCTGTCTACACCCCCGTGATCGTTGTAACCGGTAAATGGCTGATACACTCAGCCCACCTCAGGCCTTGGCTTAGATTAGACTAATACTATTTTACAAAGAAAATTTAGGCCACGTCTTTCGATTTATAGATAACAAGTGAGATTTTACCCGCGAAGTTCCCATTTCTGAAAGCCTACATTTGCAAATAATGTAACTTTCTATTGATAAAAGAAGTTTTAAACTCGGTTCGATCCAGATTCGGGTCGATCCACGTTTTGCCCCCAACTCCACAAATTTTACCTTTTAATTGGAGATAGTTTAAAGGATGGAGAGTGACATAGGCTACTTTTTTATCTCTTTCTAACCCCTCACTTTCCTAAAATGGAAGGTGGAAGTTTGTATGAATCATTCCGCAATTTTCGAGGTAGAAGAATGCTAAAAATTGGTATGCAGATTAGTTGTTACTATTTCTGTGATTAGATAGTATAGATGCTCAAATAATGGGTCAATGTGTCAAAGCGCCAAGTAACAAAAAAACGACTGTTTTCATAAAAAAAATGCAATTGGTGCATTGTCATTCTAATGGTTATCGTCAGAAATCTTACTTCTATGTACAACTTTAGATACCTATCGATTTCCATAATTTTCTTTTAAGTTTAAAACTAATATAATTCATGTGCAACAGCCGATGTCTATCTGACAAAGATGTGAGTAGTCGAAAAGTCTTTTGTTTTAACAATTCAATACGATCCAATTGGTTTATAAAAATGTATGGGTGCTTCCTTTTTTAGCTACGGCTCTCTTCTTTATATTCACTTTTCTGTCTACACTTGCTTCTTGATTAATATTTGTTTCTTTAATTAAGTTATTTATAAATTATATACATATTGATACTAATGTACCTCACAATTTATGGAAACTGATTGTTCACCTTTTCAGCCAAAGCTTTCTTCTTATACTCGATCTCTTTCAATGTCACCTCACGGTTATCGATTATTCTTCACTTTTTCAGTTCTTATTTGTTCTTCCTTTCTTATTTTCGTATTTCTTGAGTCTTATGTATAAATTTATATACCTATTGATAGTGATGATACTCAAAATTTATAGAAACTGATTCTTCACCTTTTCAGCGAGTGCTTTCTTCTTATTTTCGGCAGCGATCTGTTTCAACGTCATCTCCCGGTCGTCGATCAAATGCTTGACGTCATCAAACTCTTTGAATATGTCGAGGTCGTCTTGGTGCAGCTTGACATGACTCTTCAGGCTGCTCTTCTGCATGAAGGTCTTCTTGCACACCTCGCACTGGAACCTCTTGTCGTCTTCGTGCACCTTCATGTGCTCCCTCAGCGTTCGCATTCTAGAAAACGCCTTACCGCAGACGTCGCACGAGCAGTTCTCGCCGCCGGTGTGTCGCGTCATGTGGTCTACCAGACCGCGTTTGGAAAAGAACTTCGCATTGCATTTGTCGCACAGAAAACTCCTCTGCTGCAAATGGTGGTGCCTTATGTGTCTGTTCAGTTCGAACTTCTTCTTGTAAATCTTGTTGCAAGCGTTACACGGGTAGATGACGCGCGTCTCGTTGTGGACTTTCACCAAATGCTCACTCCTGTCGTAGTAGCTGACGAATATCTCCGGACAGTGCGGACACTTGTTCCTCAGCCAGCCACTCGTGTGGACTCCCTTCTCGTGGTTGCGTTTCTTCGTTAGCGACGTGTAGGTTTTCTCGCAAAAGTCGCAAGGAAAGTTCCCCTGGTAATGCGTCTTGCCGTGTTTCCTCAACGCCGCAATAGTTATGTATCCCGCACCGCATTTCTTGCAGCAGTAATTCCTGTAATGGCTGCTCATGTGGTGGTACAGGTTCTTGAAAGATATGTGGACGACAGAACAAATTACGCACGTAAAGTTTTGCCCGTTCTCCAGTCTGAACGGTAAAATGATGTCCTTAATGTTCTTGTGTATAATCTTGTTGTGGTCGACAACTAAATGCTCCTTCAGTTCGTTGAGATCTTTCATACTGTAATTGCATACGTTGCAGCACAAATCGGTGATGTCCAGTTTTATCGGGTTGTAACTCAATTTGTAGTCTAACATGGTGTTGATTTTGTCTTTCTCAGATTGCTGAGCTGTATGGACGCGAAGCTCCTCGATAGTCTGAAAGTGTTTGGCGCAGTAGAGACAGGAGAAACCTCTCATGGTCTTGTCTCTAAAGGGGCTCGCGTTGGAGAACTGTAGGATAGAAGTGAGGTTCACTCTATGCTCAATGCGCTCGGGAGTCGCGCTAACGTCCGATTTCTTTTTCTTTCTCTTTCGCTTGGGCTCGTCGTCCGTTCCTATAACAGAAACGAGCACATCTGTATTATCTTCGTCCATTCGCATGTGTTTAAGTTCTGTTATATTGTCTTTTCGGACGAACGAGCTCAGATTTTCGGGTAATTTTTTTTTTGGTTCTTTTAGGTTAATTTCCGTTTTTTAAATGTCACGGTGTCGTCGTTGTTTTTGTCAAAAAAAACGCTGTAAATAACTGTTCACTTTATAACATTTATTATTACACAAACCTTATGAACTAAGAAAACAGGTAACAAAATATTTTCTTCTCTTGAAACAATGCAACTAGTAAAAATATGACGGTTTATCATATTTTTAAATAAATTAATAGTGGTCGAAGGCATAAAGCCTATCGAGTAAATCCTTAAGTGCCTAGTCACCGCTTTCGGGGATATTATGAATTGTATATACGTGTATGTATATAAAATACTCACCTACACTAATATCATAAAGAGGTTAAGTTTGTGATTTTGTAGGGGGTAATCTTGGGATTTAATTGAACGATTAAAAAAAATACCATTAGATTGACACGTTGTTTGTGAGTCATAAGCCCTATTTTATCCCCCTATTCTCAGGGGAGCGGGATATAACTATACTTATGAGTATTTTTTCAGAACATCAAAGAACGTATGTTCGTTTTGTATCTCCTACAAATTTTAATGGCAAAAAAAAAATTAAACAATTGTTCAGGCCATGGAATTATTACAGAAATATATTTTAAGGTCAAGAAAAATCCTTTCATTTGGGCAATTAATAATATCCATTTTGTGGGTACATAAAGATTTTCTATTACAGATCTTCTATATTCGGAAAACAGTTTGTCTATGGTTGAGTGTAAGCTGTGAGGCAAATATTTGACAAGCACGTTTGTATGTTAAACTGTGGGACCGTTAGAAAATCAGAAAGATGTTCATAAATTATCATATTCTGTCTGTATTTTTTTTGATTGTGTATACGCCTTAGGCTCTTTGATTCGCCCTTGCGATAATATACATTCCGAATGAAGAAAAACGTAAAGTCTGTGGTACTCTCACGGAATTCCAAATCAAAATAACGTATTGCGAAAAGGTATACAGAAAACTAATGTAAAGTTGAACTTTCGTTGAGTAAATTGATATAGTTATTGTTAATAATAATAATATGCTCCCGACCGACTTTTTTCGGTCACGGCGGCTAATCTCATGGTGAGATTAGCCATGTACGCAGGAGATATCATAGTGCACAAGTGTATACGCAAGCACAGGTGCACTCTCTCTTCCCTCACTCTCGAAATCCAATGGGACAGCAGACCGACACGACCGGTGAGAGATCAGGCGCAGCACCGACGGCTTTACGTGCTCTCCGAGGCACTAACACCGCCAACTTCCCAACTCCAGGCTGCTATTAAGATTTTCCTTGTAAGAAAAATCTCAATTTGTTTTTGTTGGCCTGACCCGAGATTCGAACCCTGGACCTCATTGTCCGTAGCTGAACTAGCTAACCACGGGACCAATGAGGCAGTTAAAGTTAGTTATTGTTATTTTAGAATTTAAACTATCGTGAGTGTGTTCATATTGAACTTATTATAAAACACGACCGAAACTCACATGATACAACGTCGCAGTACGCCTGACTAGTTTCGAACCCATACGGGACGCGCGAGCCAAACTGCCAGGACCAGCTCGAGACTAGGGGGCCTGTATGGGCAACGGGCATACCCCGACGTTGCGTCACGTGAATTTTAGCCGTGTTTTATGATAGTTTTCATTTGTTATCGTTATTTTTTAAACGAAAGAAAGAAAAAGACGTTTATTTTAAAATTTTACTACTCATCACAATGCCTAATTGCCTAACAGTAGAAGACACGTATTAGAAACGATCTTCACCCATCTGTTTATTGGAAAAGTGTTTTATATCAAACTTCGTCAGAGTGATATTAAGTTTATCACATCCCTCGGGAACCATGGATTTTTCCGGGATGAAGTAATGTGTTAATCCAGAGTAAAAAGTATTCCCATTCCAAATTTCAGCCAAATCGGTTCAGTAGTTGCGGCGTTAAAGAGTAACAAACACCCCAAACAAACATCCATACAAACTTACGCGTTTATCACATTAGTAGGATTTAGTACATCATCATCCATCATCATCATCATCAGCCGAAAGACGTCCACTGCTGGACAATAGACATAGGGCTCTTGCATGGACTTCCAAGCACAACGGTCTCCAACCGTCAGCATCCAGCGGCTCTCTGCATCCCGCTTGATATCCTTGGTCCAACTAGTTGAGGGTCGACCAACACTGCACTTTCTAGTGCGGGGTCGCCATTCCAGCACCTTGGGACCCCAACGTCCATCGACTCTTCGAACTATGTGGCCTGCCCATTGTCACTTCAGCCTCGCGACTCGATGAGCTATGTTTGACTTTGGTTCGTCCGCGGATCTCCTCATTTCTGATTCATCACGCAGTGAAACTCCAAGCATAGCGCGCTCACAGACTTTTATGGACAACACCAATATAAAAAAAAATCATTCAGTCATTAATGATATTTTGGTCAGGAGTTTATTAGTCAACATCATCATTATTAACAAACCATATTCGGCTTACTGTTGAGCACGAGTCTCCTCTCAGAATAAGAGAGGGGTTAGACCAATAGTCCACCACGCTGGCCCAATACGGATTGACAGACTTCACACACGCAAAGAATTAAGAAAATTCTCATGTATACAGGTTTCCGCGCTATGTTTTTCCTTCACCGTTTGACACATTGACACGTGATATTTAATTTCTTAAAATGCACACAACTGAAAAGTTGGAGGTGCATACTCCGGACCGGATAGAAATCTACGCCATCCAAATCGAAGGCAGAGGTCATATCCATTGGGCTATTACGTCACTCAACCGTATCA
Organism: Bicyclus anynana; assembly: GCF_947172395.1. Taxonomy (NCBI): domain Eukaryota; kingdom Metazoa; phylum Arthropoda; class Insecta; order Lepidoptera; family Nymphalidae; genus Bicyclus; species Bicyclus anynana. The sequence goes on along the minus strand of NC_069108.1, from coordinate 2,718,581 downwards.
CATTAAGCAACTCAGTCGCAAATTTTTTTAAAGTACAAAATTTTATATAAATCACTTTTCATCCAATAAACAGATGGGTGAAGGTCTTTTCTAATACGGATCTTAAGACTATAAGCAGTAAACAGTATTGCAGTGACTGATACCTCGACCACCTGGGCAAGGCGAGACCAAAACTAAGTAGCAGAAGCACCAAACACCCTACTGTCATGTTTGGCACAACCTTGAAAAGGTACCAGCTCAGCATTGTGCTGCATGAACCAAGCAAAATGCTGGACCATGCTGCCCTGATTTTTAACTATTACCTCGATTCTAGGTAGTCTAAGAGAAAAAGAAAGTCTTCTACAGTTTATATGGTATTTTTCAGCTATTGCTTAGGGTGACTAGGAAAAAGAAAGTCTCCTACAGTTTTTATGGCATTTTTTATCAATTGCCTCGATCTTGGTAGTCTAGGTAAAAATAGAAAGTTTTCTACAGTTTTTATGGTATTTTTCAGCTATTGCCTCAATCTAGGTAGTCTATGAAAAATAAAATCTAGTTTTTATGGTATTTTTCAGCTATTGCCTCGATCTAGATAGTCTAGGAAAATAAAGTCTCCTATAGTTTTTATGGTATTTTTCAGCTATTGCCTCGATCTAGGTAGTCTAGGAAAAATAAAGCGTCCTACAGTATTTATGGTATTTTTCAGCTATTGCCTCGATCTAGGTAGTCTAGGAAAAAGAAGAAAGTTTCCTACAGTTTTTATGGTATTTTTCAGCTATTGCCTCGATCTAGCTAGTCTAGGTAAAAGCAGAAAGTTTCCTACAGTGTTTATGGTATTTTTCAGCTATTGCCTCGATCTATCTAGCTAGTCTAGGAAAAATAAAGTCTCCTACAGTTTTTATGGCATTTTTAGCAATTGCCTCGATCTAGGCAGTCTAGGAAAAAGGAAGAAAATCCCCTACAGTTTTTATGGTATTTTTCAGCCATTGCCTCAATCTTGGTAGTCTAGGTAAAAATAGAAAGTTTTCTACAGTTTTTATGGTATTTTTCAACTATTGCCTCGATCTAGCTAGTCTGGGAAAAATAAAGTCTCCTACAGTTTCTGTGGTATTTTTTAGCTATTGCCTCGATCTATCTAGGTAGTCAAGGAAAAATAAAGTCTCCTACAGTGTTTATGGTATTTTTCAGCTATTGTCTCGATCTATCTAGCTAGTCTAGGAAAAATAAAGTCTCCTACAGTGTTTATGGTATTTTTCAGCTATTGTCTCGATCTATCTAGCTAGTCTAGGAAAAATAAAGTCTCCTACAGTTTTATGGTATTTGCAAGTTAAGGTATTTAAGAGTGGTAATCATCAAAATTCTTCTTAAGCTTTACCGTAAAACTGCACTTACCTTCATCAAATATCCTAACAGCTGTATCTAATGATATACATTCTCTTTCTTCTCCGAGTAAGTTCGTCACCTTCGCACAATCTTGACATCACTTTATACATGTATATCCCAAAAAATTCATTGCTCAAAAACTGTTACTTTTATGTATTCGTTTATAATTTTCCGTTTATTATGGTATTTTTTTTGGTTAAAACGCTATAATAGTATAGAATTCGGTTTAATTATAAATCGGTAAAATATCATCGTGGAGATAATTCTCAATGAATTCATACATAGAGGGGGTACTTAGTCTAAAGCTGAAAAAGTTAACACTAAACGCACGTGGGATAATAAAGCTGCTTATTTTGAGAATTTTTAACTTATTAATGTTGTTTTAACACGTTCGCTGCGGCACTGATATTTCTGTACTTTCCTCTCTTACTAAAACTTTAGGTGTTGCGGTACGAGGTCAATTGACCTCGTAACTCTTGGAAGCGCTAGGCGTACGAGGTCAATTGACCTCGTAACTCTTGAAGACGCTAGGCGTACGAGGTCCATTGACCTCGTACCGCAGCGAACGTGTTAAAAATCATACTATGTAATTTTTTTTTATAATTTTTTTTTCTAATTTCTGTTTATTTTCATGATAATACGAATCATTATACTTTTCCTATAAATTTTATTAACCTCATATCCCATATGCATTTAGCGTTCTGAAAGTGTCATTCTAATAGTCAAAGCACATTTTTTTAAACATTTATTTTCAATAGTTCAATCAAAAACAAAAAAAACAGTTATAAAAACTAAATACAAAAAAAATACTCAAAAACTAAATAAAATGAATAAAGCAAACATTTAAGGTTTCACCCGCGTAGTTCTTATTCCCATGGGAATACGGGGATAAAATAATAATTTTCTTGTAAATAAATTATCTCTCCATTGGTGAAAGAATTTTTAAAATGGATTCAGTAGATCCGGATTTTACCCTTACCAACCTCACAACCTTCTTCTAGGAGGCTTCGGCCGTAGCTAGTTACCACCCTACCGACAAAGATGTACCACCAAGCGATTTAGCTTTCCGGTACGATGTCGTGTAGAAACCGAAACGGGTGTGGATTTTCATCCTCCTACTAACAAGTTGGCCCGCTTCCATCTTAGATTGCATCATTACTTATCATCAGATGAGATTGTAATCAAGAGCTAACTTATAAAGAAAAATTTAAAAAAAAACCCACACCTCTTTTCGGTTTCTACACGACATCGTACCGGAACGCTAAATCGCTTCGCGGTACGTCTTTGTCGGTAGGGTGGAAACTCTCAATCTGGACCAATTAACAAAACCTCAATCGGCCCAGCCGGGGATCGAACCCCTCCTCCGTTTTGTAAATCTACCGCGCATACCACTGCGCCACGGAGGCCGTCAAACTTAAACCTTCACACCACGGAGTTAACTAGTAAAAAAATCATCCCCATTTTACAGTGGAGGTACCCTAAAAAATCAATCTTAATGTTTGAAAAATCGTGCTAAATTACAGCTTTCTAGTACTAATAGATTCTAAACTAAATCGCGGACAGACGGACATGATGACTACGGAATCCTAAAATAGGGGTGGATTGAATTGAATCCCAAGTGTTTTACTATTTTTCGCAAACAAACTTGTATTTCAATGGTGACTACCTAAGATAATTTTCGAAAAAAAAAGAAAAAGAAACAAAAAATGCTTTGAGAATCACAGTGACACTATTAATAAACATGTTGGCGGTATTACAATATTATAGATAAACAAAACATTCATTCATGTTTTTGTCGTAGATAGAGAACTTAGCATTCGAAATAGCAACAAAATACTTTTTATGCACGGGATTGTTTCGCCCGCTTTGTAAAAAAACGAATTGACTTTGAAGTCGAATATCCATACTCAATATAGAATTTCTGATTATCATCTATTCCTAGCTCAGTTTAATTTATAATTTCTAATTAATGTTTATTCCTAACTCAGTTCAATCAATAATTTCTTATCAAAGTCCAGTCCAAACTCGAGTGAAACTAGAAATTCTGATTAGTGTCTATTCCTAACTCAGTTTAATGTTTAATTTCTGATTAATTTCTATTTCTAACTTAGTTCAATTTCTAATTAAAGTCCAGTCCAAAATCGAGTCAATCTAGGAATTCAGATAAGCGTCTATTCTTAACTCAGTAATGCATAATTTCTGATTAATGTCTATTTCTAACTCAGTTTAATTCATAATATCTAACTTAAGTCCAATCCATACTCGGGTCAATCTAGAATATCTGATTAGCTTCTATTCCTAACCCACTTTAATTTATAAGTTTTAATTGCAGCCCAATCTAAGCTCGGGTCATCCTAGAATTTCTAAATTAACGCCTATTCCAAACTCAGTTCAATTTATAATTTCTAATTAAAGTCAAATTCAAACTCCAGTAAATATAGAATTTCTGATTCTATATTTAAGCCGTATGTAAAATTAATATTTTCGTTTATGTATTTATTCTCTCATTTTCAGCCCAGAGTTGGGTAGTTGGTGGTAATAACCCTTGTCTAAGGGAGCATGTTAAGCAGTAGATGCTGTCTACTTCATTATCATTAAAATATTACAGTGATCGTTGTAGATTTAAACATCGCCTGATGGATCTATGCTCTCTCTCTCTCCTTTAAGGTGGGAGGCCTTTTCTTTTAGTAGGCCATTAAAATAGCCTTATAATGATTGTTAATTCCGTAGTATATTTAAAACGTGCTATTAAATTAAGCTCTATAATTTTGTAATACCGTCCCCTGGAAAAGACACATAAAAAGCACACAAATATATATATTTTTGAATGTATATGGAAAAGCTGACGTATTAGTATTTAACGTTTTTCGAATAATTATTCCATAATTTTACGAACAGAAGAGATATATAGGCCTTATAAATTTAAAGCGATAAGGCTGCCTATTGTGCATTTTTTTGTTACTCAATGACAAATTAACCCTTAACTGCGATCTCACCTAGGATAGAGCTTCCATAGCTCAACGGTAAAGCGGTCGGAATCATCACCGAGGGGCGGCGGTTCGATCCCCGCCCCGTTGGTCTATTGTCGTGCCCACTCCTAATTCCGGGGATTTTCAAAATTTTAAATTTTATGTTATTGGCTATTCCACTCCATTTCATATTTGCATTTGGGTATAATTTTCTTACTTTAGTGCCCTTTGTTGGTTTAGTTGGATATTTTACAATTTACAATTTCAGTTATGTGCATTTTAAGAAATTAAATATCACTCAAACTATGAAGGAATAATAGAGACGAAACTGCATCCCAGAGAATTATCTTAATTCTCTGCGTGTGTGAAGTCTGCTAATCCGCATTGGGCCAGCGTGGTGTACTATTGGCCTAATCCCTCTCATTTTGAGAGGAGACTCGAGCTCAACAGTGAGCTGAATACTGGTTAATAATATTACAATACAAGTACACAGCTTTTCCACATATCTTCAAAATGGCACCATTGGTATTGCGTTCATGTCAAAACTTTCCCATGAAATTACAATTATTGTTCCAGAAGCAATATTAATAAAGTTTCTATAAAACTTTTAGAAGCTTGTATAAATAAAAATGAATTTGTTTGTAAGAAAAATGGGTTATAGTTTATTTAATTTTGCATAGAATCCGCGCCACGAAAGAAGTCCCGTGGTGAAAACCTGAACTAAAATTGATAACGCCTTACACAAATGACGATAAGAATTAGCGCCATTAAGACGTTCGCTGCGGCACTTATATTTCTGGACTTTCCTCTCTTACTAAAACTTTATGTGGTGCGGTACGAGGTCAATTGACCTCGTAACGAAGACGCTAGGCGTACGAAGTCCATTGACCTCGTAACCCTTGAAGACGCTAGGCGTACGAGGTTCATTGACCTCGTAACCCTTGAAGACGCTAGGCGTACGAGGTTCATTGACCTCGTAACCCTTGAAGACGCTAGGCGTACGAGGTCCATTGACCTCGTAAATCTTAAAGATGCTAGGCGTACGAGGTCAATTGACCTCGTACCGCAGCGAACGTGTTAAGACAACAGCGTCGCGTCTGCGGTACTTGTTTCGTAGCGCGGAGTATAAGTTATAAACAATTTGTTAAAAATTTAAATGATTTCTGTAAATTCATGTTTTCTTTTGAGTAATGCTAGCCACCCACGGTCCAATATATCCACATGCCAGTAGCGCTGCAGCATGACGTATGGTAAAACTGATCGTGTGTTGGTCGGTCAAAGAATAATAGGCAGATAGAGCAAATACAAAATTCATAAACGAATACATTCTCGAGACAGTACGACACGAATCGCCGCATCTGTATTTTTCAATATTATTCAAGAAAAATGGCGTCTTTGTTTTTTAAATATTTTAAACACTGTTCACAAAAAGTAAAGATATAAGATGGGAGTATTTTTTTTATTGGTATAGATTATTTATTATATTAATTTACGTAATTGTTGTTAGTGTTAAATTCTGAAATACGAATTATGAAAAAAGTTTGTATATGCGGATGTCAAGGAGACGCGTGACGTATGTTTTTTATGGGTTTCACCGGCCTCACCACGCTGATTGTAAAGACTCATTCTGGATCATCCTTATTCTGTGACTTGAAGCAATAATGACGACCAGCACACGATGAGTTTTACCAGGCATCATGCAGACACGTGGTTATATCGAACCGTGGGTAGCTAGCATAATAAAAACTCTAAACGACTCGACTGTCTTGTTGGTCCACTAGTTAGCCTATGTGGTTTCGGTCTTGGGTTCGAATCCTGGGTCGGGCTACTGAGTTTTTCTTTCCTCTAAGAAATTTTCAGGTAAAATTCTGAGTCTGAGAATTGAAAAGATGGTAGTGTTACATTACAGTAAATGTCCGTTCCGGTAATTATCATTAACTTGTTATAGTGATCGTAAAAGAACCCGCCAACTTCGTACTATCTCGGCTCTTGTCACGAGCCGAGATAGTACGAAGTGTTCCGTGAATTAGGTGGGGGTAGTGGGAGACCCGAGTGGTTTAAGACCACCCTTAAGGTTTGAGGTTGGATAGCCCTTCATGGATTATTTTGGTTTGGTATAGGCGTGAGAATGACTTGAGTGGAGAAGGGGAGTGTTAACTAGTTTCAGTATTTAACCCTACGTCCTTCGATCACAGGGCCGGGACTTCACCCAAGGTCAATCTCTGCCACTCGAGGGTTTATTGGTAACATTCTTAGTGGGAATTGTGACACCTGGTAGGTTCCTAGGAAAACTGTCAGTTTGATAACAGAACATTTGACAATGACGTCTTATTCATTGATTGACTTTGACATTAACAGCCTGCGTTGGCAAAGACAACTGACAATCAGTGAAATATGCATCGAAAAGGATAAGTAAATCACTACGATCGGTGTGAAAATAATGAAATCAGCTTATTTTCCCTGTCAACGAATATTATTTCGGCTAAGATTCTAATGGAGTAATTGCAGAATCATGTAGAAAATATCACTTTAAAATTAGCCAATTTTGCTTTGACAGTTTTAGAATTATTGGTAAAGAAAATTATAAATATAATTTATAATTTTTAATTATTCAATAAAATCCCAAATTCAGAGCAAATTCAACCTTAAAAATTGGAATTAGGGTTGAATTTGCAAATGCAACTACTTGAATTGAGTGCCAAGAAGTTGTGTTTGGCTCTCATTGAGTGGGGACGTTTTTTGGTCGCTGATTGTGCATCCACTTTTTAATAGGAGATCGATGGGAGTAATCTAAATAGTAAAGTAAAATAATCTAAAAGTAAGTAAAAATAAGACGGCCGCGTGGCGCAGTGGGTAGTGACCCTGCTTTCTGCATCCAGGGCCGTGGGTTCGATTCCCACAACTGGAAAATATTTGTGTGATGAGCATAAGTGTTTTCCAGTGTCTGTGTGTATTTACATTATACATTATATAAGTATTTATATGTAGTATATAATTGTATATTAATATTATAATATCAACTATCTTAGCACCCATAACACAAGCTACTTTGTATGCTTACTTTGGGGCTAGATAGTGATGTGTATTGATTAAGTATATTTATTTAAAAAAAAAAAAAAAAAGTAAATGTACTAAAGATCTTGTAAAATATACAAGATTTTTAGTACATTTTTCGTTCTGAAAAGTAGTCCCAATTTTGGACATTTCCTTTACCACTAAAAGTTCTACGTTTTTACTTCTATATGCAGTCTCTATATATATATTTTTAATTCCCCTCAATTTAAGTACAATTTCACATGAACGCATCACCAAGGGCCACAGTATAAAGCAAACTATCGACTTACGTTTGACAGAAGTCTCGGCGGAGGCCTTGCTCTTCTTGGCCTTCGACGTGGAGGCTTTAGCGGCGGCCTGACGCTTTCTGGGCTTTTCATCAAGTTTCTCCACTTTTATGGGTACTTCGTATTCTGGAAACAAGGAGAGATTCATCATTATCTGTGTAAGGGTCAGGCTCAGACGGAGGTCCTGTGTTCGATCCCCGGCAGGGCTGGGAGGTTTTCTTAATTGGTCCAGGTCTGGCTGGATCCTTTAAACCTAGGCCCCAAGGTCACGTCTTTAGATACGAAAGTCATGTCAAGTCACAAAGATAAAATAACTTGAAATAGTTAAAAAAACTAAAAAACCCTCTTTTAGCACGCACTAAAAATTACAAATATTGGATTCAAGTCACATGACTATTTTATCGTATTCCTGACAGCAAACTTTCATTTAATATCCATATTATGGTGGTGGATTTCAAACAGCTAGTCCGCCATCTTGGTGAGGCCGCCATATTGGATTTGTAATGACGTTTCTAGTCTATGTATTGTCATCAGAACTCAGAGCGTGTGCAAAATTTCAATCTAATCGAAGACCGGGAAGTGGATCAAAGGAAATGTCCCAATTTTCTATGGAGGCTGGGCCTTTTTCCAAGTGTCAACTAAGCAGAACAAATTATTTTTATCTTAAAAGAACATAAAATATAAAACTTAAAACTCAAAATAAAAAAATTTTTGGAACCCACATTTTTTTAAACGAATTAAATGAAATGTATTTTTTTCATTAGCTGACAACATTAATTAAACATTTTTATTATGGCAACACGATTGTAACTCACACCCTCACAGATTGTTAGTGATCTTCGCGCAGTAGCGTTCGTTTATGGCGTTTTTAAAGCATTTTAATGATTTTTTTGTTTAATGCTTGTCTGTCTACGATTTAACTCTTTTTAACTTGTGTCTTATTGACCTTTGACAATATTACATGAAAGTGACAACTTACACCAGATATGAATTCAATTCCAGGTGTATATTACCTTTGGGCTTTTGAACATTTACTGTATTGTCTATGTTTAATTTGACAAGGGAGCGAAAACTAAAAAAAATATTTATCTAATTAATGCGGGTTCCAAAAATTCTAAAAAAATATTTTCTCAACAGGAATTTGTATCTTCTATCCGTAAAAATACTATCGACCTGCTTATAAATTAAATATATTAAAGGCCCATTTTGGGACATGTCCTTTATATTCCAAGATTTTCTTGCATACATAGTTACAATTGAAACTAATGTAAAGCGTGTAAAAAATGGTTTTAATTTACTAGACTCACCCTGGCTGGAGAATTCATCGGCTGACATGTTAGAGTCGTCATCGTCGAAACGGGTCACCTCCATTTTGATTGAGTCCGCTGTGAAAAAAACAGAAAATTATATATCCTGCCATTGCAATGACCGACTGGTATAGTGAAGTAGTAAAAAATATATAAATATAATAAATAAAATCTTTATTGACCAAAAAAATATACAAAAAACCATAACATTGCCTGTGGTCTCCACACTAGATCTGTATCGTGGAGACCAGGTAGGATTTTCTAATGCTTTCTGTTGGACTAGGACTAATAGTGAAAGAGAAGTAGTGGGGTTCGATTCCCACAACTGTAAAATATTAATCTCAAACGACGGCACTAGATTTAATCTATACAAGTAGGTAGATATCTATACTAATATTATAAAGCTGAAGAATTTGTTTGTTTGATTGATTGAACGCACTAATCTCAGGAACTACTGGTCCGATTTGAAAAATTCTTTCAGTGTTAGATAGCCCATATATCGAGGAAGGCTATAGGCTATATATTATTCCCGTATTACTACGGGAACAGGTACCACGCGGGTGAAACAGCGTCAGCTAGTTAGGCACAATTCCTGTAGTTTTCATCCTACTAATATTATGCTCTTTACCGTCGCTAATACTGAAGCGATATGGCTGTAATTTGAAATGGAAACAGATTTTACTCATTAGCACATAGGCTACTTTTTATCCCGAAATAATCCATGGTTTCCCGATATTTGCGAAAGCTGATGATTTTGATGATATGAATGTTTGTTACTCTTTCACGCCTCAACTACCGAACCGAATTAGCTGAAATTTGGTATTAAGATATATTATAGCCTGGATTAACACATAGGCTACTTTTTATCCCGGAAAAATCCATGGTTCCCGAGGGATTTGTGAAGAACTAAATTCCACGCGTACGAGTCGCGGGCGTCCGCTAATTTTTTATATTCTGAAATAAATGATTTATTAGTATATTAATTTTATTAGTCCCGCTACACCGCTACACTCCCTCGCTCCACTCTGGTAGACAGGCACCCTTACAGGCGGCGTACTGTACCATTCATAACAAAATAAGCAATTACATACTTTTGAAGCTGCTCTCCTCCATTTTCCTCTTGAACTTCTCCTCCGTCTTCTGCACCTGACGCTTGAAGTTGCACGCATTCCGCAGCTGAGTGATGCACACCTCGCATATGCCACCATTGTTGATTTCCTCAGATATTGACAGCTGGTACAGAAAAAGCCTTTATGAGAGACAAAATTAAATACAACAGTGTTGGATGCAATCTTCATGATATGTCCGAAAATCGGACATTAATCTGCGCAATACAAAATTTTTAGGTATCAGCGGTCGAGCAGTGGCGCGGCGGTTGGGCATCACCCCGCGTGCGCCTCACCCTCCCGAACTCGCCTGACGGCTCCGTGAAACCTTTGTCGCCATTCCAGCACCTTGGGACCCCAACATCCATCGGCTCTTCGAACTATGTGCCCCGCCCATTGCCACTTCAGCTTCGCGAGTCGTTGAGCTATGTTCGCGACTCGGTGACTTTGGTTCTTCTGCGGATCTCCTCATTTCTGATTCAATCATGCAGATACACCGAGCATAGCTCATTCCATCGCCCGCTGTGTGACTCTGAGCCTTCTTATGAGGCCCATAGTTAACAACCAAGTCTCGGAACCATATGTCACTGGCAACACGCACTGTTCAAAGACTTTTGTTTTCAGGCACTAAGGAATTTCGGACAAAAAGATATCGAATGCTGCCCAGCCGTTGAAAACAAACCATACATAGTATAAAATAAATAAGTTATGTAATAACCTGTGTTTTCTACCTTCATGTCTATTTTCTTTGTTGGTAAACAGTACTCATCAAAAAAGGCTGTAGTATAGTGTCTGTGTGACAGATGGGGAGTTTCTGCTTACTGAAGGCGATTGGATGAGTACTGTCAAGGAAGAGTGTGCACTGTGAACAAATGGTTTTGATAACCATAACTACTGAAAATGTAAGTTGTGCAATGCCCCATATGGGTTCTAAACTAGTTGGGCATACACCAACATTGTATCACTTGACATTGTATTACTTCATAGTATAAAAGTGGACAAATATTATGTCCTAACAAGAGAAATAACTAAAAATGGCTATGTAGTTAGTCTGTACGCCGTAGAAGTAGGTGTGAGAGAATTACCAGCAAAATCTCTCTATAACTTGCTTAAAGACCTTGACCTCTCTAGAAGTGCAGCTAGTTCTATATTAAAACGAGTATCCAAAGCTGCTCTAATAGGATCTTACCAAATTTGGCTAGGCAGGGAGAACAACACGAGCAGAGAACGGGGAGTGTTGATCAATCGTCAAGGAATTCCTTAACCCTACATCCTGTAGGCACAAGTTCAGGACTCTGCTCGAAGTTTTTCTCTCTACCACGCGATGGACCCGGCACCAGCACGGTGAATCCATGGAATGCTAAGATATTCGTCTCAGATGCAAAAATGCCACTAAAAGGTGCCCCGCGGTTTCACCCACATAGTTCCTATTCTCGAAAGAACACAGAATAAAAAAATTGCCTGTGTCACTCGCAAATAATTAAATATTTTTTAAATATTTAATTATATTTTTTTTAATAAAAAAAAATTTAATTAGCTTTATTAATTAGAATAATAAGCTTAGAACAATTAGGCATAAACAAACAATACATAATTTAAAATAAGTAAGTTATGAAATGACATGCATTTTCTACCTTCAATTCTAATTTATTTGTTGGTAAACAGTACACATTGAGTAGGGCTGTAGTATATGTAGATCAGGTGCTGTGAGGAGTTGAAGTGGAAAAATCATGGACATTTGTTACTCTTTAACACACTACTACTGTACCGATTTGGCTAAAACTTAAAATGAAGATAGATAATACCCTCAATACTGATGGTTGTGATGGTATGAACGTCTGTTACTCTTTCACATTGCAACTACTGTACTGAATTTAGAATTGAGATAGATTATAACCTGAAGTTAAATAAAGGCAAAAATCAATGTACCTAATTCCCACAATAATTGTTAAAAGCTGATGATTATGATGTTTTTATAGATGATATAAATATAAATATTTGTTACTGTTTCACACAGAAACTACTGAATGGATTTAGCTGAAATTTCATATGGACATGATTTATGGAACAGGTTCTAGAGCATAAAAAAAATACCCTTCAACAAGTTTTATTAAAACTTAGATTTTTTTTTTATTATCACCTACTATAAGTGCCAATTACACCATCTTCTAAATCTGAATCTGAAAAGTTAAAGCCTATGGTCCTAGAGAATAGAAAATTAAAAGGTTTGTTCTTAATCAACTTCAGTGAATTACGCCTAATCCTATTCAAGAGCTTATTGTTTTTTTTAATTTATCTAATATTAATTCAACAATTTATTAACTAAATGAAACACTTTTTAAATTAGCATCGCGCAGCTATTACCTTTTTCTACTGTGTCCACCATATTGAATTCAGATGGACAGGTATAAATTAATTACAGAAAGCCAAGACAAAGTAACAATTCATATTTTCTTATAATCTACTAAAATATTAAGTATGTTTTCTTTGGAAAATTCAATATTATTGCTAATTAGCTAGAAATTTTTAATTTCAAGAATTTAAATTGTAATTTTAGAGGACATTAAGCGGCGTTGAAATGTCGGCTTTTAATTTTTTCGTCCATGGAGACAAATACGCTACACCATACATAGGAGATACAAAATGTCAGCAGAAAAACTAGTTAATTTTAAACTTACTGTTAAATCAAAGCAATCCTTTAGCATATTTGCGTAAATTTCTTCTGCGCCCATCCATTGGTATGGAACTTGGAAGTCTTTGAAACTGCCCTCGGATGCACAACACCGGCACATACCGTCACTTAAAACACCCTCCATTATGTCTAATTACACTAACTTATCACTAAAACATATTCAATACGTAAATAATTGGAATAAAACAAATAAGAAGCAATCGACGCTACACGATCGAAGCTCCGCCATTTTATAAAGGAAAGGAAAGCAATGGAAAGCAAACTCGAAGCCAATGCGATTAGCGGCTACAATTCGTTCAGAAACATAGTAAAATCAATAAATATCATGTCAACTCCTTTGTTTCTTGAAAGTTCTAAATAGGAGTTTTTCGTCAGTTCTTTAATATTTTTGAAGCAAAAAGCAAATTTAATTTTAGTTTAGACGATAAGACCAATTAATTTTCAGTATTACATTAAAATAATTTTATTTTAATTTGCTATCATCATCATGAATATTCTCGTTTCCGAACGCGTATCTGAAAGGTAAAAGCCCATAGAGTATAGACTATCACCGTAGACAGAGAAATTATTAGACTCATCTTTAACATCCATTCTGAGGATACGTTGTACTTGCATTTTCTCAAACATTCCTATTTTACACGCGAACTTTTAAAACGAGACAAGCCTAAGTCAATATTTAATTGTTTTTAGACCCTATGGTCTGTCTAATAAGATTGACAATGTGGATTCGAATGGTCCTAAATGAAAATAAATTAAATTTAGTGTGTGCACGAAACCATTAACTTAACTTGATGCAAATTATAAGTAACTACAGTAAGCTTTAGTATAGAATCATAAAGATTTTTATCAGATAATGAAATTACTGGGTACGTTTAACTTAGCCTGTAGCCCGTTAATCATAATAATCAAAGCCACTTTCAGAAATACTCAACCAGCGCGTCATCAGGGTGTAAATGATTACTAAAAAGTGTGCATTTGAAAAACTGAGGATTTGAGCATAACCTAACGGAATGAGACGGTTACAAAGATGCAAAATAAATAAAGCATTGTATTTCTGTTTTTACGCCACGAATGCGGTTATTTTTTTATTGGTATTATAAAAAGAAATAAAACTAGATTAACAAATTAAATTCTTACGATTCCCACAAACTGAAGTTATAAAAATCTACAGAGCTACGCCTTCTTACTTAATCTATAGGAGAGGGGATATGGCTCAGAAGTATAGCAGTATGGCGGTGTAATGCGGCCTAGGGTGATAACAGTAATTACTTCAATGAACGAGACCATCCCGCCACCAATTTTCCAACTTCCGGCTGAGCTGGGCATTTCATGTAATAATAATTGTAGTAGTAGGATTATTGGTTAAGCATTCTGTTACAATGCAGAATGTTTAGTTCTGAAATAAATAATTGTCAGCCTTGTATCTTTGCCTTGGATTTAATTATTATGATTAAGTTGTAAGTAAGTAACTCAGAGTCTGTTAAAACTAAAAAGCTATTTGGCATGGGTATGTATATTAATTTAGTCTATTTAAAAAACGGTGAAAAAAAATTTAGTTACAAAACAAAGTGCAAAGTGCAAAGTGAGGATGATTTTATTCTCGTCTACCCCATAGTATGGGAAATTGCTATCGGTTTTTTTGTGCATTGTAAGGGTTAAAAGTGTTAATTTAATCTACGGAACCCTACACTAGGAGTGGCCTGACATGCACTTGGCCGGTCTTATTATTTCTAAAAGATTATTAGCCATAGACTACATTCGCGTCTCAAAACCGTGAAAGTGTAGTAGAAGTCAGTGTAACAAATGGGTAAAAATTAAAAAAAAAATGTAATTGTCAAATGTCAATGTCACGAAACGAATGTCACAAACGTCACAAAGAAGAACAAGAAATTCCTACCAGATTTTTTTAGAGAAAATAGAATTAAGAATTCCTTTTAGAATTAAAAATAGTGTTATTACGAAACAAGGCTTATGAATTCTAATGCTTTATGCCGGTGCTGCCTGGCGCGGCCGCCGGACAAGGACCTCAAGTCAATGTACACACGGCTCGGAAAATCTGAAGTTTATGGAGATATGCTCAAGGAATGTTTCGAAATTCATGTATGTAAATAAGTGTTTTACGTTTATTGAATGACTACCCGAAGCCCTACGGTTTCCCCCGTGTAGCGTAATTCCTGTTACCGTGAGATTAAGGGGATAAAATATTCAGACGCTAGCTCGCTTTTATTGGTAAAAAAATTCTTAAAATCGGTTCAGTAGAGATTTTAAGAATTCTTTTACCAATAGATCCAGAGATTGGCCTCTGAAGTACCTTACCTCTATATAATATTAGTATAGATAGTTGCAATTGCTATAGCAATTTTTATTCACTGCCATAAATATGCAACTCTCTCTTCTATATATTTAAAAATGAATTGCTGAGAACGGCTGAATGGATTTATCTTATCTTGGTCTTGAAATGTACGTGGAGGTATAGGGAAGGTTTAAGAGGTGAGAAAAATTTGAATAACTGCTGTGAAAACCATTAAAACAACCCTTTTCTATTTTAGAGTCAAGGGGTAGGGGTAGGGTAGGGAGGAAGTTTACATAAGTCAAAGCAAAGCTTGACTGGGTCTCAGAATTAGTAATTATGTTTTGTTTGTTTATAAAATGTTATGTATACTAATATTGTAAAGCTGAAGAGTTTTTTTGATTGAACACATTAATCTAAGGATCTACTGGTCCGATTTGAAAAATTCTTTTAGTGTTAGATAACCCATGTCTTGAGGAAGACTATAGGCTACATATCATCCCCATATTCTTACGGGAACGGGAACCACATGTTTAAAACTGTGCTGAGTCAGATAGTTCAAAATATATCTAATTGATCTTATATTATTAATTGAATGTACTTTCATTAATTTAAGAACAAGTTAATTATAAATATTATTACATGTGAACTGAGTAGAAATTTATACCTTCATTTTTAATTTGTTTGTTGGTGAGCAATACACATTGAGTAAGGCTTGTAGTATAGTCATATATACTCATAAATTCTGATAAAAGCCCAAATAATAAGGAAAGGGGCTGGAATCAACCTCAAAAGGTATTGGGTTCTATCCCACATTCACTGGACTATGTGGATATATTGATCAAATATTGATCTATACTTATAATAAACTAGTCCAATTCTATATATTAATTCACAATTTGAGATTTTACTTTGTTTTCGATTTCTTGTCTGTGTGTCTATCCATGTTTTTTTGTTATTCAAGCATCACGCTGAAACTACTGAATTAATTCAAATAATAGTTTTGCTCGGCTTGAGACCATAATATGGAGTAGGTTATAGGATACTTTTTAATTGCGAAAATAAAATAAGAAGGGGGTGAAATAAGGGTTGAAAGTTTTTATGGAAAGTCCTTCATTTTTAGAGTTGCAGTTTTAAAAATTTTGTTCATAAATCATAAAAAAAAATACAAAATATAATGTGATTCAAAAATTTTTAAAATTCAACCCCTAAAGTGGCTTGGAAATGAGGCTTGAAAGTTTACATTGATTTCCACGCAAACAAAGTCGCGGGCGTCTGCTAGTTTTAAAATATGTTTGAAGAAGTGAAGGGATGCGCGATGATCACATTGATGTTGCGATATGAAAAATATTGTATCATCAATGTTATGGAGGTCAATAATCAATCTTCGATGTTCCTCACTGCCTCACAAAAACAAATTACATATTTCAAGAAAGCATTCACAAGTACAGGGTATAATTTATTATTTAATTAATATGATGATTTCATTGTATTTTATTATCAATGCTAAAATTAATGATGTTACTTAATATCGATGTTCAGTTTATGATGAATATTGAACATCAACATTGAGCTTTTGATTATGTCATCGGCTTTCGGCTCACTGCTGAGCTCGAGTCTCCTCTCAGAATGAGAGGGGTTAGGCTAATAGTCCACCACGCTGGCCCAATGCGGATTGGCAAACTTCACACACGCAGAGAATTAAGATAATTCTCTGGTATGCAGGTTTCCTCACGATGTTTTCCTTCACCGATTGAGACACGTGATATTTAATTTCTTAAAATGCACACAACTGAAAAGTTGGAGGTGCATGCCCCGGACCGGATTCGAACCCACACCCTCTGGAATCGGAGGCAGAGGTCATATCCATTGGGCTATCACAGCTGTCACTGGATTATGTCATTGACGTTTTTCACATAATGATTGTCCCTAGTTTGAAGGGATATATTTATTATGAAACATTAGGGTTCATTTAACGAGCGGCAACGCTACCGACGACCACAGTCGACTGCCGTTGACTGTCGCCGAGACGTCGCCGACTGCAGTCGTTGGTAGCAATTGCCACTCATGTAAATGAACACTTAATTATACAAAACTAGCTGACGCCTCGCGGTTTCACCCGCGTGTTTCCCGTTCCGGTAGGAATACGGGGATAATATATGCCTTCCTCGGCCAGTAGTTCCTGAGATTAGCAAACAAACAAACAAACAATCTCCTCAGCTTTATAATATTAGTATAGATTATTTTCTGTTCATTTCAGTTCTCTCTAGAGGGTTGCGACAGTGACAATGGCATCTGCGAGGTGTGTGTGTCTCGGCTGCGCGACTCTTGGGACTTCAAGTGCCAGGTGCTGCAGTGTCAGGAGGAGCTCCGGCTGAAGCTGCTGGAGATTGTGGATCAGAAGGGTGAGCTCGCTTCTGCACCTTGTGTCTGTCTCGCCTCTGTGACGCGTGGTACTTCAAGTGCCAGATGCTACAGTGTCAGGAGGAGCTCCGGCTGAAGCTGCTGGAGATTGTGGATCAGAAGGGTGAGGTCGCTTCTGCACCTTGTGTGTGTCTCGCCTATGACGCGTGGCACATGCTAGGAGGAGCTCCAGCTCAAGTTGCTTGATATTGTGAATAGTTTTGAACCCATATGGGCCCTTATTCAGACGAGAGACAAAAATATCTTAGCATTCCATGGATTCATTGTGGCTATCGGGTCCATCATATAGCAGAGAGAAAAAACCCTGAGTATTCAAGCAAGTTATAGATATGAAGTTAATTTTGTCTTTCATTTGTAGTCAATCCTTTTTAAGCTTGCACCTCAACAACTGAACACCATGGAAATGAATTTGTAACAAATAATGCAGTGCATCAATTTTGCTTTCCAGGTCAACTGCCCAAAATCAAGGAAGAATACTCAGATGCTGAGGATAATGGCCTTTATTACTTAGGTAAGAAGTTTTACTGTATTGTGATAGACCAGTGGATGTAAACTCCGCTTTCGATTCGGAGGGCGTAGGTTCGAATCTGATCTGGGACATGCACCTCCAACTTTTCAGTTATGTGCATTTTAAGAAATTAAACTTCACGTGTCTCAAACGGGGAAGGAAAAACATCGCGAGGAAACCTGCATACCTGTGAATTCTCTTTGTATGTGAAGTCTGCCAATCCGGATTGGGCCGGCGTGGTGGACTACTAGCGTAACTTCTCTCATACTGAGAGGAGATTCGTGCTCAACAGTGAGCCGAATATGGGTTGATAACGACGACTCTATTCTTGTATATCTCACAGAACCAAAGGAGGAGTTGTCGGACTTCGAGGATATGAAGGAGAAGGACAAGTTAGCAGAGATGCTCGGCCTGGACGATGTGCCACTCAAGAGAAGAGTGAAGAAGAGATCCAGCAAGAAACGACTGCTTCTTGACAAGAAGAGTGGTGAGACACTTTGATTTGAGCGTTTTTAAGACTGTAACTTCAAAGATTTTGTAGGAAATGGTAGTCTTGAGACCGATATGACGTCGTTCGATCTTGTATTGGCTCGTGCCTACACTAGGGTCTGTGACTTGTTTCCGTGTATAGTGGGAGTTAGTGAGGGGGAGCGATCGGGCGGCAGCGACTTGCGATATAAGGTGCTCGCCGTACGGTCGGCTTCAGTGGTCTCATGGCGAGCCGTCTACAACTTTTGTTGTGTAATCCTTCATGGGTTATATTGATGAGTATTGTTTACCAACAAAGAAATTAGAAATGAAGGTAGAAAACACATGTCATTTCATAACTTATTTATTTTTAATTATTTATTAAGTATGGTTTATGTATAAAATGTTATATAAAATATATTAACCATATCTAATTGTTCTAAGCTTTTTAATCAAATTTATTTTCATTAATTTAAGAACAACTTAATTATAATTATTATTAGGTGTGAAATGACTAGTGATTTATACCTTCATTTTTAATTTGTTTGTTGGTAAACAGTACTCATCAAGAAAGGCTGTAGTATAGAGCAGTGAATGGTGAGTGTTGGCTAGTAGTAGTAGTAGTAGTAGTAGTAGTAGTAGTAGTAGTAGTAGTAGTAGTAGTAGCGGAAGAGATCCCTTGAACCTGTACCCGGAGTTACAAGCCTCTGGAACTGCTCAAGGTATTCTCTGCCATTCTAGGGTCTTATTTTGGTTACAGTTTGATTTGTTAGTTAAGTTGTCCTGACAAATGTTGTGAATCATAACCTTTGTTCGACATTGGTTTTTCTTATCCTTTTTTTAATCCGCTTCTGAGTTTTTCCTAAAAATATGTTATGAGCCCACAAAATCACTGCAAAAAGTGATCCGAGCGCGCACATGCATAATTTTGTACTTACATTATATATTTATGTATATGGCAAATGGTAGATACCACACCAATGCAATTAAGACAATTAGCCACTTTTTTAGTTTTGAATCAGTTTTGACACACTAGTGCCATATCTTTAATATAAAATATCATTGTTGTATCTGTCAATATGAGCCTCAGACTAATTACATGAGGACCTGTCTCGCTAGACGTTACTTTTCTGTCAAAGTGATGAGAGATTATATAAACTTTCGCCATAGAATCGATGTTTCATAGTTGTAATTGTGTTAGCCGGTTAAAGAGCTCCATAAAAATATATTTTTGTGTAGTTGGTAGTGTTAAAAACGGTCAACAACTTCTAGTTTAGTATATAATTTCGTCTAGTAAGACTATGAAGGTTACAATAATTCACATAGAGCTAAAAATTGGTATGGATGTTCAGAATAATAGTATAAATGAATTGTAAATTGAATTGAAAAGTCCCTATCAGTCCCCCTTGTGCAAAAAAAAATATTGATGGTGAAAGTTTGCATAAATAGATATTTCGCGTTTTTCAGCTAAACAGTGGGTTTTACAAAAAATAGTTTGCCAAAATAGTTCAGACAAAAATTGTAGATCATCCGATTCTCTTCAAAAAATGTATACCATGTCCAGATTGAATTGCGCTATTTGGTAAATAAACAAACCCTTTTGTCGATGCCAAACTTTCATAATAGTTTTCAGAACCATCAAACTATTAAAACACGCACAAACACTTTGTTCTTTACAATCCACCTATGGAGAATCATACAAACGTAACATTTTTTTAATTTACACAGGGTTTAATCAAAATTTTTAGAAATAAACGAAATTAAACACGAAATTATGCACACAGATTACATTTAAATGTTAATTTGACGTTTCGTCTCTCTAAGGTTGTGCCAAGTAAAATTGTCACCACAGATTAAAAATGAACGATTTACCGATTGTAAATATCGAATGTATTCCGTTCAGTATCGATATCGTAATTGAGTAATTTGAATAAAGTATTTTTTTCATAGCACTGTTTAGTTAGTTACGTACTTATATGTTAAAAAAGATAATGCGTTAACAAGTACTGCCTAAATTTTTTAGTACTCTTTTAATTTATAACAAACAGATACAAGTGAAAAAAAATGTTATTTGATAGGTATTAATTAATATGCAACAGAAAGAGGTAGATAGTTAATATCGCCCGTATTTTGACTGTGTGATTAGTGTTGCCAACTTAGAAGTGAGTTTTTAAGTAAAGTGATTTTTTTACAATTGATATAAAATTCGATTAGTATAAGTTAATTCTCGATATAGTTCATCAACGGCCCATCCCTAGGATGACGTCACAACTAATGTCAGTGATGAATACGGCCATATTTGTTTACAAGATTTTGCAATTCTAAAAAAACGAAGTTTATCTACACTTTTTTTCATAAGTGTTGCCATTTCCGTGATATAGAACGTGTTCAAAGAAGTATGAAAATTATTTTATTCGTAATATGCACACGTTTCCACACCACCATGAGGTAATAAGCTTGGCGCTTTTTTTTAAAGTTGTTTCCCCGGTAGGGCTATTCCATATACGCGGGTGAAGACGCTTAACTTAATGTACCGATAGCAGGCGGCCTTTTTAGCTAAATCGATCTCATTCAGACAATATTTGGTGAGAGAAAATCTTAAAATATAAATGCGAAAGGTCATTAATCAAGATAACTCGAAAACCGCTGGACGTACAAATATGAAATTTGGCAGTGACGTAGGTTGTAGTTATTAGAGGTCCGCTAAGAAAGTATTTTGCGATAGGGTCAGATTAAGGAGGTCTAAAGGCGGACGAAGTCGCGGGCTTCCGCTTGTATTATAAAAACGGGTTGTGCGACAATTTAGACCCAATCAAAAATTTTAATACACAATTTTTCTGAATTGCAGATCGCAAATCGAAGAATCTCATCAAACCGATCAAGCTGTCTCTCCGTACTTTGTCACAGATCGAAAAACTGACCCCCACCATACGATTCATAAGTGACAATCAGAAGCATAGTAACAATGTTCAAAATCTTCTGAAATACTCCAATTGTACCCCCTTCTCCAACAAAACCTTAGCCGGCATAGTTTGTGCTTACTGCAAAGAGACTTATCCCACTCCTGAACAATTGAGACTTCATGCCAGTGATGTGCATAAAAAGGAAGATTTAAACTTCAACAAACGTTTAGACAAAAGCAATTTATCAATAAAAATGGACATAAACGACTTAAAATGTACGCTGTGTGAGAAAAACTTTGATGTGATATCAAATCTTAAAAAGCATTTAACAAAAGACCACGATATAAAGTTCTATCCAGACATAAATGACTATATAATGGAATTCAAATTGACGAGCACAGAAATTTTAAACTGTGCACTATGCAATTCAACATTTGAAACGTTCAAAATGCTTTTACAACACATGAACGGACATTATAGGAACTACATTTGCGATGTCTGCGATTTGGGATTCATAAACAAGCACAGATTAAAGAATCACCAACGGACACACGAGACGGGGAGTTTTAAATGTGCGTTTTGCGAAAAAGTCTTTACGACACGAGTGAGGAAAGTGTGCCATGAGAAATACACGCACAACACCAATGCTAGATACACAACAAATTGTCCTCACTGCGACCAATCCTTCACGAGTTACTACCAACGGAATAGGCATATGTTTAAAGAACACAACATAGCAGCTGCTACGTACAAATGCAACATTTGTGACAAATCATTCATACTGAAATCTAAATTAACATCACATATAAAGAAAGTGCACTTAATGGAACGTAATCACATATGTGCGGAGTGCGGTCAGGGTTTCTTCATCAAGCAATCTCTAGACGAACATATGATAAAACATAACGGTGAAAGAGTGTTTAAGTGTACAGTGTGTAATAAGGCTTATGCTAGGAAAAAGACTCTAAGGGAACATATGCGTATACATAACAACGACCGTCGGTTCAAATGTGGTGCGTGCGGTCTTGCGTTCGTACAAAAGTGCAGTTTAAAAAGTCATATGTTGTCTAACCATGGGCTAACTCTCGCTGAGTATGAGAACGCTAAGAGTGAGTTGCATAGCCCTTGAAACGCTAACTTAGCACTGCTATTTATGTTGTAACTCTCAAGAACTAACTTAGCACTGTTATAGGTAATGGCACACCCTTCAAAATGTTAATTTTTTTGATTAGCTTTGAAACGCTAACTCAGCGCTTCTGAAAGATACATATAGATATGTTTAAAAACAACATCTTTGCAACATTTGTTATTGATCATTCATAATGAAATCTAAATTAACATCACATATAAAAAAGTGCACTTAATGGAACATAATCACAAAATATCTGCTGAGTGTGGTCAAGGATTCTTTATCAAGCAATCTCTAGACAATTAAAAATATCGGTGAAACAGTTTTTAAATGTAATTTGTGTAATAAAGCTTATGCTAGGAAAAAGAGTCATATGCTCTCTAACCATGGGCTCACTCTTACTGACTATGAGAACGCTAAGAGTGAGTTGCATAGCCTTTAAAACTCTAACTTACGACTGCTAAAATTTATGTCATTATCCCTTAAAACGGTAAATTAGCGCTGCTAAAATTTATGGCATTATCCCTTAAAACGGTAATTTAGCACTGCTAAAATTGATGGCATACTCTAAAACGGTAATTTTGCATGGCTAAAATTGACGGCATATCCCTTAATACTTAAATCCATATTATTATTTTTATCTAAAAGATGGCTGAAAGTTTATTAGTACATTCACATCATGTAGACACACAAATTTATAGGTATAATGTTAACAAAATATGTACACAATAGTGTAAATAATTAATTAATTATATTATTGTTAAAAAACAATGTCACAAAAATTGCTGTTGTCAATAATAAACAAGATTTATTTTTTATAATTTTTTTCCCAGTAGGTACACATAGATAAGATATATCTATGCTAGTCTCAGACTAATTACATAAGGAACTGCCTGGCTAGTCGTTAATTTCTGTCAAAGTATATGATCAACGATATAATGCGACTATAAAATCTGTCTCTATAGAATCGATGTTTCATAATTGTAATCGTGTTCGCCGGTTAAAGAGCTCCGTAAAAATATCTTTTTGGTGGCCTCCCTTAAATATACCTTATGTAATTAGTCTGAGATACCTACTCTGCGTCAAAGTCCATGGCTTAAAGTTTGTAAGTACATTCACATCTTATAAAATTGATAGAAATATTGTTAACAAAACATGTACATAATAGTGTAAATAGTAAAATGAAATTTTAGTTAAAAAAAATGTCACAAAAATCACGGTTGTTAACAATAAACAAAATGTCTTTTTTTTGTTACATACATACGATAATAGATATATCTATGTGAGTCTCAGACTAATTACATGAGGACCTGTCTCGCTAGACGTTACTTTTGTGTCAAAGTAAATGATCAACGATCTAATGCTATTATAAAAACTGTCTTGGAATCGATATTTCACAGTTGTAGTAGTGTTTGTCGGTTAAAGAGAGTAAAATACCTTTTTATGTAGTTGAAAGGTGTAAAAAAGGTCAAAAACTTCCAGTTTAGTACTTATTCTAAGCTAGAAGTTGTTGGCTTTTTTTAAACGGTATACACCCAACGTAAGCTCATGTTCCTAGAAAAATAACGGACGATTAGGTTCGTGAATTTAAGTGTGTAAAAGTCCTTATGTGATTCGTCTATGATTCTTTTAACTATAAATCTATGGCTAAAAATTTGTAAGTACATTCACATCACATAAAAATGGTAGGTATATTGTTAACAAAACATGTACATAACAGTGTAAATAATAAATTATATTATTGTTAAAAAAAAATTGTCACAAAAATTACGGTTGTCAATAATAAACAAGATTTATTTTTTTATTGTTTTATATTTTTTTTTGTTACGAGAAGATATATCTATGCGAGTACAGATAAAATGAAGTTTTATACAAATTTATTTCACAGCAATGAAATATTTATCTATATTATGTAATCTCAGACCAATTATCTTCTAGACCTCACTAGAGCTTGCCCCTCTGTCAAAACTATATGATCATGATCTAACGATTTCATACAAACTGCGTCTATAGAATCGATGTTTCTTTGTGTTAAAATTACACGTGCGATACATGTTCAATAGACGGTAATCGGTCTGAGATCTCATAAATAATGTAAATTAATTAATAATATACTGTAAATAATAGGAAAATGTAAATAAATACTATACATACTACAATTTAAGCCTTTTTTTATTTGACCTATTAAGTTAGTAGTTATTGTATGACTCATTAGAGTGCGCGCGCGAAAAGTGGTTCCTTCACCGTTTGTGACAAGTCATATTTCATTTTTTTAAATGCACATAGTTGAAAAGTTGGAAGTGCGTGCCCCGGATCAATGGTCTAAGCCCGGATCGGATTCAAACCTAAGCCTTCCGAATCGAAGGCAAAGGTCTTATCAACTCTATCACTCTATAACTTAATCTATAATAAGATATATTATTTACTAGTTAGTGACCTGTGCAGAAGGTTTTTGATGATGGTTGGCATTGTACCTACGTGTAAATTGTACAAAATGTAATAAACACGAGTGTAATTATGAGAAATCCTCATTATAATTGACTTAAATTGATAATAGAGTGATTTAGGTAATTTGTTATGTATTTTTGAAATGTAATTATTCTACTAAAGTTAGATGCTTAAACTCAGCGCCATCTAGTACAAATTGTAGAAACTACAATGTAATTCTAATATTAATGTTAGTGACATCTAGTCAAAATTGCACAAACTACTATGTAATTCTAAAACGATAGTTAGTGCCATCTAGTTCAAATTGCACAAACTAAAATGTAATTCTAATATTAATGTTAGCGACATCTAGCCAAAACTGTACAAACAACTATGTAATTCTAAAAAGTTAGTGCCATCTAGTTAAAATTGCACAAAGTAAAATGTAATTCTTTTATGTACGACTAGCGGACAACCGCGACTTCGCCTGCGTGAAATTCGGTTTTTCACAAATGCCGCGGGAACAATGGATTTTTCCGGGATAAAAGTAGCCTATGTGTTAATCCAGGGTAAAATTCATTCTAAATTTCAGCCAAATCGCTTTAGGACATAAACTCATAAAATTAGTATTCTGTGCATAAAATAATCTGTGGTGTTTTTGCGGTGACCACAGATTAATATGCTTCATTTGACGTTTGTGGTGACTTTGTGGGTGACTTTTTCCGACGACTTGGCTTTTGTGTTTGTTTTGAAAATGGATTTTGATGACTGTTTTACTTTTAGATAGTTTTAACATATGATTGCTTTGTTTTGTACTCCGAGAACTCATGTAAATACGTCTGCGTTTACTGGTAATCGATTATAATAGGTTAGCCATAATGGCATTAGAAAGAAAATGTTGTGTGCCTAATTGTGGTAAGTATAATACCTATTATTAATATTTTAGTCGGATATTTTGCAACATTTTATTGTACTGTACGTATGTCATGTCTACTTGTAGTTTGTACAATAAAATAATAAATAACATAAAAATTTCATAGCATAGACTTTCATGTTATGAAATTTGAAGAAAATCTATTGAAATGTAGCATAACTTTAGTCCACTTAATTTGTTACCATAGATGTACTTTAAAGAATAATGCTTTCCAATCTTATTTAATATTCAACAGCCTATAAATAATGGTGCAATTTATAATCAAGTAAAAAATTATAGGCCTAATACAAGCACTTTTATCAAGTTTGTCTATTCGTAAAGACTACCTTTTATCAGAAACATCAAGTTTGTCTATTGTCAGACCACCTCTGGTTCAGAAGGCAGGCTGAGAAGAGGGAGCTCAACAGTTGTTATTTTGAAATTATCATTCTTTAAAACATGTTCTTGTAATGTTATGCCTTTGGCCAACAACTAACCATTTTTTTTTCTTTTGTATCAACAACAACAACAAAAAACAACTACCAACAACAACAACAACAACTTGGCAACCTGTGTTACATCATAATGAGCCATTCAGTTGTGTAAATTAGGTATTTTTGTTGTGATTTGAGCGGAGCAGCTCCGCTAACTAAGAGAGTACCTGTTTTGCCATCTAATCTATGAGTCAATGCAGGGCCTGTTCTTCTATAGGCTATAATTTATTGATCAGGAACCATAGGGGTGAAACCACGCGGCGTCTGCCTGCTTAGTATTGTAATGAAATTGTAAGCTTTTAATTTAATAAGGTAGACTTCCGTTGTTGGCGACTGCAACCTGCGACCGTGCGACCGACTGCTTAGTATGAATTTATAGCCTGATAGCCAAATCAAATCAAAATCAAATCAAATCAAAAATCATTTATTTCAAGAAGGCTCAGTTTACAAGCACTTTTGACACGTCAGTTGACTATTTGTAAAGATTCTACCACCCATTCGGAAGGTAGGTCTTGCTGAGAAGATACCGGCAAGAAACTCAACAGTTGCTCTTTTGAAAAAGTCATACAGTATTATAATTTACAATTGATAACAATTACTGTTTACATTTCTTATAGTTTTACTTCCTGTGTGAAGGTGGAAGCTGATCCAACGGCCTCCAAGCATCTTTATCATTAAGGAACTCATCGATGTTGTAGTACCCTCGACTAAGTAAATGTGTTTTAACACATTGCTTAAAGCTTTGCATTGGCAGGTCTATCACAGTCTTGGGGATCTTATTATAGAAGAGTACACCCAAACCTACAAAAGATTTTTTTACTCTTTGGAGACGATATGCAGAAATAACTAACTTATGCCCGTGTCTAGTAAGTAGCCTAGTGGATATGACCTCTGCCTCGGATTCTGGAGGGTGTGGGTTCGAATCCGGTCCGGGGCATGCACCTCCAACTTTTCAGTTGTGTGCATATTAAAATTAAATATCACGTGTCTCAAACGGTGAAGGAAAACATCATGAGGAAACCTGCACATCAGATAATTTTCTTAATTCTCTGTGTGTGTGAAGTCTGTCAATCCGCATTGGGCCAGCGTGGTGGACTATTGGCCTAACCCCTCTCATTCTAAGAGGAGACTCGAGCTCAGCAGTAAGCCGAATATGGGTTGATAACGATGAAACAAGCCTAAAACCGCATCGACCCGGTCGCGGACGCCAATAATGGAATGCTACTTTTAATTTAAATTAATTTTTATTTTCAGTGTTGGACACTGAGATTCTTCACAAATTTCCAAATCCAAATAAAGACATTGATCGCTTTAGGACATGGATTTATAATATTGGCGGTGACATTTTGGCAAAAGATAATGAATACATTTATAAATACAGAAGAGTATGCCACATACATTTTGAAGCTAAATACCATACCAGGAGCAAAATGCTTAGTCCTAATGCTGTCCCCAGACTAAATTTAACCAGTATGTAGTCCGACTTTGAAAATTTATCTAAAAAAAAAAAACTAAAGTAATGATGCTATTATCACAGATAATTACAATATCTACGAAATTTACTATTGTAGAAAATAGTTGTCCGAGACGGATATGACGTCAGGTGGCGTGAGTTGTTTCCGTAAAGAGTGGGGAGTTGGAGAGGGGTACCGATCGGTTGACGGGAATAACTTGCGATATAAGGCGCTCGTCGTGCGGCCGGCTTCAGCATACTTGTAGCGTTCGAGCCGTCCACATTTCTTGTTGTGTAATTCTTTATGGGTTACTTGGGATAGGCGGGGAGAGTGACTTGAGTGGGAAAGGGGAGTGTTGAATAACTGTCTAGGGCGCTCTTAACCCTACACACAAGTTTCACAAGTGCGTGACTCCACTCAAATTGTTCTCTGCCATTCTAGGATCTTATTTTGGTTACAGTTTGATTTGTTAATTAAGTTGTCCTGACAAATGTTTTTATTCATAACCTTTGTTCGACATTGGTTTTCTTATTTTTGTAGTTCACTTTTGAGTCTGCTAAAACTATATTATAACATGTATTTTCAGGTCTGTCTTTTGTTGAAAAAGATCCCTTGCTTGACATTACAAACCAACCTGCAAATAGTCCTGTTGAACCTGCTACATCAGGTAAAGTTTCCTTGTGTATTATTAACTAGCTGACGCCGCGCGGTTTCACCCGCGTGGTTCCCGTTCCCGTAGGAATATGGGGATAATATATAGCCTATAGCCTTCCTCGATAAATGGGCTATTTAACACTGAAAGAATTTTTCAAATCGGACCAGTAGTTCCTGAGATTAGCGCGTTCAATCAAACAAACAAACAAACTCTTCAGCTTTATAATATTAGTATTATTAATATACAATTTACATATCTATACTAATATTATAAAGCTGAAGAGTTTGTTTGTTTGTTTGATTGAAAGCGCTAATCTCAGGAACTACTGGTCCAATTTGAGAAATTCTTTTAGTGTTACATAGCCCATTTATTGAGGAAGGCTATATATTATCCCCATATTCCTACGGGAACGGGAACCACGCAGGTGAAGCCGCGTGGCGTCAGCTAGTTGTATTAAATTCCTTATGCGAGATCTTGTAATACTAGTTCCAGGATGGTATTTTTTTTTTATATTTTTTTACAAGTTAGCTCTTGACTACAATCTCACCTGATGGTAAGCGATGATGTATAATCTAAGATGAAAGCGGGCTAACTTGTTAAGAGGAGGATGAAAATCCACACTCCTTTCGGTTTCCTACATCGTACCGGGACGCTAAATCGCTTGGCGGTACATCTTTGTTGGTAGGGTGGTAGCTAGCCAAAGCCTCCCACCAGCCAGACCTGGACCAATTAAGAACCCAGGACCTCCGTCATGTAAATCCACCGCGCATACCACTGCGCCACGGAGGCATTAGGTCTATACAGGGTGCTCGGAAGTATTTCCTATAACTTCAAAGTGTTGACGAGTCCACTTTTTGGAAGCCGAAATATTTTTTAACTATAACATTGGTATAGAATATAACCCCACAGTTATGAGAAATACTCCCGAGCACCCTGTATAACACAACTTCACAGTTCGACGGTTAATAGCAGTTTTAAAAACAGCACTCCAAGAGAGTTCTCAACAGACGAGGATTTTTTCAACGGCTGATGTCATCTATCACCCTGTAGAGTATGTGGTAGTATTTACGGGACACCCTGTATATGTATCCTCTACTCCTACACCTACCTGCATCTACTCTACCCCTACCCTACCTGTAACCTACCCCTACCATACCCTAGCCCTACCCTGCCTTGATAGATATGGATTTTTTTTTGTATTACTAAGAAATCTCAAAAATTAATTGATATTTTAACAAATTATATTCTTTACAGACGTTTCTCATTCTGGGGAATGCACTATAACTGAGACTACAAATCAAACTTTGTGTATTGCTCCTGCTATGGCTTCAACATCAGGTGATTCTTGTTTTTGTAGAACAGAGTTCCCCAAACTTTTTCATGTCATAGACCCCTTGCCATGTTTTTCCGTTTTGGGTAGACCCCCTACTTACCTGATATTGATTTCCTGTAAATTTCTAACTGTAGTGAAGTTTAGTGTTAAAAACTTAAAATAAATACATGTCGTAAAAAGCGTAGAGTCATTAATAAAAATATGGACAGAACCGCTGACCTAACCTTGGTCATCGGCTCTGCCAATTACAATAGGTATGCTATGCTTAACCTCACTAATCGCTTACACAATACTACTCTTAATTTTACTATTTTACCCTGGTAGTTGTGGTAGAGGAAGTACATCGAGCAAGTCCCAGGACTTGTGACCATTGGGTGTGGTTTAAAGGCGCCTTTTAATACTAGTAAACACTCACCAACCCTGCCCGACATGCTCTCCATGCCCACAGTAAACAATTTAAGATCAATAATTACTTCATCACGAAACATTATCGAACAAAATCACTAACGCGACAAGCAGCATGACGCCTCAAGCTGCTCAACAAAGAATTGAACCAATTAATAGCCCAAGTCACTAATCACTTTCCTTTTCTTATTAACACTACTTAACATTTGACTATTTCACTATACTTAACAAGTAGAAGACGATTATTCCATCTTAAAAACGCGATTAGAACTAAATTACTAAATCAGCAGACTACGGAGACAGACGGAGGCAGGATGCCTCACTAGAGTGAATACACAGTGACGGTACACGCGTACGCGCCATTTGGGACACGATGCCATTGGATGAGAGTTACGTGATAATTTCCTATTGGTCGATCGCCGCCACGTTCGTTATGGTGGTAACGTTTTACAATCTTAATTACTTCAAGAGTAAATAATCAAAACCTAATTACATGAAAACTTGATTCTAAATTTATTAAATTAATTAACGTAGATTTTGCTGACCATTACGACAGCAAAATCTCAACACAGAACCTAAAGAGTTTCTTTTCTACTGCTGTCACCTGTCATCATTACTTGAGAGACTAATTATTAATTAAATCAAAACGGAATAGTATTTTGACTGCAAAATGATCAGACCACTAGATAACAAGTCGATTCGAAATAACCACAGAGCAAACATGACAACTATTAGGTCTGAGGCCATAGAGCCTTCAGTGAGCCAAGCTTCCCCGGCGACACGGCCATACTGACGTGCGGTGCGTGCTCTGCAGCGCCTCCAGTTCTTTTCTGTAAATAAAAAAAAAAAAATCTGAAGCTAGGTACTTTCACAATTAACCTAGGCTTTGTTTGAATCTAGAAACTTGTGTTTTTCGAATAGTTAGTTACCTTAAACAAGGCTTAACTTCAGTATCTAAAATTAAAACGTTTAGTTATCTTAGCTGAACGTGACAAGGCTGAACTATAAGACGTGTGACAACACAAACTTGCTATGAATGTTGAGAAAGAGAATATTCATAAGTTTATTTCATATTGACACTGCTTACTACACGCGACAACAGCTAATGATTCATATGTACACTGCTCGCTCCATGCGACAACAGATAATAATAATTTATATTGACACTGCTCGCTCCACGCGACAACAGATAAATATTATAATTATAAAATAAGTAAGTATGTTGTGTTTTGTGTACACGTAGACACTGCTCATAATTTTCATATGAATACAGTTATAACGTGGTGTGTAGTATAGGTAGGGAATCAGGTGAGATAGATCCACGTAGAAGGCTATAGGGGAGTTTGGGAAGGTCGATGCTGTGTCCTTTGAGTGCCACATGGCATCTTTTATTAGTTATAAACGACTCCACGCCGCCAATAAGTAAAATTATAAGTATTCTCATTACTCTTTCTTTTAAAGTGTTTGTGATGATGTTTGTGTAAATGTTAAAATAATTGAAACTATATTCACCGGGAATAAATAGTCCACGCAGTGGTCGATGTAGTAGACGACACAGGCAGCACGCCAGCTCCAGCGGTCGCAATAGCCGCAGGCTGCAACGACTGCAGAAGTAGTAGCGGGCTGCGCGGCTGTAGTGGCGTTAGACGTTTGACACCGTTGATACCAGAGGCGGTACGGCCGCCAGAAGATCACCAGGGCGAGCAGGTCGCCTCAATTGGTTATCTGTGACCCTGCAAGGCCTCCAATGACGACCAGATACCGCTCTTGAGCACTCTGTGTACTTCACTATAAGGATTGCTAAACAAAGGTGAAGCGACGTTTGGTTGTTTTTAATTAAAACCAAGTAGTCTACTTACTAATAGTGGTTTTTTTTTTCTACAACCGCCTCGGCCATTCTACTTTGGATGTAAACATGCAGGGCTTCTATATCGATGACCCTACTGTCAAAGTCAACTAGACTAAGAAGTTTAGGTACTACACAATTTTGACTACATACAAGAAGTGTTAACGAAGCTATACCAAAGATTGTATGTACTTCACAGTAAAAAGAGCATTGCAAATAACCAAAGATAGTATTTCGTTACCTGGAGTCACTATGTGTAGTTCGTTGCAATGTCTGTCACAATAACTCTTGGAAGCTTCTGAGGAATTGTCTTCCATCATCAATAATTTATTTTGGCGATGTAAAGAGTCGGACAAGTTCTTAAAGTAAACCCTTGGTACAATCTGAACTAAATGAAAAGTAGGAGACGCAATCTAACTTAGAAAAATGCCGTACGCCACGTAAACGCAATATCTGTTTTGAAATTATCGGTAAAAGATTCGCACACTCGGCTCAAACCGTCACGATTTTTAACTAAAAGTACTCGACTCGCAAACGCATAAAGTTTGCAAACGATAAATCTTAAAAGTAATACAGATTGCAACGTAATGAACATTTCTCAAATTTTTTTTTTTTTTTTTTTTTTTTTTCTCTTTTTCTTTTTCTTTTTTATTTTTCTCTTTGTCTTTTACGTTATTACATTATTTATTTGGATGCGATATGGCGACACGGGCATCACGGCAACCATTGCCGATTCAACTCAATGACGCATCAATATTAAATTGTCAAAACTATTTTACGGTTTTAAGTCCAACTTAGTTACCACAAGAAAAACCATTAAGCGGTAACTGAGGGTAGTTATCAAATAAAATTAATTTCATCAGGGATTTCACAAATTTCAAATTAAGTTGCACTTTCATTGTCAATGTCAGGATTTGGTACAGATTGACCGGCAGAAAGGGATCGCTGGAGCGATACCACTTCTGATGTCGTAAAAAGCGTAGAGTCATTAATAAAAATATGGACAGAACCGCTGACCTAACCTTGGTCATCGGCTCTGCCAATTACAATAGGTATGCTATGCTTAACCTCACTAATCGCTTACACAATACTACTCTTAATTTTACTATTTTACCCTGGTAGTTGTGGTAGAGGAAGTACATCGAGCAAGTCCCAGGACTTGTGACCATTGGGTGTGGTTTAAAGGCGCCTTTTAATACTAGTAAACACTCACCAACCCTGCCCGACATGCTCTCCATGCCCACAGTAAACAATTTAAGATCAATAATTACTTCATCACGAAACATTATCGAACAAAATCACTAACGCGACAAGCAGCATGACGCCTCAAGCTGCTCAACAAAGAATTGAACCAATTAATAGCCCAAGTCACTAATCACTTTCCTTTTCTTATTAACACTACTTAACATTTGACTATTTCACTGTACTTAACAAGTAGAAGACGATTATTCCATCTTAAAAACGCGATTAGAACTAAATTACTAAATCAGCAGACTACGGAGACAGACGGAGGCAGGATGCCTCACTAGAGTGAATACACAGTGACGGTACACGCGTACGCGCCATTTGGGACACGATGCCATTGGATGAGAGTTACGTGATAATTTCCTATTGGTCGATCGCCGCCACGTTCGTTATGGTGGTAACGTTTTACAATCTTAATTACTTCAAGAGTAAATAATCAAAACCTAATTACATGAAAACTTGATTCTAAATTTATTAAATTAATTAACGTAGATTTTGCTGACCATTACGACAGCAAAATCTCAACACAGAACCTAAAGAGTTTCTTTTCTACTGCTGTCACCTGTCATCATTACTTGAGAGACTAATTATTAATTAAATCAAAACGGAATAGTATTTTGACTGCAAAATGATCAGACCACTAGATAACAAGTCGATTCGAAATAACCACAGAGCAAACATGACAACTATTAGGTCTGAGGCCATAGAGCCTTCAGTGAGCCAAGCTTCCCCGGCGACATACATGTTAATTTATACATTTATTAATTGAATTTAAATTAAAACTACTCAAAATTTAATTTTGTATCTGTTATGTAAAATATACGTAACATTAAATAAACATAAAATAAACTATAAATAAAATAACATAGGCAATAAGTCAATATTTTTAGTGTAAAGGATGAACCTGATGCTATATATGTATGAATAATAAAGATATAAGATCAGCGCCGGACCGAGGTAAATTTTAGAATGGAGCGAGATCCAATTATGGCGCCTTTCGCGCACGTAAGTTCATCACATAAATTTCTTTTCGATCTTGTCTTTACCATTTCGGCGCCCCCTAGGATTTGGCGCCTGGAGCGACCGCTCCGTTCGCCGTATGGACGGTCCGGCCCTGTATAAGATAGTATGATGTAAATAAATAGGTAATTAAGTGTATGTGATAAGATCCACTATCGTGGACACCCATTTTCATTTCATGGAACCCCAAATTTTTTTTCGCTGACGTAGAACCCTTGCAGGTTGTCATAGACCCCTAGGGGTCGATATATACCACTTTGGGAATTACTGCTGTAGATTATTTTAAAACTATTCTGCAATATTCAGCTGAATATTGTAGAATAGTTTCATCGTCTATCTCATGGGTATTGTTATCGGTATATTTTTGCATTAAAATAAGGGTCTAAAGTGCTAATTTAATCTGCGGAACCCTACACTGCGCGCGACTATACGCACTTGGCCGGTATTTATTTTTTTTACTTTTACTAATTTCTTTACTATCACTCATCACATAAACTACTGTAATAGTGCAAAAATCACTAAAAGTACTTAACTTAACCAAAAAAGTGTGACTATTTCCCAAAATAAAAAATAAAACATATCCTTAAATCCAATCCAAATCTATATCTATACTAATACATAAAGCTGAAGAGTTTGTTTGTTTGATTGAACGCGCTAATCTCAGGAACTACTGGTCCGATTAAAAAAAAAATTTCAGTGTTAGACAGCCCATATATCGAGGAAGGCTATAGGCTATATTATCCCCGTACTCCTACGGGAACGAGAACCACGCGGGTGAAACCGCGTGGCGTCAGCTAGTCCATAATCTCATACCTTCTATTGAACTAGTCTGTAATTTTTTTGAGGCGGACGAGGTAAACTCACAATTCGAAAATATTTAACACCAATAAACTTACTTACACTACACACAACTAAACATTTTAAATCATTATACACACACATGTAATTTTAATGATTCAATTCATCATCATTATCATCATATCAGCCGATGCACGTCCACTGCAGGACATAGGCCTTTTGTAGGGACTTCCAAACATCACGATACTGAGCCGCCTGCATCCAGCGAATCCCTGCGACTCGCTTGATGTCGTCAGTCCACCTGGTGGGGGGGTCGGCAAACACTGCGCTTACTAGTGCGGGGTCGCCATTCCAGCACTTTGGGACCCCAACGTCCATCGGCTCTTCGCACTATGTGCCCCGCCCATTGCCACTTCAGCTTCGCAACTCGTTGAGCTATGTCGGTGACTTTGGTTCTTCTGCGGATCTCCTCATTTCTGATTCGATCACGCAG
The DNA here is from genome assembly GCF_947172395.1 of Bicyclus anynana. Taxonomy (NCBI): domain Eukaryota; kingdom Metazoa; phylum Arthropoda; class Insecta; order Lepidoptera; family Nymphalidae; genus Bicyclus; species Bicyclus anynana. The sequence continues at coordinate 2,682,999 of NC_069108.1, read as the reverse complement.
AGATACTCCTAACATAGCTCGTTCCATCGCCCGCTGTGTGACTCTGAGCCTTCTTATGAGGCCCATAGTTAGCGACCAAGTCTCGGAACCATAGGTCATCACTGGTAACACGCACTGTTCATTCATTCTTCGAATGATTCAATTGTATCAATAAAATACATAGTCAATGACCAATGAGAGACATAATGTCAATGTCTAACTGTCTGTCTTTAATAACGTCAAAAATTGTTAACAATTCATTAATTAACAAATATAAAAAGGTGACATTAACAGGTGTCAAACGCAATTTCTGAGCGGGCAGACTTTAACATTGCATCCTCTATAAAGTAATAGAATAGAAATCATTTATTTGTTAACACAACACATAACTACATAATAACTTAAAACTAATACATTTACATCGTAATAATAACTTAAAACTAATACATTTACATCGTAATAATAACTTAAAACTAATACATATATATATAGAAAATATGTTGTGCCAAAAAAATGGACCTGACTCAGCTAAAATTTGTTGTGAGTACATCAGTACCCACAACGCTGGTATTCTGTCAGACCCTTAGGAGGGAAGAACAGAACACAAAATAATTATATAACTAATAAAATAAAACAAAATACAGTTTAAAAATACAGTAGTGTAATCTCAGAAGAACAAAAAAAAAAAAAATTTAATCTCAATAGCTAGCAAACACAAAAGAAAAGAAAAATTAAAAAAAAAAAAAAATATATAGAATTTATTGTTTATTATTAATTAATAATTAATAATTGCCGCAGTCTGCTTTTTGGCAATCTAACAAATACAATCGAAAAATTTTCTTGAAAGTAAATTTAGATTTTATTTAATAATGTTATATTTTTTATCTGTTTCAGCGATCATCAAACAACGCCCACGGAGAAATGAACAACAGATGCTTAAAACAATGAAAAAATTGCAAAAACTTAATACTTTATATAAACAGAGATTAAAAAAAGAGAAAAATTTAGCAACAAACACATCATTTCAGAAGACTTTGAATAAGTTTAAAACATTAGGTGCCATTTTTACAAAAATGCAATTTAGGGAAGTAATTAAACCTAAAATGGGGAGAAGATTTACTAAAGAAGAGAAAATAATGGCGATGAATTTGTACAAGTTAGGTCCCGAAGTTTATAGATGGCTCATCAAAAACGGATTTGTTTTACCATCTCCAATTACATTAAGCAGACTGCTTACCAACTTAAAATGACAATTGAAGGATGCTGGTTTAAAGCCAAGGGTTAATGAAAAAATAGACAAACAAAATGAAAGATGAGGATAAATTACGTTAATTTTTTAATAATAAGCTATTAATCCTCATTTAAAGTCCGGCTGCTCAGAGAAAGCGTTTCTGTCATGAGCGAATGGGACAAATTGGTCGCTCTATATTGACAGATCTTTGTGATGACAGTAAATGTAAAGTTGCCACTCAGCAAGTTTATTGGTTCCATTTTTATTAACTTTTACTATTGTATGTACAAGGAAAATAAATGATTGTGTCCAATTTGTTTTTTTTTTTATTTGTATCCCAATTATTTTTAATTTAGTTTCACCTATCTAAGAACACTATTGGGCTATTGAGACAAATCTAACGATATCCTAATTACGAAAATCCGTTCTGTGGTTTGGAAGATATGTGGTAATAAAGAACATTACATACATACATACAAGATACGCGTACATATATAACCCTGCGCGATAACATAACCCTGCTTGCAGTCGGGTAAAAATGCATTTCTATGTTTCCTAAAGGGATACCTCGCACCCTTAGAAATAAAAAGATGTAACTCAAAAACTGCAACTTGTGGGAATCGGCTATTAAGTTTTACAACTTATTCCGATTTGTCTTTGATTTAAAGTTTAAAACCACTTACTGGGTTTTCCGATTATATTACTACTGATTTTGATTGACAAAACTATGACCTTTTAATATAAATGGTTGTTTTACTCTTAATTATCTATTATACCCTCAAAAAACTGAAGCAAAAAAAAAGTTTTGAATTAAATCTTTTTATGTAAAAAAATAATCGTTAGATGATGAAAAACACATGTAACAATTCTAAATAATTCTCTTTTGTTTAAATTATAAATAACAAATTAAAATATATTCCAAAATACTTCGTTTTATTATTAATCTAAATGTGATAATATCGCCTTTATGTATAATTGCATCATTTTGTAATAAAAATATTACAAAATTAATTATATTTGTAAAAATGAAACTAAATTTGCACCGAATAATCAATCATAATTATTTTATTATTCAATTAACATGCCGCGTTACACACGATTCCCTTTTGGAACCTAAATTACTGACAATCTCCAGTACATATATTCGGAATCTAGAAACAGTTAAAAATATCTAATTTAAACAAAGCAATAACAAAATATAATTACTACCAAACTTTTACACCATATTCCAACAAAACAATAAAATTATAGCTTACAATACTTTATAATCATTAAATAATTATCAATTATTAGCAAATCAGTCTTGCATTAGGCATTAACACTATCTGAGCTAGAATATTCAAATGAAACATAATTATTTCAAAATAAATTTAACTCAAAAGAAAAAAAACAATCAGTCTAGTAATTTTCCTAAAAGACAAAAACGAAAAAAAAGAAAAAAATAATAAAAATTAAACTTTGTATCTTAAATTAACAGTCTCATAGAAAAATCCTTTAAATCCTTTAAAAAGTCTTACTCCCAATCCAATCTTATTAAAAAAATAAAAAAATATTATAATACTTGTGCAAAAAAGAAACTTAATTTGTCTTGCATTACTTTATAAAAAACATTAATCATTATTGTTAAACTAGTAGACGTGTGCAACTTCGTCCGCGTGGAATAAGTTTTATAGCCTATATCTTTCCTCGATAAATGAGATAGCTATCTAACACTGACAGAATTTTTCAAATCGGATCAGTAGTTTCTGAGATTATCACGTTCAAACAAACAAACAAACTCTTCAGCTTTATAATGTTAGTAAAGATAAAATAAGTAGCATTTAAACAATTGAATTATAAAATTTTAATAAAAAAAATTCAACCGACTTCCAACTCAAAAATTAACCTAAACTAAAAAGCAAAAAATAACATCTTACCTATGTGCTACCTTCTGATCAGTTTGAAGGCGGTGCCAAGCCAGTGATGTTTTAATTCAAGCCGTTTAAATTACACAATTTCTGTGGTTCATTCAGAAACGGCTTTAATTAAAACATGACACTGGATTGGCACCGCCTTCAAACTGATCAGAAGGTAGCACATAGGTAAGATGTTATTTTTTGCTTTTTAGTTTAGGTTAATTTTTGAGTTGGAAGTCGGTTGAATTTTTTTTATTAAAATTTTTATTTTTTAATTTTTAGTGTTAGCACACCTACTGAGTGTGAACTGACTGTCCTTCGTCTTCATCACCAGACCCCCTATGCAGTCACAATCCATATGGGTGGAAAGTTCTCATCAATATAAAATTTATCAAGTCCAAACACAAGGTAGCTACTGTGAACCGTCGAGGAGTTCCCTTAACTCCCCTTCATCTTCATCACCAGACATCTAATACAGTCACAACCTATCCAGGTGGAAAGTTCTCATCAATACAAAATTATCAAGTCAAAACACAAGGTAGCTACTGTGAACCGTCGAGGAGTTCCCTTAACTATCCTTCGTCTTCATCACCAGACCCCTAATACAGTCACAACCCAAACCCATCTAGGTGGAAAGTTCTCATCAATACAAATAAATTAAGCCCAAACAAAAGGTACCTGCTGTAAATCGTTGACGAGTTCCATCGTCTGTGTATCGGCTCCATCATCAGACTAACTCCAGGCCTTCATAAAATTGTAGTGGTTTAAAATACCTTATGGAAATACTAACAAACACACTAGCCGTCTTTACGATTTTCGAAAGTTCCCCTCGATTTCTCCAGGATGCCATCATCAGATCCTGACATGAAAAAAATGGGACCACCCTGGAATCAAACCCTTCAAAACAAAAAAAGAATTTTCAAAATCGGTCCACAAATGACGGAATTATCGCTGGACATACATAAAAAAAAAAAAAAAAAAAAAAAAAAAAAAAACATACATACAGCCGAACGTAGAACCTCCTCCTTTTTGGAAGTCGGTTAAAAAATTTGCATAAAAGGAGGGAATCAATTTCTTTGTTAGTAGTTCTTTTAGGTCTTTTTTCTTATTTTCACCTAACTGTTGTCTTTGGTTGTAGGCTTTATCTAGAGTAATCTCGGTTATTTGGTTCATTTTTTTTCTTTTGTTTCTAACATCAACTTGATTAAAATTAATATCACTGTAGGAAGTTTTATAATAAAAATGCAATGGTTCTGATTTCACCATCTGCAAAACTTTTACATCATTCCAATTTACAGTATTCCCATCTGTGTCTACATTAAAATTGTAACCCCACTGTTCTTGAAGAGACTTTAATATAATTGATAAAAGATTCAAATGTCATTTCATGGACATTAATTGCAGGTTTACTTTTTTTAGCATTTTTGATAAGGGTAACATACTGGTCTGGACTATAAATTGGACCTGCTTTTAAGTTTTTCTTTACCTCTCTTTCTATAAGGCTGTGGACGCTATCCGCTTCGTTCTGTGTATGTCCTGTAATCATAAATTTATGTGTTATACTGGAAATATTTAAATGAGTTACCGCATACAAATATAATATGGTAATATATTTATTTTTATTCTGCCCACAGCAGTTATCCGAGTAAAATATAATTTGTTTCGGATCTTCATCTTCTGCACACAGATTTTGTAAATATTGCCATATGCAGGAGCCAATTTCGTTAGCACCTCGTTTAGCATCTACTTCAGTCCAAAAGAAACAGTGAACATTGTCGTATGCTTTTTTATCTCCACTTAGTAGTTCTGTCATAGTTAAATTATAGTTATTTAATTTAGACTTATAATAAAAAGCTGACGTGTCACCCCTTGGACACTGTAAAACAGCTTCTAAGTCATAAATAACTACTCTAGAATCTTTGGTTATATTGCGACGATCAGCTAATTTTTCAGCACGACTCAAAGTTTTCTCCTGCAAATGCTTCCAATATTTATCTTCCAAATCATGTTTCTGTTCAACATTTGAATTGTGGTATGATGTACATAGATCACACTGATCTTTCTTTGATTGATAAAACCCTAAATTAAATTCATTGTTGAAAATTTTGTAATATGCCATATAATTACCTACTTCCCTATTAGTATTACTTTGTTGTGCAGCAAAATCATTGTAAAAATCCTTAATTGTCTTATCACCGCCAATGTACTGCTTTGACGTCGAAGCTCTCACATAATGTGATTCTAGTTTTGGAATCATAGTGATATGTTTTCGGATGTCGTCTAGTAACTGTGGGTTAAGTTTCTTGTGATTATTATGTCTCCCTCTTAGTTCATCAAGCATAAAACCATCATTCATTTTTGATTGCACCGTGTAAACCATTCTTTCAGATATAGACAGTGTATTTTTTAAAAAAGTCTTGCATATTCTTATTTTATTTTCATTTAAAATAAAATAAAAAGCTTTGTTTGGATGTCTGGGATTTTGGGAATTGGTGTATTTATATTTAGGGGTAACGTCTTCCATACACGATCGCAAATAAGCCCTCTGTGCAATTAAGTTCCCTAGATCCCAAAAGGAGCTGAATAAGTGGTATCTCCCCTCATCATCGATTTTATCCTTACATTTAAACTTACAGTTTTCGTTGCATGTGTCTTTTATAAATCGAGCGGGAACAGTTTTACGTCTTTTTGACATCGAGACATACGATTCGCCTCTATTACGTAGCTGCTTCGATCGCACTTGCTGCCACTTCTCAACTTTTCGTGACCGCTTACGTCCTCTACGTCTATTATTTATTTCGGTATTGGAGTCAGAGGAATCCGAAGTTGGTCCTTCAAAAAGAAAGTTCTGCCTCCCAATGTGCCCTCTATGCATTGCATTAAAGTCATTGGGATCATCGTCACTAAGATCAATGTCACTTTCATCTGAATAAATAGGGGAAATATTATAATTGGGCACGGTGTTCTCATTTCGAAGTCCTTTCCGCTGAATAATTTGTTGTTTCTCACTAACCTTTGGAGTATCACTGGAGTTTGAAGAACTTGATGAAGATGAAGATGAACTAGACGAAGAGCTGGACGATGAGCTGGAAGATCGAGAACGTTGCGTATTTGCTGAGGTCGGCAAAGTGTAAGAGTCGTAATCAGCATGCTCGGTATTATTATTTACGTGTTTGTTATTATCATTTTCACTCAGGGTTGAATCACTGCTATAATCAGGTACCAGGCTGACGATTTTTGTAACAGTAGGCGAATCCTGTTTCAAATCAGAATTTGGCACTTCAGTTGTTATCGGCATCGGCTCTGGAGATAGATTTTCCTGATTTTCAATATCTACCACATCATAGTTTATTCTGGTCTGAAATAAGAATGACATATGAAATGAATATTGAGTAAAAAGGCAATTTTATAAAATATATTATTTAAGTTAACTAACGTTTACAAATTTTCTAGTGGCACCTTGAGGACATACCCGCGTTGTATCAGTTTCCATGAGATCTACCCCTGTACCAATTTTAATTCCATTCACTACTTTTGCGGTGATAAAGTAACAAAATATATTAGCATTTATCATGCATTTATTACTGTTTAAGATTATAGTTTACAAGTAAAAATAAATGGCAACATTAGCCGCGCGGTTATACCCGCGTGGTTCCCGTTCCCGTAGAAGATTAGTAGAAAACGGGCATAATGTACAGCCTATAGCCATCCTTGATAAATAGGCTATCTAACACTGAAAAAAAATTTCAAATCGGACCAGTAGTTCCTGATTTAGCGCGTACAATCAAACAAACAAACTCTTTAGCTTTATATATTAGTATAGATAGCTAAAAACTTATTTGGAACTTTATTTACCTCATCGTGCTCGAGTTCTTCATTATTAGTTTGTACTAAACCTAGGATTCTCCGGGACCTCCAAGATGACGCCATTGTTCTAAAATAACCTAAAAAGTTAAATACGAACGTGATTGTAAATTATAATTTGAACATGTTATTTTTGAATAAACAGCATTAACATTAAACATTTCTCACAATTATCTATTCGTTAATATAATAAAAAGAAGTAAATCAGAATAATTTTTAGCTAATGTTTATTTTTTTACTTTAAAGGGATGATAACTTAATTACTCCAATGACAAAGACGTATTTTTTAAATTAAACTGAAGTAGTATGTGATAATTCTTCGAACATGATGCAGTTTCAAAACAAAACAAAATTAATTCACATCATCATCAAGTTATTTTTCTAAAAAAACGAAGTATCTTAAAAATCATGCATTTTATTCTAAAACTAGCGGACGCCCGCGACTTCGTCCGCGTGAAAGTCGTTGTAAACTTTCTCGACTACCCCTATCCTACCCTACCCTAACCTACCTCTACCCTACCCTATAGCAACCCTACCCCTACCCTACCACTACCCTACCCCTGCCCTACCCCTACCCTACTCATTAAGGCTGCACTTCTTTATTTATTCCTCCCACCGCGAGTCGCGTCGAGCGCGGCAACCGTTACACAAAAATAATCCTTAAAGCATGAATTGAATGATTCACGCGCGATGGCTTAGCGTATTTCATGTATAACTTTGGTGTTTCTTTACCGATTATTATGATTCTTTTTTTATTGAATAGGTAATAATGTTAACTTTCTTATTAGGGATGAGTAATGAGTGTTATAAACATAAGAGTTGACAAATATAATTAGAAAGCTCCGAACTGCTAAGCTATCGGGAGTTACACGTGTTATTGTGAGTCAACCGTAAAAGATAGACATATATGTGCTGTTGTGTTTTTATAGATAATTTTAAGGAGAACATTTCCGTCATACATGATTTCTATGTAACTTTAACCATTAAGGCTGTACACGCGACGGAAGCTTAAAAAATTGAGTAACTTCTCCCGTTTTCTCAACATTTCTCTTCACTGCTCTGCTCCTATTGATTGTAGCGTAATGAAAAGTATACTATAACCTGCCCATGAGTATGTTGAATAATATTACCAAGTTTCGTTAAAATCCGTCCAGTAGTTTTTGTTTCTATAAAGAACATACAGACAGACAGACAGACAGACAGACAGACAGACAGACAGACAGACAGACAGACAGACAGACAGACAGACAAAAATTTTACTGATTGCATTTTTGGCATCAGTATCGATCACTAATCACCCCCTGATTATATTTTGGAAATATATTTCATGTACAGAATTGACCTCTCTACAGATTTATTATAAGTATAGATAATTGTAAACTTTCATACTTACTATTTATTTTAAAACAGATTTATTACTTGTTACACCACTATTACACACAGAACAACACTCCCACCTTCAGTCATTGCCGGTGCATCACTGAATCACGCTAATTATTAGAATCGTCTTGTCCAATCCTGTTCATTGAAAAGAGAAGTCCGGTCCTGCATCTCGCTCGGTTTTGACGAAACGGGACGGCTGTTGAATTCTACCTAATCTTTACGCAATGAATATGCGTTTTATTATAAAATGACTAAACTCGTAAATTTTGTGTTACATCTTTTTTTTTTTAAACGAGCGACCTATTTATACCATTTGTTTTTTTTTTATTTTTATCCTAATTACTAAGTAAAATACTCATAGAAATACAAAACAGTTAAAAGTAGTAGGTAAATAGTATCTCTATGAATCTTTTAAGAGCCGTGATAGCCCAGTGGATATGACCTCTGCCTCTGATTTCGGAGGGTGTGGGTTCAAATCCGGTCCGGGGCATGCACCTCCAACTTTTAAGTTGTGTGCATTTTAAGAAATTAGATATCACGTGTCTCAATCGGTGAAGGAAAACATCGTGAGGAAACCTGCATACCAGAGAATTTCTTAATTCTCTGCGTGTGTGAAGTCTGCCAATCCGCGTTGGGCCAGCGTGGTGGACTATTGGCCTAACCCCTCTCATTCCGAGAGGAGACTTGAGCTCAGCAGTGAGCCGAATATGGGTTGATAACGATGAATCTTTTACGGATATAGGTAAAATTGATTTCATTTTTTAGCTCTTGTAATGAAGAATGTTACTAGGTATGCCACATCACTTGAAATGCTATCTCCCGCTAACAGTCAGTGTTACCAACTCTCCAAAATATTTATCCCTAAATTTTGTGTCAAATACCCCTAAAATCGCCTTAATTATTGAGTTGTCCCCCTAAAAAATATAAATTCATAATAATTTAGAAATAATGTGCTGTAATATGTTTCAAAAGTCTATATTTAATAGAGACAAAATATTACGTCTTTATCTGAAGATTCAGATTTTTTGAAATCATACATGTTGACACTGAATAAATTTAACAATTTTTTTTATTCAATGAAAATTGCCGCCAGTTGCCTCAGAGTGGTTGTAGAATAACGTATTATATGTCATTATAAGTCGCTAGGTCAAGAAAGAAATATTAAAATTATCATCAATTTAAAAATATTAAAAAGTCAAAAAATCCCTGAAAATACCCCTAAAAATTTCAGACCCCTAAATAATCCCATTTCACTTAATTGCCCCCTAAATCTGGGGGAAAAACCCCTAAGTTGGGAACCCTGCTAACAGTCCCGTGACCTCCTGAGTAAATATGTTCCTTGCTTGCGCGTGACCGCTTGTGACGTCATGTCACAACGCGCTGCCCACGGCTCGCTTAGTATCGCCAGCGGTTATAGTACCTATAGGTGTACTTACCGAATGTAAATTATACGTAAAGAGTATAATAAGTATTATACGAATAGATAAGTCGTTAGTAGAATAAAATGTCCAATTGAAATTAAATAATTTGTATCTACGAAAGGAATTATAGAATATTCTTTAGAAGCAATCAGGGCCAGCCAGAACATAATGACATTAGTTAGCGATAGGTCACGTAACACGTTATCGTTCGAATCTGTTATATCGCGAAATATTTGCGAAAAACTGATTTTCGTGCCCTTTAACATTTGTAACTTTTTTAGTCGGCACGATATCGATGTCACATCTTCATATTATCACCGTAGAGGTGTATACAAAAATTCAGCTCTGTAGGAATTTTTCCTCAGATAAAACCTAATATTACTGGACAATTCCCTAAGTGAACTTTCCGTGCTTATGCTTAATATTTTATCTGTTCTAAATTGTTTTGCTAATGTCGTATGGAAGAATGCTCAAATAGTAGAAGTACCTACCATTAACAACTCAAGAACTGATTCCAATACACAAAATATTGAAAATTAATACCTGCCCACTGAATAATAGCGGACCACCAATTACCAAGAAGTCACAATCCAACTATTCATTACATCAAGCTATTTTGAACCTTAGCTTTACAAATTTAAGGTTTAAAATTGAGCGTGCGATGTTAAATTTTTACGAGAACAAATATGTTTTACCGGTATTAGTTTTTAACCGACTTCCAAAATAGAGGAGGTTCTACATTCGGCTGTATGTATATTTTTTTTTAATGATTACATACATACATTGATTTATTGCAAACTAGCTTTCGCCAGCAGCTTCGCCCCCGTTTCCCGCGGGAACTGTGCATCTTCCCAGCATTAAAATTATGTGGTATTCCAGACAGATCCGTTCAGTAGATTTTTCGTGTATAATATTAGTAGGAATATAGGTATATGTAGATGTTGTGGGTTGAACGTTACAGATATTCTAAACCTTTTTGTTTTTATTCGTATTTTTTTACTTACAAAATACGTAAGGCCATTTTATTTAATTTCATTTTTAATTCCAAATAAAGATGTTTGAATACACAACTCTATAATTTAAAACACAAACATTGTGGAAAACGTCTTTTGCTTAAAACACTAGGAAGTTACTTTGAATGAAACAGACTGCTTTGAAGATTAACTATTCCGCATGCTAAAATAACCACTGAATCTAGCAGGTCGATTTGCTTTAGATCTACACAAGCGTGTGGAACTCTAAGAATCTAAGTCTGCCGATTGCTCTTTCTACGTGTATCCAATTTTTTTTGTCTCCAAAACTTCTTTTTTGGTTGGTTTTAGTTTAGTGCTTACGCTAGGAGGTCTGATCAGAGTATGTCCACTTTGTTGTAACAAATGCGCAACATTTTTAGAACCTCTGTCTGCTAATACTGCTGATCCTTCAGGTAAATTTTGTAAAATACCAAAATCTTCAAAAATTAATGAATCTGTTGCTCTGCCGCCATATCCCGGTGAAATAAAATTTCTTTCTTCTTTATTATTGTTCATTTCATGTGAAGAGATGTTTGAAGATGAGTCGTTCATACTGCATCTGGCGAAAATTTTATGTTTCTCTTTTTTTTTAAGCATTTGTTAACAGTCATGGTTGATTTATGAACACCTTTAGCTTTCAGATTTACTTGCACTCCCTTACTTCTTTTTAATATTTCTAAACACTGATCATTATTTCCAAAACTTAAAGGATCTTTTATTACTATTTCATCTTCACAGCTAACAACAAATATCTCTACAGGTTTTTCTAACATCGAAGTTTCATCTTTATTTAATAGTTTCTCAAAATATTCTAAACTATTACGTTTTTGTATTGCAAATCTCTGAGGTTTATCTTCCTTTCCCTGTTGGCATTTGAATTTGTGTGGAACTATACTCTGTTTTAGTTTAATTCTGCCGCCGACCAATTTATATTTTATATAGTTCTCCATATCATTTTCAATCTAAAACAAAAAAAAATCTTATTAGCCATCTACACCTAGCCGACGCGAGCAGAGCAGTAGGCACAGTCTAGTATAAATTAAAACTTGCATAGAAAACAGAGGATACCGCAAAACAATTGCATTGTTTTCAAAATATTATAAAATGTAATACTATGTAGTAACATAACGGAAAGTTCTGACACCAAAGGTTTTGTACCACTGACTAGATTTTATGTTTATAGGTATTAAATAAATGTAAACTGCAATAGTAGATTGTTATACAAGGGGCTAAAAAAACCTATTATATACGAGGTATTTTTAGGGGCCGAGATGTAGGCGAGGGCCGCCTAAATAGAAACTGAGTTTATAATGGGTTTAGCCCCACGTGTTACACTCTGCTTTTCACTACGATTGCGAGAAAATAAAATAGTTTAGTTCAATATTCAATGAGTTATTTTAATTGAAAATTAAATGTACAAAGTCTACAACTAAGGGAGGTACTGGATATTAAGGGAGATGATTTTACCCGGTAACACATATGAGTATGTGAGGTAAACGTGGGAGATAATAGTTTAAAAAACTCTTTTCGTAAGTGAATCCATTCGTTGTTGTTTTCTTCACTTATTAAATTTTTCGTAGGTAAGTATTTAAGTAAATGCGTCTGGACTTTGATTGTAATAGATTGAAAATTTCATCCATCTCCAAATTAAGATCACCATTCTCACTAGATGAAGACACCAATAACAATTAATGTTGAAAAATATGAAAGTTACGGTCACAAATTTACAATTATTTTCTGAAAAAAATCAAGTGTGTGTGAAAAAATTCACGCCAATTGTTTTTTTAAATTCTCGCTTTTAAATTTTATTTTTTTCACATGAGAAAAAGGCAAAGGTATTACACCGTAAAGGATGTCCCATGTATTCAAATCTCGCTCTATTCGCAACTCAATAAAAATTAAATAAAAAAATGAACGCATTCTACAGACAAGAACGCTGCATTTCATTCCAATTTAAAGTTTTTTATTTATTTTTCAAAACAATCAGGGCCCTACTTATAATGATTCTATTTTCGAATAAAACCTCTTTCGTTTTATAGTAGGCTAGTACTTGGCTAGTACTCGTAACAGACTAGAATTAAAAAAAACAAAATTACTTTAGCCCCTAGAGGCTAAAATGCTTGTTTAGCCCCGCTGTGGAGTGGTAATATGACAGTGTTTTTATTTATTTATTTATTTATTTATTTATTATATATCCTTAGTATGCTTACAGCTAAGCCAAAACGCATACAAAGTACAGACTTACAATATACCAATATAACAGATAAACAAATCACAATACACTATACAATACAAACACATAAATTGCATATTTCTATAAAATTAAAATTAAAATTCACAGCTGTTTACAATATCAATAAATACATGAAGTTTTATATCAAAAATATCTAGATCTTGGCGCTGAGCAATCAACGAATTGAGCATCGACAGTACCCGATTAGTTGGGGCATTTCGAGCATATTGCGTACGGAACGACTTGGTAGCGAAAAAAGGTCGCTTACGACACGACCGAAGCAACTTGCCTGGTTCTCGAACCGACAAGGCACATCGCGACAGTGCGTCCGAGTTATCCACTTTATTGTGTATTAGCAGGAAGTAATGGATGAGAATAGCTCTCTTTCGCCTTAACTCCAGAGTGTCTAGCCCCACCATACCAGACACAAACAAGGAAGGGTACAAATATGGGTAATAACCGTAAATTTTTTTATACAAACCACGCGCGAATTTTTTTTGGACTTTCTCAACGGTAAGTGTATGAGTAGCACATAACGGACTCCAGACAGGTGAGTTGTACTCCATCTTACTGCGGACATATGCATTGTACAATGTATAAAGTATTAACGGATTAGTGAAACGCTTACTCTGCCGCAATACAAATCCTAAAAGCTTATGCGCCTCTTTGCATATTGTGTTAATATGATCGTTAAAAGTTAGCTTGGCGTCGACCGTCAGACCTAAATCTCTGATTTGCGATACCCTCTCCAGAGTATCACCAGATATCTTATAGTCAAAGACAACACTGTTATTTTTATACGTCAACGTTATGACTTTACATTTTGATACATTAAATTCCAGACAATTCATATGTGACCAACGAACTACGTTATTAATATCCTCCTGTAGCAAAATGCAGTCTTCGTATTTTTTGATACCCAGTAACAATTTTAAATCGTCAGCAAACATCAAACATTTGGCACTTTTTAGAACATAAGGCAAATCATTAATCATAATTAAAAATAACGTAGGACCTAACGTGCTACCTTGACTGACTCCGGATCGCGTTGAGTAGTATTCTGACCTGTAACCTGCTATTTGTACATATTGACGTCTGTTGGTTAAATAATTTTGAAAGAAATCTAAAAGCTTAGGTGTGAACCCCATGTGCGATAACTTTTCCATCAGTACATCTATTTCCACGCGATCAAATGCTTTTTTGAAATCAAAATAAGCCACGTCGACTTGCTTACCACCGTCCATTTCGGCCAAAGAATAGTCGACGAAATTTATATGGTTTGTTAGTGTAGATCGACCAGATCGGAACCCGTGCTGGCATTCACATGTAAATCTGTATTTGCTGAGTGATTTGTTTGTTAATAATGTTTTCAAATATCTTGGCAAACACAGAAAGTACAGCAATCGGTCTGAAGTTGTCGATGCGGTTGTTAGACCTTTCCTTAGGGACGGGGGTAACTCTGGATACTTTCCAAATATCAGGATACGTTGAAGTAGTTAACGAAAGATTATATAAGTAATTTAAAGGCTCTGCCAGTAGACGTATACAATCTTTGGCGATAAAAGGCGGTACTGTATCTGGGCCCATACACATGTTAGCTTTAATTTTCTTCGCGGCTTGTATTATGCTCTTGTTGGTAATTAAATCATAGTCAATTCGTGAGGAAGATTTATAGTATATATTATTATCACTAGCTATGCAATCATCTACTATAGGCCTGTTCACCAAAAATACTGATTCAAAATAAGAGGCAAATGATTGTACTGCTTCTTGTCCGCGAATAACTTTGTCGTTGTGAATAAACTCTGCATTGGCCGATTTTAAGATTCTTTGATTTTGTAAAAAGTGCCAAAACTTTGTTGGATCACTACAAATATTACTTTCAGTACTGTTAATGTAATTTTGATAAGCGTTATTTACTAAAATTTTTACTAATTCCCTATAATACCTAAACATTTCCAAATTAAAAAGTTTTCCTTCGGATTTATACCGCTTGTGATTAAAATGCTTTAATCTTTTGAGCAAGAGTAGTGAAAAATATTATAATAGTAATGACTTAGGTATTAACGATCACTGTATATTATAATGAAACTCTTTTTAACCAGATTAATTGTGTACTTATTGATTTTACATTTTACCTGCCAATGTAAAATCAATAAACACGCAATTAGTCCGGGTAGAAATTGGTTCAATAAAAGATTAAAATTATAAGGTATTATTACTTATGTTTATGTACTTATAACGTACGTACTTGGAACGGATCAATATACTTACGTCAAAATGGTCTTCACAACAATAAACTGTGCTTTTATCTCCAAATGGATCTAACCTCTTCATAGCTTTTGTCCATTTTTTTCGCATTTTAACTTCCTTTGGAACTATAAAAAACAACTTTTCCGGCGAATTGATAGTTGTATTATTACATTTAGGCACAACACATGACTTTCTGGTATTTGGATTGGACATTTTTAAAAGTTATTGGGTTTAATTTCAACGGCAGGGGCGCGCGACTGCGAGCGGACTGACTAAGCGTGTTGTGCGATGACGTCACACCATAACGGCAGCCCGCAACAAGTTGTTTTACTTTTAGTATCGGAAACTAATTGACATATCAAAGTACTTTCACTAGTATTTTTTATTTTTGACAGAGAATATGTAGTGCTAATAATCAAAATTCTTCATTGGTGTAGGTCGAACATTGCTCAAAAGATGGCGCTAAACGAGATGACAACTGATGATTTTTTTATACTCTTTAATTATCAATCTTCTATTAAAAAGTGGATGTATAATCAGCGACCAAAACATGTTCCCACTCAATGAGTGCCAAACACAATTTCTTGGCGCTCAATTTGCAAATCCAATCTTAAACTCAATTCTTAAGGTTGAATTTGGGATTTTATTGATTATTGGGCTATATTTAAAGACCTTTATAATTTTCTTTACCAATTATTCTAAACTATCAAAGCAAAATTGGCCAGTTTTTAAGTGAAATTTTCTTTATGGTTGTGCGTCCTTTTTAGCCGACTTCAAAAAGGAGGAGGTTCTCAATTTGATTGGTATTTTTTTTTACACCGATTACTCAAAGACGTCTGAACCGATTTGGAAAATTCTTTTTTTGTTCAAAGGTTATTTTAAAAGCGGTCAATGCCTATATCCAATCGATATACTGGTCCAAACAGAGGTATAGAGTCATTTTCATGAAAGGAGTCCCCCAGCGTAGCGCTAATGTCTTAACGGCGATTGGCGCTGATTGTTATTTGGTAATGGCCTTAGACCATTCTGTTTTATTTAAATGCTCTAAGGTAATGGCGGTCATAATGTATTTTGTGTAAGACTTCCTTCATGAAAAGGTCTCTATATTATGATGTCTTGTTTTTTACCATTTAATATACATATAAACTACTAGACTGATTTTGAAAATTAGAAAAAGGACCAATTAAAGATTTGGTAGTACATAATAAAAAAGAAAATAAAATTATATAAACTTTATTAAATATCATATCTTAATAGTGTATACATATAAACCAAATAAGTGTATTTACAAAATAAATATCTAATTAAATTATAAATATTAACATTCAATTTTTAAGTTAAACATCACTACAGACTACTATATTTTATACAAATTTCTAGCAAACAACTGTAAATATAATTGCAAATGAAAATTTAGTAAAAATCCTTTTGGATGTATCGGGAAAATCCAATTAACTTGTCCATTTTATTTGAAAAATGAGAGACTTCTATCCCAACTCTAATGTGCTACCACAGAATAAATAATGATCCAGAATGAGTCATTACAAGCAGCGCGGTGAAGCCAATGAAACCCATAAAAGAACCAAATTTCACGCATCTCTTAGAATAGTTTGTAGTTCAAAATTTAATACAAAGAACCATTACGTAAATTAATATAATAAACAATAATTGTTAGTCTTAATTGATTTCATTTAAATTTATTAATAATTACTAATAAAAAAATACCCCATCTTATTTCTTTAATTTTTGTGAACAGTTTTTAAAATATTTAAAACATAAGACGCCATTTTTGTTAATAATATTGAAAATGACTGATGCGACGCTTCGGGTCGTACTGACTTAAGAATGTATTCGTTTTTGAATTTCGTATTTGGAGCGGCTATGACACCGTCGTATTCCGTGCGCTCTATCTGCCTATTATTCTTTAATCTGTGTGTGATTTGAATTTGTCAAGATTTTGCAATAATATTACAGTTTACATCGAATAAATAGGATATTTAGTATATATGATATTAGCAGACAACCGTGAGATCATCCGCCTTTAGACCTCTTTAATCCGGCACTGTAGCTAAATCAGTTCTAAGCGAGTTCGCGATCGTCTAAAAGTATAAACTACCTCCCTGCCAAATTTTGATTTATTGCCCTAACCCTTCTCATTCTGAGAGGAGACTCGAGATCAGCAGTGAACCGAATATGGGTTTAATTAGTCTGAGATTGGGGCAGTGTGGTGAACCTGAGCTCCATATCCTATCCTATAACAGGGTTTCTCAAACTTTCGTCTCCACGAATCCCTGTTAAAATTTCCAAGTGACACGAACCCCTTACCAACTACTGGGGACCCCCCAAAGAAAAAAATTAATTTGATTGTTGAAGAAAATAAGGTTTTTATTTGAATAATACATCATAAAGTACCATAAAAATGTGACAGGTGGCCTTGTTATTTGTCGCAAATGGTTTAAATTTTAGGAATAATTTTAAACAATTTTAACATTAATTCTAAATCGGTATCAGTTATCAGGGGTTTGCGTACCCCACTTTGAGAAACCCTGTCCTATAAAAATGGAAGCCTGGCCCTGTAGTGTGGTGATAAATAGGATCATAATGAAGCACTAGATAAATCACTAGATTCAATGTTCCGTCAGTTTTTCAAGAATTAGACATGATATTGCTCGCAGCGATGCATATCCCGTGGTGAGACAACAAATGACTTTTCAAACTGCACTTCTGGACAAACGACGTCCCACACACTTCACACTTGAACCGTCTATCGTTATTGTGTATCCGCATATGCTCCCTCAACGTGTACTTCCTCGCATATGACTTGTGGCACACTTCACAGCAATACTTCCTTTCACCGGTGTGCTTCACCATGTGAGCTTTCAACGCCTTGTTGCTGAAGAACTTGTGACCGCATTCAGAGCATTGGCAGTTCCGTTCCATCAAATGGTTCTTCTTTATATGATACATCAGCAAAGATTTCAGTATGTAACCCTTATTGCATACGTTGCATTTGTATTGGGCCTCCGAATTGTGGACCTTCACCATGTGTTGGTTCCGTTGGTAGTACGAACGGAACGGAACATCACAGAACGGACAGTTGCTTATATTCCTCGTGCCCATGTGTTTCGTTTTCTCGTGGTAATGTTTCTTCGTTTTACTCGAGAATATTTTCTCACACAGATCACATTTGAAGCTACCGTCTTGATGGGAAGCTTGGTGAGCGTTCAAAGAACGTTTCGTTGCGAAGGAGTTCTCACATTTGGTGCAAGTATAGTTGCAATAATGCTTATTCATGTGCTGCTTCAACATTTTGAACGTCTCATAAGTCGACGGACACATCACACAATCAAAAACATCACCTTTCTTCAATTTGAACTGCATTATGTGATCTTTTATGTCTTTGTACACAATTTTGTTGTGATTGTTAACAAGATGGTCCTTTAGCTTAGATAGGTTGTCCATTTCTGTCAAACATATTGTGCATGTTAGGTTGGTTATGTCAACTTTGACGTTGTACTCTGTCATGTCGAATGATGATTTGAAGGAGCACCGTTCTTTTTCATGCTCGTTTTGGGTGTGAGACCTCAGATCGTTGGGATCTGGGTACGTAGCATCACAGTACCCACACATGAAGCCGCGGAGGGATTTATTCTTGAAAGGGATTACATTTGAGTATTTCAATATAGTCAGCAAGTTGTCTCTGTGCTTTCTCTTGTCTATGACAGATTTCCTTTTCCACTCTATATCTATTGGGTCTTTGAGGTTGACGTTGATTTTTCTTTGTTTCGGTTGTTTCTTGATATTCGGCAATATGCCAGAATCTGAAAAATCAAATGCAATATTGTAGCAGGTTTTTTTATATTTATATTGTGTTAGTTACACTATTTATAACTCAAGAACGTCCACACCAATTTGGCTGAAAATTGGTGAAGAGGTAGCTTAGAACCAGGAGGGTTGGGGTAGGGGTAGGTTAGAGGTAGAATTGAGTAGGAGTGTAGGGTAGGGATATACGCAGACGAAGTTCGCTAGTACTACATATATTTATTTAAAATATAATGTATAAACACACTCAAGACACTAAGATGTGGGAGTCAAACCCACAGCCATGGATACTGTTATATTAATAAAAATAAGTGGATAATAATGACTTACTCATAGCAAGTTTTGTGACAAAATTGGCAATTTTCCTCTCCTCAGATGATTTTTGATTCCTCGCTCTGGTCTTCCTCCGAGGCTGCTCTGTCTCTGCCCCACTCTCTGTGTCTATGGAAGGCGATTCCTCTTTGACTATGAAACAGAGAAGTGTAAAAATCCAAGGCCGTAAAATAAATTAAAAAAAAAAAAAAAAAGAAGTGTAAAAAATCAAAATTTATTAGAACATGTCACAAATTAGAAAAAAGATAAAAGTCTTAAGTTAACACAACGTGTATCAATACAATCTTTTATGTTTCTGAAGTTGGTTGATTTTTTTATATTATTTTTTTTTATTTATAAATTTTTAGTGTAATCATACTACAAGTAGATTTAGATCTGGGCAAGAAAAATTCGCCCAAAGTATGTTGCTCTGTGTACTAGTTCAATCGAGCCCAATCACAAGATTGCTACTGTTCATCACTCAAAAAGTTTGTAGCTAGGCGCGGCTCTTACGATTTTTGAAAGTTACCCCCAATTTCTCCAGGATCCCATCATCAGATCCTGACATGATGAAAATGGAACCACCTCAGGAGTGTACCCTTTCAAACAAAAAAAGAATTATTCAAATTGGTCCAGGTGTCTTCGAGTAATCAGGTAACATACATACAAAAAAAAAACATATACTCCAATTGAGAACATCCTCCTTTTTTGAAGTCGGTTAAATAGCTTTTTTTGTGGTTTTGTGTCACATACATAAGTATAAGCACTTGAGATAACACTTCAGACAGACAGACACTTACATTTTATTTATATGTATTGATGGACTGACCAAAGACCATATGGTGCCACATATTATATTGAACAATTAGCCAGGACTGGATACTGGCAAATTGTTCAATATTAACTTGACCAAGAAAAAGCTCATTCAATATTATCAGTAGTGTTTGCCCACCATCCCAAAACGACCCTTAAGCCGCTCCAAACATTGCAATACCGGTTTCTGCGACAAATCACGGGCGCACCGTGGTTTGTACGCAATAACAACCTCCATAGAGACTTAGATTTGATATAGACCTTCAATAGCTGTACAATAAAATAAAAAAATTAAAAAAATGGCTCTTGTCATTAGAACCTGCCTTTCAAACCAGTGGAGTCTTTACAAATAGTCATACTAATTGATGTGCTTGTAAAACAAAACAAATAAATGAACTTTGAATTTTAATCTGAACAAAACTCACTTGTGTCAACTAAGTAATCTGATTCGTGGTCGGAGACACTGTGGGCTGGCTCCTCTTTCACTGTTGGTTTCTCATCTGGAAAATATTTATAGTTGTTAGTAATAAAAGAAAATAAAATGAAAATAAAAAAGCCTTTTTTTCCAATACATAAATACAATTTTGTGAGAAATTACCTACTTTTTAAAAAAAATAGTATTTTTATGGTATTTATTTAAAAAAAAATAATATTTTTCTGGAAGCCCCCTCAGGAAAGGCCTCATCCAAAGATTTCCATTTTCCCCGGTCATTAGCGATTTGTAACCATTGTGGGATTTTTTTAATATCATCATTCTGGTTTAAGATCTTTATTTTCTCAAAAGAATTACATAAAATTCGCTTATATCATAAAAAAAAAAAAAAAGAATACGGGTAGATTTTAAATTTCATGTTTGTAACCGGCTTCTTACGTAGTATACTTGACTAGTTTTAATAAAACAAAGATTATAGCTTACTGGATGCGGCATGTGTTACAATGACATGTTATTCAATAAATAAAATTTTAATTTCTTTTTGTAAATAAACATAGATTTAGTTTTTATATCAGATGGTAATTTATTGTACATCTGTGCTCCTTCAAATATAATGTTTTTGTTACCATAGCTAGTACGAGGTTTGTGACTTAGTAAAAGGTGATCATCCCATCTAGAGTATGGTCTACCTCTGTAGCGCGACCTTTTCATGATGTCATGGTTTTTGTCCATCTTTTGTCTTTAAGTCTGGCTTATATGCCCAGCCCATAATTTTTCTTTTTTTTTTTAAATTTGCCATATTTTTTATAATATGATCAATATTCCCATTCCCCTCCAACTAGTCGGGAAAAACTGTGCGAGAAGTGGGTAAGACAATAGACCAACGGGATGGGGATCGAACCACCATCCCTCGGTGACGTGTCCAACCGCTCTTACCGTTGAGCTGAATTGTTAGTAAAATATAGCAAAAAATGACAGTAAAATACGACCATCATTAGCAGCTGATGGATGTCCACTGCTGGTCTTAGGAATCTTGAAAAAATATAAAATAATGGAAATCTGTGCTGTATATGTTATGTCGCAGTCATTGTGTTGAATAAGTCAGTTAATAGAACGACTAGGTTCATTAAGCCACAATGAAATCTATTTTTTTTATTCTTTACAAATTAGCCCTTGACTGCAATCTCACCTGATGGTAAGTGATGATGCAGTCTAAGATGGAAGCGGGCTAACTTGTTAGGGGGAAGACGAAAATCCACACCCCTTTCGGTTTCTACACGACATCGCACCGGAACGCTAAATAGCTAGGTGGTATGTCTCTAACTAGCCACGGCCAAAGCCACCAGCCAGACCTGAACTAATTAAGAAAATCTCAATCAGCTTGGATCGAACCCAGGACCTCCGTCTTGTAAAACCACCGCGCATACCACTGCGCCACGGAGGTCGTCAATTTCACTGAATATATGCAGGCACTGCTCTCTCTTGCTCCTACAGTTTTAAGCATAACTATCTCTCTTTCTTTCTTCACTTACCTTTCGCTCTCAATTCTCGCAAAAAATGTCAAATTCAAGTACCTTGTTCTTCAGTAAGTATCTTCAACAGGACGGGATGTTCATCACAGGAGAGACTCTTCAGGAAAGCCTGCTCCGCATTGAGGACCTGCAGCTTGAAGTGGTATGACTCCTGGAGACTCTTCACGCAGACATCACATATACTGTTGCTGTGGATACTTGGCCGTAACTGTGAAATGTAAATCATAGATATTGATAAGATTTTATAGAAACTCAGAATTCAGTTTTTTACAAATCCCGCGGGATTTTTCCATGGATTTTGGATGGATTTTTCCGGGATTAAAGTAGCTTATGTGTTAATCCTGAGTAAAATCTATGTCCGATTCAAATTTCAG
Source organism: Bicyclus anynana (assembly GCF_947172395.1). Taxonomy (NCBI): domain Eukaryota; kingdom Metazoa; phylum Arthropoda; class Insecta; order Lepidoptera; family Nymphalidae; genus Bicyclus; species Bicyclus anynana. Next base: position 2,660,441 of record NC_069108.1, on the reverse strand, counting down.
CCAAATTGCTTTAGTATTAGCAGTGTTAAAGAGTAACAAACATATATCAATACAAACTTTCGCGTTTATAATTTATTTATTTATTTATTTATTTACTTAAACAGTACCCGGGAAGACATTACAGTTGCCCAATTCGTCTTCCCGGGCTATAAATATACATTATAATTTTATATAATTACTAACAAAACAGTACAGGCTTGTTATATCCACTGTGGTACAGGTGATACACAATTTACTAACTACAACAAAAATAACACAAAATAGAAAAGAAAGAAAGAAATACTAATTAAAATACAAAAACATTAATCAATAATAATAATAACATACATATCAATTTAACAAAATAGGAAAACGAATCTCCTATACCTACTCCATTAGTAATAATTTAATGGTTTTTATAAGTATCGGCGGTGGAGAGTGATAAACGTCCAATTCCAAATTGTTACCAGTTAGATCATTGAGCAGGCGCAGCGCCAGCGCTACCGGTGCGTGCTGAGTCACTTTTGTTCTGCCATGTGGTATAGCAAACAAATGGCGACGTCGCGCACTGGCGTATTTGTCCGGGACATGCAAACCTACTGATTCTAGCACAACAGAATTACTTATTTTGCCCTGAATTAAAATTATTATATATTTTAATAAAGCTACATTACGCCTTAACTTCAGTTTGTCATACCCGGTCATACCAAGGAGAAACAAACTTGGATATATGGTAGGGTACCCAACTGAGTAGCCATACTGCTTTCTGTAGAGCCATCTAATAAATTTTTTTTGGATCTTTTCTACCATATAATATTAGCAAGACTAGCTAACAGGCCCACGATTTCCTGTTACCATGAGAATTATCATCTCTATTGAGAAAAATATTTTTTTTGGGCAAAATTGTAAAGAATAGTTAGCTCTTGACTACAATTTCTACTGGTAAGTGATGATGCCATCTAAGGTGGAAGTGGGCTAACTGGTTAGGAGTTGGATGAAAATTCACATCCCTTTCTATTTCTACAAAACATCGTACCGGAATGCTTAATCACTTGGTGGTATATTTTAGTTGGTAGGGTGGTAACTAGTTACAGCCGAAGCCTCTTACCAGCCCAGCTGAGTTTGTTGTGGGCTCTTCTCGGACCAAGGCGCTATGGAACCCTCGTAACTTTAATTTCAAGTTTTCAAATAATTATTATCACCATTATCTTAAGTTTAATATTATCACCTGACGTTTGGAAAGAGCTTGTAAACTAAGCCTATTTGAAATAAATGAATTTTGACTTTGACTTTGACAAACCTGGACCAATTAAGTAAAATTAAATCAGCCCAGCCGGGCCTGGGTCTGGTTGAATTATCTATGACACTGTTACTAGTGGTAAAAGAATTTTCCATGGATTCATAGATTACCCCTACAACCCTGCCTACTTTACCTATAAAAAATATTATTTTTCTAATACCCCCAACTTTGTCCACCTTTAAACCTCATTTATAGCCTACTTTTCCGCCTAGCCATGGACAAGGAAAAGTTTAGAAAGCTGACCGCCGACCTTCAGTAATGGAGAGGCACTCTAAGAAGAAGAATAGCCTACTAACTATAAACTATCTGCCTGCCCTGCCAAATTCAATCTTTGTATGTCAATTTATTAGTATTAGTACACAAGAGGAGGAGGGGAGTGTTAATTGATTGTCAAGGAATTCCTTAACCCTACATCCTGTAGTCACAAGTTCAGGAATCTGCGCGGAGTTTTTCTCTCTACCATGTGATGGACCCTGCACCTGCACGATGAATCCATGGAATGCTGATATTCATCTCTCTCTGAACAAATAGTATGACATATAGTAGTCCTTCCAAAGAAAATAGACAAATGTCAATAGCAGTGCAACTGGAAAAATCACTATCTCTTTTGTTGTATTGGTATGAAAGAGTATTTTTATACAATGATTTATTTATTTTGCTATCATCCGCGAAAAGTTGACAAACCCATGCAACAACATCACCCAGGTCAGACAAAATACTCTCTACGTATGTTTCACCCCGAAACCGGAGCATCCTCAGGAGATGTTGACTCTACAACGTGCAATTGCAAAGTCTTCTATCCAATATTTAAAAGAGTTTTTTTTGTTTGAGAGACATATTTAATTTCTTAAAATGCACATGACTGAACAGTCGGAGAATAAAGCCCTCGAATTTGAACCAATTGTCTTATCTATATTTGTAAAGCAACAATTAAGAAGCTTAAGTGGAAGTTGACAGGACACTTCATGCGCGATAAAAGGGATAAGTGGCCCAGGGATGTGACAGAGTGGTCTCCTAGGATAGGAAAAAGTAAAAGAGGTCGCCCCTGCCAAAGATGGGAGGATGACCTCAGACAGACAGCAGGAAACATAGAGAAGGAAAGCAAGAGATAGAGAACTATGAAAGTGTCTGGAGGAGGCCTAAGCCCGAGGGCAAGCTGAAGAAAAGAATCAGTGTCAATGATATATTACAATATTATGTATATAAGATTCAGTAAATAAATGCTTTTATTATTATTATTATATTCGTAAAGCTCAGGCTCTAGTGCTTCTAGAGTACCTTATAAAGATCATTTAGCGTAACAATATTACAGCACCTGATCTAGCAAGCACTTAAGATAGTACACAAACACTGTATTGTGTTTACATTTCATTGTTAATTACATACTAAAATTTGTAACTTACAATAATGTTGTAGCATTCTCTCAGCATTTCCGAATATATTTCCATTTTTTCACACGAGCTGTATGCTGTACTCAAATCTCTGGTGGCTCCTTTATTTAAACAACAACGACAAAGTTTATTTAGATCCATTTTAGAAGTTATATTTGTAATAAGCGATAAATCTTAATTTAATAAATTACAATACGATACGATTTAATTACAAACTATTTTTTTTATTAAATTACCACAGATCACTATGTATATAAATAAAATATATAATAACACAGACAATTAACAACTACCAAGCGTCACAGATTAGTCATGATTCTGAAAACTATCGCAGACAAACAATCAAATTTAAACCTCTGTGTTATACTTAACCTGTAAAATGTATGTTCTGTGCTGCAGCTTCTCTGTGCAATTCATAGATAATCACAATTTTTTTATTGTGATTCTTGGCTTTTTGGCGGTTTTGGCTTCCGGTTTTTCATGACACACTTTTATTATTCTTGTACCTTAAACAACAATATAATTTACGCTTTACACTTTATTAAATTAAAAATTATATTTAGAAATTACTTTTAAATAATTTTAGTAATTATGAAGGGAGAGAAGACATTCGAAGATAGTTCGATTTTTTACTTTTCAGAAAACAAAATGGCGTTTACGGAGCGAAATCGACGCGATGCGTTGTTCCGATTTTAAATTATAAATATTTATAATTTTTTGTGTTTGTTGTGTTTTTAATGTGTTAAAAAGTTTTACAAATATGGAGTTTGACGAGATAGTGGTTAAAGAGACCCCCGGGCTTTGCCGGTGTTGTTTATCGGAGGGATGCTACAAAGATTTGAGCACAGAATACAACTGGATGGATGACCAAGAAATATACGCCGATATGCTGTTAGAATGCTTTGATATTAGTGTAAGTAATTATTTAACTAACTATTTATGATAGCCCAACCGGCATATTCTTTAATACCAGAATAAGCCGGTTATGCACCTATAATTTCAAGTCTACCTCCTCCAATGCTTGCTTGGTGTTATGTTTATGCCGGTTATGTGGTAACTAGCCATGACCGAAGCCTACCACTAGTACAGATCTGAATCAACTTAGAAAATAATTTCTAAACTGAACCAGGTGGGAATCAAAAGAACCTACATCGAATCTCTCAAAATCTGGTTTTAGGAAATACTGAGACTTTGTTTCTTCTAAGAAATTGAAAAAATGAGTTGAAATTGTCTCAAAGAGCACATTCTGCCAGTTGTCCTGGTCATTATCATACTAATATATTTTTATAGGTGAAAGTTTGTATTTATGTGAGTATGTTTGTTTAACATTTGCCCTGCGGCTACTGAAGAAATTTGGCTGAAATTTGGAATGGAAATAGATTTTACTCTGAATTTAAAGATAGGCTACTACTTATCCTGGAAAAAAACATGTTTCAGCAACAACAGCAGGTGCCCACTATAATAATATCCAGCTAATACTGCCAATCGTCAGCATGGTGGGTCCTAGCTAGGGATGATTGATGTTGATATTGATGTCATCATTGGAAGCTCAACATATTATTGTTCATATTAAGATAGGCTTCTTTTTTTTATTCTCTACAGTTAGCACTCGACTACAATCACACCTGATGGTAAGTGATGATGCAGTCTAAGATGGAAGCTGGCTAACTTGTTAGGAGCAGGACGACATTGCACCGTAATGCTAAATTGCTTGGCGGTACGTCTTTGTCGGTAGGGTGATAACTAGCCATGGCCGAAGTCTCCCACCAGCCAGACCTGGGCCAATCAAGAAAACCTCAATCAGCCCAACTGGGAAACGAACCCAGGACCTCTGTTTTGTAAATCCAATGCTCCACAGAGATTGATAATGATGAAATGTACCAACAGATATCACAACACATAGACGGCCCCAACGGCCCCAACAGGCTGATCTGTGAGGTGTGCATCACACGGCTGAGGGATGCCTGCAACTTCAAGAAGCAGGTGCTGGACTCGGAGAAGAAGTTTGTGGATATGTTGGGCCGAGGAGAGTTTAGAGAGAGAGGTGAGTTACTGGTACACTGAAAGATGGCAACACAATATTGTCAGGGGCTCGGAAAGGTCAGGGTAAGTACTATAGTGTACGGATTTGTTGACTCAATGGCAAGGTCCTAGCTAAATACATATACATATGACTATTGCAATTCAAGTAGACATATCAAACAATATCTGATAAAACAACATATTTTGCCCTAAATGATGAAATTGTTGGTATACAGGGTGTTCTGTAGTATTTTGTATAACTTCAAGGTTGACAAGCCCTCTTATAGGACTCTAAAATAACCAGAAGATTTTTATGTCATAAACACAGATTAATCAATAATATACAGATGGAGCGTACAGAACACGACGGTGTCGTAGCCGCTTTAAATATGAATTTCAAAAAGTAACGAGTCAGTACGACACGAACCGTGGCATCAGTAATTTTCAATATTATTTAAGAAAAATGGTGTCTTAAAATTAAAAACTGTTTACAAAAACTAAAGAAATAAGATGGAGTATTTTTTTATTAGTTATTATATTAATTTACGTAACTGTTGTTAATGTTAAATTTTGAAATACAAATTATGGAAAAAGTTTGTAGGTAGGTATATGCGGTTGTCGAGGAAACCGTGACGTTTGTTTTTTTTTTAATGGTTTCGCCGGCTTCAGTACGTTGCTTGTACTACTCACTCTGGTTACTCTGTGGTCATGATATATTGCATATTATTGCAGCATTATCATACACTGAGTCGAAGACGGACATCTCATTGGAACTGCTGCCCATCGAGGAGGGCGAGGTGGAGTACCTTGACAATGATATGGACTATGATGATGGTAAGTTCTTTTTAACTGATAAGTCTTTTAGCTTGTCCTGGGAAGACATCAACTACATCTTAATCTTTTCAACCGACGAAGAAGGTTAACAATGGGGATGATGACTAGGTTTGAATATATTGATTTTTATGATACATTCGGGTAAAGAAGGTCAATGTTAATTAATTTATACATAAAAATCAAAGATAGTCTGGATATTTGCAAAATAAATGAGATTGTAAAATTTTAAAAATCTATTAAAAATCTTTTATTGTAATTAGATGAAAATTCATACAGTTTTAGCTTTCTTACATTAAATGTGACATTTTTTTATAAATGAACTATAAACATAAACGCACAAATAACAAAGATATTAGTAATTTTGTTTGAACGCACATACAAATCTAACGATCATTACATTACCTACGACGTCATTAGTTCGTACCATTTTGTATGGGACGTTTTTCAGGGATCCGCGGCAGCGCCGCAAATCTGACCCTTTAAATCCCTGTAACTCCGGAAGTAATGATCGCAGATACCCTGTTACTTTTACAAAATTGCTTTACTATTAGCATACTCTTAATTTATATACAATTTGAAAATCTGTCATCATCCCTATTCGATGTGTGTATATTTTTTTTTAACAGTGTAAGAGGAAGTCCAACAGTGTTGCAGGACTTATAAACAGCGATTGGAACACCATCCCAATCCACTGGCAGATCAGCTCACTATACCAGACTATCTCAAACGTCTGAAAAGAAAAAGAATCTTGGAGCTGGATGTGTAATAATCCAGTTCTGACATTATTATGAATGAAATAAAAAAATTATGTATGAACACTTGTAATATTGTATGATAATTTTTTTTTAAATATTATTAACGTTCAGTGTGTTCAGTTTTGTCTTTAACAGGCTACCTGGTAACCATGGTAACCATGGATTTATATGTTACCAGTGGACTCGGTCAAACTCAGTTACTAGCTGACGCTGCAAACATTTTTCTCCTATATATTCATATTTACTGACTGTAACTTTTAGATTTGAATATATTATTTTCTAAAATTGTAATACACAGATGAAGTCAGGCATCACGTAGCTAAAAAAAATATATATTTTTTTTTATTCTTTACAAGTTAGCCCTTGATTACAGTCTCACCTGATGGTAAGTGATGATGATGCAATCTAAGATGGAAGTGGGCTAACTTGTTAGGAGGAGGATGAAATCCACACCCCTATCGGTTTCTACACGACATCGTACCGAAACGCTAAATCGCTTGGCGGTACGTCTTTGTCGGTAAGGTGGTAACTAGCCACGGCCGAAGCCTCCCACCAGCCAGACCTGGACCAATTAAGAAAACCTCAATCGGCCCAGCTGGGGATCGAACCCAGGACCTCCGTCTTGTAAATCCACCGCGCATACCACTGCGCCACGGAGGCTGACAAATTAAACAATAAAATAATTTAAAACATGATATAATTTCAGATGTAGCAAACAAAGATGAACTCGAAGCAACAGTATCAGAGGAAGTCACAGTGGCTCCTCTACCCGCTAAAGGCAAAAGGGGACGACCAAAAAAGACTGTAGTCAAGGCGGAGAAGAAAAAACCCAAAGTGGACGATAAACCCAAAACGAGGATTGCTAAAGGTAGGTTTTATGTTATACTATTTTATGTTTCACCCCTAGCACGAGTTTGTACTTTACGAAAACTTTTTTGGTCACAGTATGTGGATATTGTCGAAACATGATTCATTTTTTTTTTTTTGAGGTCGTTACTTCAAAACAAAGTTCTGTATATTACTATGATGTTCATATTGAATTTTTTTTTTCTCAAAAATAATACACAATAATTAATAAAAAATGTACATTATTCTGGGAATATTTAAAAAAAATAAATTATTTTGTTAAAATCAGTCAGTAAGTAATAATTAAAGTTTTTTGAGTTGTGCACTCCTGTATACATATTTTATTATTCTTTTATTAAAAAAATAAAATATTAGACATTTTTTTTCTAACAAAAACTTTTCTTTTATTACAAGTTGGTAATGGAACCCAAGTCTTTCAGATCCAAGACCGACTGCTTAATTTTGATGCTAATCATTGACCATTGTAATGTGAATAAATCTAATTATTATTTAATGATAGATATATGTTTATTATCTTTTTCCTAAAACGACTTAACGGATTTGGATAAAATATAGACCATACTAATGTTAATATTATTACTGCGTAAGTAAATGTGTCTTGTCTAAACTTTTCACGGCTAAACTACTGGACCGATTTAGCTGAAATTTGGAACAAATTGGATATATGTATGATGGTGGATGTGTGTATGATGGTTGGATGATGTAATGGAAATAGAATGTATTGTATTGCGTTTAATGGTCATTGTCCCCGTGAACAGCTCTTTCTTGACTGTACTGTACTTGCTAGAATCATGTCCTGCTATACGTCGCCCTATTAAAGTCCGGCCGCTCAGAGATTGCGTTTATTTTTATTCTTTACAAGTTAGCTCTTGACAACAATCCACATTTCTTTCGGTTTCTACAAGGACTTAGACCAATTAAGAAAACCTCAATCGGCCCAGCCGGGGATCGAACCCAGGCCCTCCGTGTAAATCCACCGCGAATACCACTGCGCCACGGAGGCAGTCAAACAGTTTCTGACAGGTAGTGATCGAATGGGACAGACTTATTCAATTATAATTGCCACGTTATTTTGTCTCATTACTACAAAGACAAACAGTTGGCATAACCTCGAAACAGCGCAGTTCAACAACCTTTTACGCCAGTTCGAAGTTACATCGCCCATTCGGTCACGACACTGTCAGAAACCCAATTTCTGAACGGCGGGATATTGATCTGAGGCATACGAGGTGTTAAGCCCTCATTCACACGATAATTTTTTTTAACGGACGTTAAAAAAGCGTCCAACACAACAAATGCATTACCAAGTATATGTTCACACGACAGCATTTTTAAAACACGATGCTTTTTTTCGAACAGTGTTGTATTTTGGGCGTTGGAAATAGACCTTAATTTAACTTCATAGTATATTTCAACGCTTTTTTAACGTCCGTTAAAAAAACTCTCGTGCGAATGTGGGCTAAACCTCATGTGCCTGTTATATTCACACATAAAGAGCTCTGCTAAATATGACAGTACTTAGAGCAAGTTTTATTTTTAATATGCACAGTACTTTTCCGTTAAGTATTCTATGTCGAATTAAGTTTTCGAGACATACAAATACTCGTGCTAGGGGTCTTTGGCGAGTCTATTATGAAGTTTTATTATAGTATCAAAAAAGATCTTTCAAAAGTTAATGATACTATAGACTATTAATATATATTTTTTTCTATTTCTTATCTGTTAGACCTCGATCAACTTGTACCTGCACATTAAAAAAAAAATCCCATTGCCTTTTTAAAAAAAGGTCAACTAGACTGTTGATTTTCATTTATATAGATACTAGTAGATGCTTCATAGTATGTAATAATATACAGGATGTCGCGGAATTTTTCCCATAACTAATTTTTGTTTAACTAAATAGTTTTTATATTTTCATACAAAGTAATTCAAATAATTCCGACTATCCATGTAACACATGCCTTTATCTAGCATAACATTTTAAAATACGTAATCGTAGTGGTAAAACTGTTTTAGTAGTAAGCTACTTCATGATATTCATCAAGGAATATGTTTGGCTAGGTCATAATATAAGGATGCGAAAAGGTACACAATTTATAATCTAACTAAAAGAAATATCTTTTACTCCGAAACTATTCATTTTAGAACCCATGTTCTTTAGACATTTATAATTAATTTCCCCTAAAGAATATAACCCTAGAGTTATGGTAAATACTTCCGAGCACCCTGTATAAGTTGTATTTATTGCTGTATCGATTTGATAAAAAAGCATTTTTATAATGGACTCGCCGTCTATTCCATATTTTTAAGTTTATTCTTTACATAATTATTACCTAAGATTTGTTTACATAGTACTTGTAGTAAATATAGTACAACTTATTACTATTTGACGCTGAAAATTTAAACAATTTTAAATATTTTAACATATTATAAAATTTCGTAAAATTTAGCACATATTTTTCTTTATAATTTATTGATTATTGATTATAATACATCTAATGGGAGAATATTTCGAATATTTTTGTTCTCCGTCGTCATTTTAATCCGGATAAATGCGAGTCGTATTCGCCCACTGAGGGTTCCGTAGGATCATTATAAATAGTTCAGGAATCAGCAAGATGCCGAGCGTGCCCTTGTTTTTTTTTTAATTTTACTATAAACGTATTGTTTCGAGACGTTTTCACGAACTCGTGGTTTTTGTGAAAATTTCATAGTTCTAGGTCAACTGGAAATACCCTATGATTTTTGATTCCCTTGAGTGTAGAAATATGCGTGTTTTGTTGAATAATCGGCTCTGATTCTTTTTACATAAACTTAGGTTGATATTTCACAAGTTCGTTGCAATTTACCGTAGACCTCATAAAAGGGATCTTGGGAGACGGACAACAAAGGAATTTTACGAGGGGTCCTTCCGTTCCACCTTTTTAAGGCATGGAACCCTAAAAATGGGGGGGGGGGGGGTACTTAACACCACCCCCAACACCAACCCAGGACCTCGTGATGACCCTCGTAAGTTTAATTTTAAGTTTTCAACTTTCCTCCTTTTTAGTCGTTTACTCTTGCCAGAGTGGTTGTGGTTGATGACTCTGCATCTTCTTTGCCTAAAACAGCGATGTGCCTCTACTTATTCCTGTCTTTTGCGTCTCGGAAACTCTGAACTATGGAAGCTCGTGTCGAGGCTTTGATCAGGTCTTATCAACTTGTAGGTGACTCAGCTTGCCCCTGGACAACGAGTCGTTCCATAGAGTGTTCGTTACGTGCTTGCTTCCACGATAATCTGTTTCATTTTCAACTTTACTTATCACATAATACTGTTATGAACTAGGGTTCAAAGTTTTGGAATGAAACACCTAGTGACTCGTATGAGACTTTACGGCCTCCTGGGTTCGATTGAGATTTTCTTAATTGGTCCAGGTCTGACTGGTGGGAGGCTTTGGCCGTGGCTAGTTACCACCTTACCGGCAAAGACGTACCGCCCAGCGATTTAGCGGAACGATGCCGTGTAGTAACCGAAAGGGGTGTGAATTTTCATCCTCCTCCTAACAAGTTACCCCGTTTCCATCTTAGACTGCATCATCACTTACCATTAGGTGAGATTATAATAAATGGCTAACTTGTAAAGAAAAAAAAAAGACTTTATTCCACTATTTAATCCGAGTATCAATACACACTTCCAAATGTAGGCAATTCGTTGTCCAAAATCGTAGCCGAGTTCACTATTGCTCACTTGTATGCTGGTATCACTTGATGTTACTCCACTTCGTTCCAAAGTTAAACAGCCACGAGCGTCGTCTCCGTCGCGTATTTATACCCGCGATAATGATTTTAGATCTAGAACATTCTGGTGCACGTGTTGTTTGTTCCACGAAATTCGACAAAATACGATAATAAAATATTGTAAACAACTCGATATTGGCGAGTGATTATGAACCTTATGTCTCTAGTAAATAGGGTTCTCCGTAACAATACCATAACATAACCTGACTCCTCTTTTGTAAAGTACATAACCCTTTTTGAAATAGCTTTTTGAAAATCTTGTTAGCAAAAAAAATAAAACCGACTTCAAAGATGCATTTCTCTAAAAAGCGAGTAATAACAGCGTACCTATTTCTGTCTATTGATCGGCTTGAAGGCGGTACATAGCCTCAATAGCTCAACGGTATGAGCGGTTGGACTCATCACCGAAGGGTGGTGGTTCGATCCTCGCCCCGTTGGTCTATTGTCGTACCCACTCCTAGCACAGTCTTTCCTGACTAGTTGGAGGGGAATGGGAATATTGGTCATATTATAAAAAAAAAGATATGGCAAATACTGTTTTAACAGAAGAAAAAAAAAAGAAATAGGCTGTTGAAGTTTATTTTGTTGTTTTGTAAAAGAAAACAATTCCTGTAATACAAATCTTCAAAGTTATTAACACATCCTAATATATAAATGCGAAAGGTCATTCGCCACGAAATCGCGATAACCACTTGACGTACAAAGATAAAATTTGGCAGGGAGGTAGTTTATAGCCAGTAGATGACCGCTAAGAACGGATTTTGCAAGAGGACTGGATTAATAAGCTCTAACGGCGGCTAGTACTGGATATATGTACTTGTTTTAAAAGTGTGCTAGTCTTTTAAAACAAGTACGTAGTCTTTCAATTAATTTAGACAAATTTGTGGGAGCTTGGAAGCTAATCAACTATTAGTTAGATACGACTGGCTGTCTTTACTTTTTAGTGATATTTACCTAGCAATTTGGTTTTTAGGTGGAAAATGCCAAGAAAAGGCGACAGAGGCGCTGATTAAGTCCTCAGAGATACGTATGTCAGCGACTAAACGTAACCGTCTAATGAAAAAGAACGCTATAACAGTTCTAGAATCTTCCACCGTGATACCATTCAAGTGGCATCGCCACAACTATTTGTGCTTCTTCTGTCATCGGACTTTCAAAACTTTGGAGCCATTAAAAGAACACACTGTAAACGATCACAAAACTTCTAGCGTAAAATCAGCTGTATCATACCTCAAAAGGGATGAAAAAGTCAAAATTGACGTCTCACATGTGACTTGTCGAATTTGTGACGCAAATTTCGAGAACACAAACGTCTTAGTAGAACATCTTAAAATGAGGCATGATGTGAAATTCAATGACGAAAGTGATTTGGGTTTTATACCTTACGTGCTTAATGGCAATGATTACCGATGCGCGTTGTGTGATAAACAATTTGATTATTTCATCAAATTGAATCAACACATGAATGAGCATTACGGGAATTATGTTTGCGAGACGTGTGGTAAATCGTTTTTGAGTCAAGACCGATTGCGTTGTCACACACTTAGCCACGGCTCCCGTTTCCAATGCAAGCTCTGCCCTCAAATTTTCGACTCACTAACCCAGAAGTGTAATCACGAACTGACTGTCCACGATAAGAAACGTTTGATAAAATGTTTTTACTGTCCGGAACTTTTCCAGAACTACGTTCTACGTAAAAAGCATCACAACATTGCTCACGACGTCGCAACAGATGTGTCTAATTGTCCGGTTTGCAACAAATCGTTTCACATTAAAAGCAAAATGTGGGCGCATATCAAAGAAGTGCACGTCAGAGAGAAGAATTTCTCCTGTTCTTTATGCGACCAAAAGTTTTTCTCTAAAACGCAAGTCCACAAGCATATGATAAAGCACGTAGGGGAGAAGATACACCAGTGCGAAGTTTGTAAGAAGTCGTATGCTCGGAAACAGACGTTGAGAGACCACATGCGTATACACAGTAACGATAGACGATTTGTATGCTCGTTGTGTACTCAGAGTTTTGTGCAAAACAACAGTTTGCAATTGCATATGAGGGTACATCACCCTGATTCTGTCATTTCTTAAGCCTCAATGTTTTAGTGAGAGATAATATATAAGATGAAAACATATACAGACATACTTATATGTAATCTGGTTATTTATATGTATAAGTACTAATATTAGTTATTCGACTATAAGGTCGTAAGTATATGGATACTAGGATGTAGATTTATATATGACTTTAAATGTACCCTGAACAATGTGTGATTTCAAAATTTTGCTAGACGCTACGTTTTTGTTTTTCTTGTATTAAAATTTGAAGATTCCGAGGGTACATTTAAAGTTGAAAATATCTTTTCAGATGTAAAACCTCGGAAACGCAAAGGCTGCGAATCGTCCTCAATGCGTAGACGGAATAACCTCCAGTTGTTATTCAATAACACAACAATCATACCGTTCAAATGGCGAGGAAGATATCTGTGCTTCTATTGCAGCAAAGATATATCGGAGTATAGCGAATTAAAGAAACATACCAAGTCCCACGGCAATTGCTCTACAATGGACCACTCTTTGAAAGTGCTTAAAGGTGGACAGAATATGGAAATCAAAATTGATATATCCGAAATTAGTTGTGAAATATGTAACGAAGAATTCCCTAATTTGGACGATATTCTGAATCATTTGTTTGTTAAACACAAGATGGAATACGATAGAGATGTTGAAATGGCGTTGGAAGAGTACAAATTAGTCGATCTCAGTTGTCTAGTCTGCAGCGAGAAGTTCACGTACTTCGGTTATTTAGTATCGCACGTAAATAGTAACCATCCGAAAAAATGTCTCGTCTGTGATAAATGCAATCAAAAGTTCAATAAAAAGAGAGATCTGTTTTCTCATATCAAAAACTATCACAGAGAAGGAGGTTACATATGCGACGTGTGCCCTCAGAGATTTAATTCACTTAACATTCTAAGAAAACATAGGACTAACAGGCATCTGACTAGATGCAGCATTTGTTTTTTAAGACTACCCTCGGCTGTATTAAAACAGAAACACATGGAAGTGGAACACCCGGACGACGGTTCATTGCAATGCGACATATGTTACAAAGATTTTCACACTAAACAAGGATTGAAAATGCATTTGCGTAAATGTAAAGGAGATATTTTCGAAATGGGTGTCAAGAAAGAAGAGTACGGCATGGATTTGGATAACGATTACGAGGGTGCCAAGAGACCGAGCGTGAAGCAAATTCGTGAGAATATAGTCATAGTGATAAATATGTCTACGGCGATACCTTTCAACTTCTACAAAAATAAATTCAACTGCTTCTACTGTTCGCAAGATTTTCCAGATTCAGACTCGATGAGAGAGCACACTTTGCGCGAACATCCCGTCTGTGACATAAAGGAGAAATGCATCCGAAAATGCCGAGAATCGGTCGCTTGCGTTAAAATCGACGTTTCCTCGCTGGCTTGTAAAGTTTGCTTCGAATCTATGGATGATTTGGACAAATTGCTCGATCATCTAATTTTAAAACACCAAGCTAATTATGACAAATCTATAACAACGTGCCTCCAGCCGTACAAACTGATAAAAGATCGCATGGCGTGTCCGAATTGTCCGGACGAAGTGTTCCGATTTTTCGGTACGTTGTTGAAGCATATGAACAACGAGCACACAAATAATAATATAATATGCGTGTACTGCGGTCAGACGTTTAGACGTGATCAAAATTTGAGGGTGCACATATGGAGGCATCACCGAGACGGGAGGTTCAAGTGTTCGATATGCAACGCTGATTGTAATATACCCTCCAGGTTGTACATGCATATGGCAAAAGCACACGGTGTCAAAGCTGCGAAATGTCCAAAGTGTCCCGAAAGTTTCGCCACACAGTACCTACGTCAAAAGCACTTGATCGAAGCTCACGATTCTGGGCACAAGTGTTCGTATTGTGGGAAATTGTTCACGAGGAATTCGTTTATGAAGGACCATATAAGACGGACGCATTTGAAGGAGAAGAACGTCGAATGCTCGATATGCGGCATGAAGTTCTTTAACAATATATTGTTGCGACGTCACATGGTGAAACACAGTGGGGAGAAGAATTTCCACTGTGACATGTGCGGAGAAAGGTTTTACTGGCGCAAAAGTTTACGTACCCACATGGCTAGGCATAATAAACAGATCATTCCTGTATAATTTTATATACGTTATATTAATGCCAATACGGGTCTAAAAAACCTGTAAAATTTTCGGAATCTCTTAGAAGTCTCTTTATACCAAAGAGTATTCATGCGTTTATAGAAATAAGTGTATGAATATGATAGAAAACTACTAAAAATTGTGTAACTATTAAATAAGGTACTTAATATACATTCCTAACATTACTAATAATATATAATACTGTAAAATAAGGTTATTTAAATTCCAAATTACATACCACAAAACTTTACAAAATAATAGTAAATCTTTTTCGGTTGCTATTATAGTAATTTAGTTAAAAAAATCTGTAAAATCGAACAGTTTTCCTTAAGTTTTGCTTAAAGATAATTTTTCTCGGATAAATCGATATATACTTACAATATATTAGTAATCTCGCAAACAGTCCTACGTAGTTTTAAAAACAAATGTACTATTTATCGGAGCATACAGTATAGAAATTTGTTTTCAGATTGTAAAATGCAATCCGTCTCACGCGGACTTTCGGCGACGCAGCGTCAAAATCTACAAAAATTCTTTGCCAACACGACTGTCATACCATTCGAATTCAGTAACGGACTAGCTTGCGTGTTTTGTGGCAAACATATTTCCCAGTACGATGAGTTGAAAAAGCATACGAAATCCCACGATATTTCCACTGTCACTAAATTTTTCGCAGAGTTGAATTCTCTGATCTTCAATGTTGATATTTCCGAAGTGAATTGCGAAATTTGTGATTTAACCTTTGAGGAGTTCGCAAATTTAATTGATCACATGAACTCTGTCCACGATCAAAAAGATTTAACTTGCGTTGATATTAGAAAGTTTAGATTGAGCGATATAAGCTGCGTTCAATGCGACAAGCGATTCATTAATTATTCGGTTTTGCAACGCCATGCTCATGAAATGCATGAAGTTTTAAGATCTAACGACATTGCTAGGTTGTCCAATGAGGAGAATAAATGTACTAAAAAATTAAACAATAAATCTAATAAAAACTCTTTAATTGACAAAAAAAAGCATAGTCTAGATTGTCCAATATGTTTTAAAACACTTACGTCTAAGTTAGGTTATCAAATGCATATCACTAAATGTGGACTTAAAAAGGAATCTACGATCGTTTCAGAAAGAAATACAACGCCAATCAAGGTCCGACAAAACATTGCATCGGTTATTAGCATGTCTACGGCGATCCCGTTTAAGTTTTTCAAAAATCACTTTCGTTGCTTTTATTGTTCTAAAGATTATGCCGATTTCGATGTTTTGAAAGACCACACTGTTACAGATCATTCTAACTTTGACCACGAATCTAAGGTTATGAAAAAGGTTAAAGGGAAAGAAGTGACTGTTAAAATTGATATATTAAATCTCACATGTAAGTTATGTTTTGTAAATCTCGTAGATTTAAGCGATTTGATCAATCACCTAATATTGAATCATGGCGCAAGTTATGACAAATCCATAGAATGTCTCCAACCGTTTAGGATTTTGAAGGACAATATACATTGTCCCCTTTGTCCGGATGCGGTCTTTAGATATTTTAAAAAGCTTCTCGAACACATGAACGAAATTCATTCGGATAATAACATAGTTTGTGCTCATTGCGGGTTAACTTTTAGGGGACACCCTAATTACCGAGCGCACATGTCGCGGTATCACAGAACTCGAGCTTGTAAATGCCCCGATTGTGACTTGGAGTTTTGGAACTTGGAAAAGTTGGCAAGGCACCGGGCAAATATACACGGGACAAAGAAATTCAACTGTCCTCAGTGTGTAGAAAAGTTTATGACAAACTACATGATGAGAAGGCACCAGATAGTTGCCCACGGCTTCGGCCACAAGTGCCCCTATTGCAATAAATTATTCACGCGTAACTCTCACATGAAAAATCACGTAAGAAGGTTACATTTGAAGGAGAAAAATGTAGAATGTAACGTATGTAAAGAAAAGTTCTTTGACCGGGCTCTTTTGAATGTACACATGGTGAAGCATATAGGTGAAAGGAATTACCACTGTGATGTGTGTGGTAAAAAATTCTTGTGGAAAAAGAATTTGAGAGGACACATGGCATCCCATGAACGAAATAGTTGAGAAGAAAACGAACTATAACTTTAAATTAGATTACGTCGACATGATTTGATTGACAAATTGTAATTGATAAAAGTATCCAATTACATAAATAAATAAAATATTTGTAATGAAACTCCTTATATTAAAATCGTGAGATTTTTTTAATAATTAAGGGTAAATTTTACAGTGAAAAAAATTTGTTTTCAGATTATTACGGATCTCCAAAAACGCTAAGTCCTAATTTGCTGAGGCGCAGAAATCTGTTGATACTATTCAACAATACCTCAATAATTCCTTTCAAATGCCGCGGTAAATGTAGATGCTTCTATTGTGGTGAAGAAATACCTCGTTACAATGATTTGAGAAAACATACCAAATCTCATGGACCCTGTTCAGAAAATGATCGCTCTATTAAACTAATCAAAACGGATGATGCAGAAGTTAAAATAGATGTTTCTGATGTTACATGTGAAGTATGCGATGAATCGTTTGGAGATTTAGACGAAATTGTTCTACATTTGATAAATAAACATCAACTCCCTTACGATATACATGTAAAACTTCTCATAATGACGTACAGATTAATAAATTTGCAGTGTTTGCTTTGTGAACAAAGGTTTCGCCAAGTCAGTGAGCTAGTGATTCACGTAAATTGTGAACACCCAATTAAAAGTCTAGAATGTACTGTGTGCCATCAAAAGTTTATAAGAAAAGGCTATTTAGATAATCATATGAGGTTGAAACACAAAAACGACCACAAATGTCTCAAATGCCCAAAGACATTCTCTTCTCATTTCGATTTACAAGAACATAAGACCAAAGAGCA
Organism: Bicyclus anynana; assembly: GCF_947172395.1. Lineage (NCBI taxonomy): Eukaryota > Metazoa > Arthropoda > Insecta > Lepidoptera > Nymphalidae > Bicyclus > Bicyclus anynana. Next base: position 2,642,417 of record NC_069108.1, on the reverse strand, counting down.
CATAGCAGTTTGTAATGTTTGCTTTGCGAGATTTTCTACACAAAAAAAGAGACTCAAACATATGAAAACTGAACACACCGGTGCACTAAAATGTGGATTTTGTCTGAAAATTATGAGTACTCAATTAGGTTTCCTCCGACATGCCGCCAAATGTATGGATAAAAGAATAGAGGAATTTAACAACAAGCAAGTCGATGAAGTTGTTAAAAAACCAGCAATTATACAAATCAGGAATAACTTAGCGTGCATAGTAAACATGTCGACGGCTATACCGTTTAAGTATTTTATGAGTAGGTTCAGATGTTTTTATTGCACCAAGGATTTCACTCATTGTCTGGAACTTCGAGAACACACTGTTAATGAACACCCGATTTGCGATACCAACTTCAAATGCATGAGACTACGCAACAGGCAAGAGGGGTGTATCAAAATTGATACATCTACGCTATCATGTAAATTGTGCCACAAGAATATCTTAAATCTCGAATCTCTGATTGACCATTTAATACTAGAACATAAAGCTCCTTTTGATAAAACTGTCGATAGTAATATTCAAGGTTATAAATTAATCAAGGACAACTATCCTTGCCCCATCTGCGATGAGGTCTATACACATTTTAGCACGTTATTGAAACACGTAGGCCAAACTCATACTGACAATAAAAATATATGCGTGCACTGTGGAAAGTCATTTAGGAATTTGCCGAACTTGCGCGTTCATATTTCAAATCATCATAAAACAACGGGTAGCTATAAATGCGATGTGTGCAGTTTAAAGTTCCCTTCGCATAAGTATTTGGATGCGCATTTAGGAAGGGCGCACGGTATGAAAGTCTTCCAGTGTCCCGAATGTATGGAGAAGTTTACTTCAAACTATGCCATGCAAAGGCACCTGATTAACATGCACAATTCTGGCCACAAATGCACTCATTGTGATAAATTGTTTACCTCCAACTGTTTCATGATAGACCACGTCAAGAGGACGCATTTGAAGGAGAAGAATGTCGAATGTCATATATGTTACGAGAAATTCTTTGATTCGCAACGTTTGAAGATACACATGATCAAACACAATGGAGAAAGAAACTTTCATTGCGATGTGTGTGGAAAGCAGTTTCTTTGGAAGAAAAATTTAAGAGGTCACATGTCCTTGCATATTGAGAGATCTGACCACGATGTGCCAATTTAACTCTTCTGATTTCATGTTGTTCAATGTTTTATTAAAAGCCAGACTTACCAAAGCAAAAGAGAGAGAGGACCGACTCCTTATATCTTATACTATAAGAGTTAAGAAGAATTTGAAACATGAGAACTTTTTTTTACAGGTGTACCACGTACTAAACCAGTCAAGAAATGTAGCGGTAATAAGTCAAGAAGATTAAATCTTCAGATATTATTCAACAACACATCCATAACTCCATTTAAATGGCGCGGGAAATACATATGTTTTTATTGCGGACAAGATGTAAAAGAATATCATGAATTAAAACAACACACAAGAAGCCACGGTGTATGTTTAGATGGAGATAGGGCTCTTAGATTAGTAAAAGCGGCAGATGCTGAAGTAAAAATTGACGTATCGGAAATTGTTTGTAATTTGTGCCATGAAGAGTTGAAAAATTTTGACAGTACAGTGAATCATTTGGTGACTAAACATGACTTACCTTACGATAGAGACGTAAAGTTACCGATTGCGCCGTATAGACTATCGGATCTAAACTGTCTATTGTGTGATCAGAAATTTAATTATCTAAGCAAGCTAGTTAATCATGTAAATGTTGATCATCCCAATGATTGTCTGGTGTGCGTAGAGTGTAATCAAAGGTTTAATAAAAAGAGGGATCTCGATGCTCACTGCCGAACTAAACATAGAAATCAGTACATTTGTTCTAAGTGTTTTGTAAGCTTCCCCACTAACTCTGAACTCTTGATTCACAAAAGCAATGCCCATCCATTTCTATGCAATATTTGTTTCAAACCTTGTGCGTCGCCTAAAAAACATTTGCAACATATTAAAACGAATCATATGGACGCGGTACTCACATGTGGTTTTTGTTCTGAATCGAGCAACTCGAAAGCTTTTTTGGAACACGCAGCTAAATGCAACGTTATGAAAGACTCGAACGACATCGTTATACCCGATGACGATAAAAAGCCATCAGTGAAACAAATAAGGGTAAACATAGCGTGTATACTAAACATGTCAACGGCAGTGCCTTTCAAATATTTCATGAGTAGATTCAGATGTTTCTATTGCCCTAGAGATTTCAGCGAGTGCGACGATCTCAAACAGCACACAATCATAGAACATCCACTTTGTGATATCAAACTAAAATCAATGAAATTGCGGAACAGACACGACGGGGGCATCAAAATCGACACTTCGTCATTATCTTGCAAGATATGCTTTGAAAGTTTAAAAGACTTGAACACTCTAATAGATCACTTGATTGGTGAACATAAAATTAAGTACGACAAGTCGGTAGCGGTTAATCTGCAACCTTACAAATTAGCGAAGGACAACTTTCCTTGTCCGTTTTGCGGCGAAGTGTATAGATATTTTCGGACGTTGTTGAATCACGTGGGCAAACGGCACACGGATAATAAAAACATTTGCGTGCACTGCGGATTAGCGTTTAGGAATTTGCCGAATCTGAGAGCTCACATAGCGCGTCTCCACAAAGTTGCCAACTTTAAATGTGACCTTTGCGATATGCAATTCACTTCGAATAATTATTTGCAAACACATTTAGGACGTATACACGGTAACAAAGTTGTGGACTGCCAGGAATGCGATGAGAAATTCACGTCAGTGTATGAGATGCAGAGGCATAGGATTGACGCGCACAGCACAGGTCACAAATGCAATTACTGCCACAAGTTGTTCACTAGAAACTCGTTCATGGTCAATCACATAAGGCGAACGCATTTGAAGGAGAAGAACGTCGAGTGTTCGGTGTGTCACGAGAGATTCTTCGACGCGCAAAGATTGAAAGTGCACATGGTTAAACATTATGGGGAGAGGAATTTTCACTGTGATGTCTGTGGAAAGAGGTTTCTGTGGAAGAAGAATTTGAAAGGCCATATGACGTCACATATTAAAAACACTCAATATCAAAGCTAAATTTGGGAGCATGACATGTCATGCCTTGCTGAGTGCTCCTATTATTCTTTCATTATATTTTTACCATTTTCATAATATTTTAATGGCCCACAGGTTCAGGCTCCTATTACAAAGGAGGGTGATTTGATGAAAGACCTTGAAAACTTAATATATGTTTCCTTGTTTGAGATTATTATTCATTTATGACAGAATATTAAGAATATATATCAGTAGTTAATATACTTAACTTTTGCTCATCAAATTGAGAGAATATACCGTGTATAAACCATGTATTTCTGAACGCACCAAGACAGTGGATTGTCTTAATCGTACTCTGGTTACATGTGCAAACTACAAATAAATATGAATGTACGCTTACAAGAGCGGCATGTAAACACTTCTAGTAGATAGAGGATTCTGAAGCGAGAAAAATTTATTTGCAGATGAAGGCCCGCACGAGACCTGCACATCTGTGCGGAGAAGGAAAAATTTGGAAACGCTTTTCAACAACAGCACGATAGTGCCATTCAAATGGCGCGGGAAATATCTCTGCTTCTATTGTGGCTTGAGTTTCATTGATTACGTGGAGTTTAGAAGACATACTGATGCCCACGAACCTTGCAGCATTACGGACGACGCGTTGAAAGTCATCAAGGGCAATCATATAGAAATTAAAGTCGACATATCCGAAATGACATGCCAAATCTGTCTAGAACCGTTCGAGAGTTTAACGGAAGTTGTCGACCATTTGATTGGTAAACACGATTTAGAATACGACAAAACTGTGGATATACCATTCCAGGAGTACAGCTTGCTCGATTGTCAGTGCCGTTTGTGTGACCAGAAGTTTACGTATTTTGGCAATTTGATAATGCACACCAACAACGCTCACCCCAAAAACAGTTTCGTGTGCGACAACTGTGGATTAACATTCAACAAGAAGAGGGACTTGGCGCTGCATTTACGAAACTTCCATAAATATGGAGGTCATCAGTGCGATGAGTGCGCGAAAGTGTTCCCCAACCGCGTGCTTCTAATAAATCACAAGAACAATTTCCATTTCAGACGATGCCAACTGTGCGATGCGTACTTCCCTTCCTACACGTTGTTTCATAGGCACATGGAAAGCGACCATCCTGGACAGAAAGTCTGCTCGTATTGTTCCAAAAAGTTCAAACATGCGACCAGTTTGAGACATCATCTCAGGAGTTGCGGATCAAAAAGCAACACAGTGAAAGTGCCGGTGTTCCCCGAGGAGACTTTCCGACCGAAGCAGAAAAGGGACATAAAACAGATACGGAAGAACATCCAGTGCATATTGAATATGTCGACCGCTGTGCCGTTTCGATTCTTCTCCCGGTTCTCCTGCTTCCATTGTTCCAAAAATTTCGTCGATTTCGAAGAGTTGAAGACACACGTGTTCGACGAACATCCCGTGTGCGATTTGAACGACAAAAGCATGAAGAAGTGCAAAGGCGAGAGGACAACAGTTAAAATCGACATCTCAGAGCTGTCTTGCAAAGTGTGCTCGCAAAGTATGGACGATCTGGACGATCTGATCGACCATTTGATAATGAAACACGACGCGATCTACGACAAATCCATAACGGATTGTTTCGATCCGTTCAAAGTCATCAAGGACAATATACCATGCAACATTTGTCCGCAACAGTTTCGATACTTCGGCTCGCTGCTCCGCCACATCAATTCTGAGCACAGCAATAACAACAAAATATGCGACCACTGCGGGCGGACGTTTAAAAACGTCGCCAATTTAAACGTCCACATAACGTACGCACATGCGGGTACTTGTGAATGTTCAGTTTGCGGAGCTAAGTACAAGAACCAGTGGTGTTTGGGGCGGCACATGGCGAAGTGCCACAACGCCAAAGACTTCCAGTGCACCAAATGTTCGGAACGGTTCCCTTCTCAGTATCACAAACAGAAGCATATGATACAAGCTCACGAAATTGGTCACAAGTGCAGTTACTGTGAGAAGATGTTCACAAGAAACTCCTTCATGAAAGACCACATAAGGAGGACACATTTGAAGGAGAAAAACGTTCCTTGCTCCGTCTGCAATGAGAAGTTCTTCGACAATTACCTTCTAAGGTTGCACATGGTTAAACACAAGGGCGAAAGGAATTATAGTTGTGAGGTTTGCGGGAAAGCCTTCATGAGGCGGAGTAACTTGAATAGTCATAAAGGGATGCATAAGAAATATGGGCATGTTTGAATTTTTATTTTTTTTTATAAATATGAACTATTTTTTTATTGGGGCGAATAATAGTCGTAGGGTGATTTCTTCTTAGCATCTTCCAGACTTTGGACTGTCCGATAATTTTTGTATAAGATAAAAATTATTGCAAAGTATATAAAGAAAAGCATTTAGATTAAAAATCAAATGCCTTCTGAAAACTGTTGCATCGTTGGTCCTGGGTTGAAACCTGTGTATCTAAGAAGATTATGGTTTTTTTTATTCTTCGATGAAATTTTCAAAAGGCTAGTTGACACTTTTTTGAAATGTTCTTAAATAGTTCATTATCGTTCTACTATATTGAAAACAAAATATCATATTTTTTGAGACGTGACTACATATAAAATTTAATTTATAAATGGATTTTTTCTCAGTACAAGCCAAATAGCGAATATGTGACGTCACATCTCGCTCGTTACGTACACTACACCAGCACGTATAGTAATAGTTAATTGTCCAAATGGCTCACCCATTTGGACAGTTATTACTATATAAGTGCACTGTGATAGTGGCAATGTACCGTATGGTATGTAACGAAATGTACTGTATGTATTTAAAACCATACACGGTGATAATTATATCAAGTTAATAATGTCAGGTATACCTTACAATACATGTAAGATCAAATACGGTATTAATATGAATAATTATTTCGTTCTTGCACCCAAGGACTACAAAATATGTAAATAGAAAGTGGTATGTGGCAGCAGGTCGTATGTCGAGTAAGCTAGTTGATAAATAAATAAATATCTTTAAGTAGGTGTGACGTCACATCTCGCTCGTTACGTACACTACACCAGCACGTATAGTAATAGTCAATTGTCCAAATGGCTCACCCATTTGGACAGTTATTACTATATGAGTGCACTGTGATAGTGGCAACGTACCGTATGGTATGTAACGAAATGTACTTTATGTACTTAATATACCTTAAGCCTCAATAGCTCAACGGTAAGAGCGGTCGGACTCACCACCGAAGGGTGGTGGTTCGATCCCCGCCCCGTTGGTCTATTGTCGTACCCACTCCTAATACAGTCTTTCCCGACTAGTTGGAGGGGAATGGGAATATTGGTCATATTTAAAAATATGGCATATATTCTTTTAAAAAAAAAAAAAATATGTAAATAGAAAGTGGTATGTGGCGGCAGGCCGTATGTCGAGTAAGTTACTTGATAAATAAATATCTTTAAGTAGGTGTGACGTCACATCTCGCTCGTTCCCGTACACTACACCAGCACGTATAGTAGTACAATAGGTGTCCCTTTTGGACAGGTATTACTATATAAGTGCACTGTGATCTCAGACTAAATACATAAGGACTAGTATCGCACCGAAATTCACGAACAAAATTTTCTGCCATTTTCTAAGGAAAACGAGCTTCGATTTCATACATATCTTATACTAAACTAGCAGTTTGTGTTCGTTTTTTACACCATTTAACTACACAAAAAGGTATTTTTACGGAGGTTTTTAACCGACGGACACTATTGTAAACTATGAAACATCGATTCTATAGAGACAGTGTTTATAATCGCATAAGATCGTTGATCATATACTTTAACAGAAAAATAATGTCTTGTGAGGCAGGTCTTTATCTTATTAGTCTGAGACTGTGATAGTGGCCATTTACCTTATGGTATGTAACGAAATGTACTTTATGTATTTAAAACCTTACTCGAAGATAATTACCTAAAGTTATTAATGTCAGATATACCTTAAGATCAAATACGGTATGAAAATGAATAATTATTTCGTTCTTGGGCCCAAAAACTATAGAATATGTATATAGAAAGTGATATGTGGCAGGACGTATGTCGAGTAAGCTAGTTGATAAATAATATCTTTAGTGACGTCACTAGCTCGTTACGTACACTACACCATTAGTACGTACATAACTAAAACGTATGTGACTTGCTCGTTTCGAAATTGTCCTCACGGTATTAACTAAATGTACTGTATGTACATTAGGCAAGGTACATTAAATACCTAAATGTATTAATTAAAGTACTTAATGTACCTCGCTTTTTCGAGGATAAATAACCTAAAAGTAAAAATGATCACCAGCTGACTCGTCAAACGTTGTTTTGCCATATAAATCTCGTACAAAAATACGTAAACCGAAATTTCGTCGATTTATGTATTATTTGGGTAAAAATTAGCTTGCGAATTATTCTCAAATCTGCCGAATATACCAAAAAAATCGTATTAATCTGTCAAGCTGTTTCAAGCTGTGTACTATCGCGTTAATGTAAACGCGAACTTCTTAGGAATTGAAACAGTGCCATCTAGTGGCACTGCTGCACAGCTGTTTCTTTTCCATATAAATTCGCGTTTACGTTAACGCGATAGTAATAGTATGAAAATATTGATAACTCCCACTAGGCACTCAAAGAGTATATGGGTGATTGTGACACGAAAATTGTATATATAAATTTATACTAAGTAACTCGTACGCCTGTGATTACTTACGCGTGATTTATTTGTAACTCTATTCTCTATACAACAAACTTAGTATATTTTAAATCACATGTTTCCTCGCAGACAGGCAATATTATTCAATATTGCTCAATACTGCTGTCTGTAAACTATATATAGTATGAGATCCGGCATAAGAAATATATACCCTCATCTGTTATTTATTTGGGTTATGAAATAAATGATAGAAAATATTTACTTTGACACAACCACAATGGTTTGCCTAGCTTGCTTTAATCGTCTTATCTAATACTAGCGGACGCCCGCGACTTCGTCCGCGTAAATTTCGATGTCAACTTTACTACTACCCCTACCCTACCACTACCCCAACCCTACCCTACCCAACCCCTGCATCTACCCTACACCTACCCTATCCTTCCTCTACCTCTACCTTACCTACACCCTACCCCCATCCTACCCCTACCCTCCCCGTACCCTATCCCTTTCCTACCCCTATCCCACCCGTATCCCTATCTCACGCCTATCCTACCCCTACCCTACCACTTCCCTATCCTACCCGTACCTCTACCCTACCACTACCCTACCTCTACCCCTACCCTATCACTACCCTAAACCTACCCTACGCCTACGCTTCCCTACCCGTACCTTAACCTACCCTGTAACTTCTCTATCTTACTCCTACCCTTAGCAAAATCGGTCCAGTCCTTCGAGAGTGGTGGTATGACCAAGAGAAACAGAGACTTCTATGCTAAAAATATAAAGAGGTAAAGGTCGTGTGGTTGTAGGAGGTAATCTCTGGATCTACTGGACCGATTTGGAAAATTGTTTTACCAATAGAAAGCTACGTTATTTGCGAGTGTCATAGGCTATGTTTGATCCCCATATTCACACGGGAACGGTAACTACGTAAATGAAAGCGCCGGGCGTCATATAGCGGAATTTCTGTGTCTTTTAGAAATTTTGTATTATCTCCGAAACTATTTAAGTAATTAACATACTGTAAAGGGCAAATCTTATCTCCATAATATCCTTGTGACTATTAAATAATTTATTTTAATAAGGATTAAAGTTTAGTTGTATAAATAATGACGTAAACCTAAGTATATAAAATTATTAATTTTTAAAACACAAAAGGTACAATATCTGCTAATATATAGAAGATAGATATATGGTGTCGCGGACTTTTTTGTAGAACTTTTAAAGATACATAAAGTCTCCATACATTAATTTCAATTTTACACAATAGTTAAGGCAGCGCATGCGAATAAGTCTGTTTAAGAGGATTTTCAGTCCGACCTGTATGACAAAAACTGTTATAACACGGCTAATATATATGATACCAATATAAAATATAGCCTATAGCACTCCCCGATAATGTAGCATTCTACTGGTGAAAGAATTTTTAAAATCGGACCAGTAGTTCCGAAGATTACCCCATTTAAAAAATGTGACAAACTTACAAACTTACAAACTTTACCTCTTTATAATATTAGTATAGATGTCAAATGGAAGCTTATTTTAAGCTTAATTTGATAAGCTTGTAAGGTTGCCTTTGATCTATACTACAGCCTTTCTTGATGAGCACTGTTTACCAACAAACAAATTAAAAATGAGGGTATAAATCACTAGTAATTTTACACCTAATAATAATTATAATTAACTTGTTCTTAAATTAATGAAAATAAATTTGAATAATCAGCTTAGAACAATTAGATAATATATTTTATATAACATTTTATAAACAAACCATACATAATTAAAAATAAATAAGTTATGAAATGACGTGCGTTTTCTACCTTCATTTCTAATTTATTTGTTGGTAAACAGTATTCATCAAGAAAGGCTGAAGTATTGATCATGGTTTTTTAGATTTTGTATGAAAAATGTGTCTATGGCTGTAATTTAATTAGGCAACCTTGCAATGTGTCATTGCGAATAATATCACTAATAAATAACAGATGAGGGTATATATTTCTAAAGCTGGATCTTGGACCATTACCGTGCTTACGTATGGTATGTAAAATGAGAAATGCCTGGATTTAATACACTCTTAGTCCATTAGGTACTGATAAAATAGGTAGATTGAAGTGTCAAATAATTAAAATGATATTTAATTTAATAAAAACTGTAATGTTTAGGATTAAGGTAAAAATAAACTGACATATTTAATACTGTAATACTTTCATTTCTTTTCATCGTCATTATCATTATCAGCCGATGGACGTCCACTGCTGGACATATGCCTCTTGTATGGATTTCCAAACACCTACCCTCTACCCTCATTGAGATATATAAAGTCAACTACCCTCATTGAGATATATAAAGTCAACTACCCTCATTGAGAGATATAGAGTCAACTACCCTCATTGAGAGATAGAGAGTCAACTACCCTCATTGAAAGATAGAGAGTCAATTACCCTCATTGAGAGAAAGAGAGCCAACTACCCTCATTGAGAGATAGAGAGTCAACTACCCTCATTGAGAGATAGAGAGTCAACTACCCTCATTGAGTGATATAGAGTCAACTACCCTCATTGAGAGATATAGAGAGTCAACTACCCTCATTGAGAGTTAGAGAGTCAACTATCCTCATTGAGACAGAGAGTCAACTACCCTCATTGAGAGATATAGAGTCAACTACCCTCATTGAGAGATATAGAGTCAACTACCCTCATTGAGAGATAGATAGTTTCTTTCGCGACAAGATTTACGTAATGGTGGCTTGATTACTAATCGAGTCCGAATTAAGGTTAAAATTGTCCAAAATTACTCTTCACCTAAGAAATCAGAGCACACCCATCACATTGATATAAAGTTTGAGAAACCCTGGGCTATACTATATTATGCCCGTATTCCTAAGACAACGGGAGCCACGCGGGAGGATGTCAGCTAGTTTTAAAATAAACGTTTTGCTTTATTTCAACATGTTGTAGTTGTCAGTCGATTGCTTGGACTCGTCTGTATTCATTTTACATAATGATCTTTCTGTATAGTAAGTTCTGGTTCCACTTAATGTTTTAAAATGTTAAATTTTAAATTACATACAAATTATGTAAAGCTATAAAATCGAAGAAGAAAAAGATTATAGAAAGCTGGATGTTTTGGAAGATAGAAACTGAGTTACTAAAATAGAATAGGATAATTTAAATTAAAAAGAAATCTGAATAATATACTAACATAAATTACTCGGAAAATTAATTAAGCAGAAAAGCAAGACCCCCATTAAAAAAATAGATGACAAATTACTTCTAAAAACTTTAATCTAAATAATATACTAACCTAAACTACTCATCATAAAAGCCAAATTAAGTGAAAAACCCTTATTTTATGGAGAAAATCAAGACGCCATTAAAATAATAAACGAGAAATTACTTCTAAAAAACTTTAATCAAAATAATATACTAATCTGACCTACTCACAAAAGCCTATAAGCCAAAGATACAAGTGAATACTCCTATAAGAAGTGGGGTAAGACCCAATAGAGGGTCAGTAAAACAAACATGATGACGACATGTGAAAATGATAAAGTAAAAGACAAATTTCTTTGCAGGTGCGAAATTGTGCACGATGGAGGACAAATGTAAGAAAACAGAGACGGTGCGCAAACTGTTGCTAAAACGGCGTAACGTTGAGTACGTGTTGGAGTACAGTAACGTTACCCCGTTCATGTGGTACAAGGGAAAGTACAGATGTTTCTATTGTATAGAGCCTATGAAGGACCCGGTCACGCTCAGAGAGCATACCGCTGTGATGCACCGAAACGTTAACTTGGAACTGATAGTTTTTGATAGAACCAAAAACAATAGGAACAGAGACGCCGCTGTCAAAATCGACGTCACCGATATATCTTGCAAACTGTGCCCTCAAGCTGTTAACTCTCTAGAACAGTTGATCAACCATTTGATCATAGCTCACGACGCGGAGTACGATGTGAACGTTCCGAATTGTCTTTTGCCTTTCAAACTCGACAAGGATCAACCTTCATGCCCCATTTGCAATATTAAATTTGTTTTCTTCGAATATTTGCTGCGCCACGCAAATAAGCATCATTTGTCCCACGATTACATTTGCGATGTGTGCGGCACCAGTTTCCAAGGCGAAAACCATTTGAAAATGCACAATAGATACTACCATAGGGAGGGAGGATACACTTGCGATCACTGCGGTATCAGCTTAGCTACGCTGTCCAAAAAGACGTTGCACGAGAAAAACGTGCACATGGTCAATCTATCCATGTGTCCCCATTGCCCGGAGGCTTTTAAGAGTCCGTATTTCAAGAAGCTACATTTAGCCAACGTTCACGGAGTCGAGGAATTGAAGATCAAATGTCCTTATTGCCCTAAAGTTTATCCTCAAGAGAGCATCATGTCACGACACATGAGACGGGTACATTTGAGGGAGAAGAATGTAGAATGCCAAGTCTGCGGTGACAAATTTTTCGGGCCCTACGACGTTAAATTGCACATGCTTAAACACAATGGTGATAAGAAATTTATTTGCACGGTGTGTGGGAAAAAGTTTTCTAAGAAGAGCAATTTGAATTCTCACTTTTTGACTCACACGGGCCAGAAGAAGTATATCTGCACTGTTTGTGGGAAGGAGTTCGCTCATCGGCCGAATCTGAGGATACACTTCAGGGTTCGCCATCCGGAATATATCACCGAACAAGGCGTGAGTGCCTCGGATGACATCGAGGATGTGGGACTTGTTGAAATAACTAGTCTAGAACTAGAAAGGGAATTAGAAGGAGTAGAGGAAACTGTTTAAGTATATTTTTGTAAGTTTATTCATGAGAAATATCACAAAAGCAATACCATACAGAAAAGTCTGAAGAACGCTTTTAAATCACTGATCATTTTGATGTTGAATCAGAAGAAAGTATAGAGCTTCCTAAAAATGTTTTAAGAATTTATAAAATGTGTTTTAAATGGTACCTACTTTTGTAAATTATTTTAACATTAAGACTTGTGTTATGACTCTTTGAAATACTTACTAGATAAAGGTGTTACATATATGTTGAGTTTTATTTTTTATTATTTCGTCACCCACAGCATCGGTATTCAAATGATTTCTAAAAACAAATTGCAGAATTATTCGACAATAAATTTATACGGAACTAGAAAATCAACATAGAATTACAAGTTCACAGTGAAGTTTACATTTGTTATTAAAATACGTAAACGTTGGAATAATCTCTTTCCAGGCATAACACTCAAGAGAGAATACCAAGGGTCTTGTTTGGAACGTCTGGCTACTGTACGCAGGAATATCATGATGCTGCTACATTATGGAAATGTTATACCATTTAATTGGAACACGCGGGGTTTCAGATGCTTCTATTGTGGCAAAGAGATGAGAGACTGCGAATCGCTTAAAGAGCATACGACCACAAGCCACAAGAAGGTAGATTTGGAGACGTTTATACCACAGAGAATCATATCGAAAGATGTGCCTGTCAAAATTGATATAACACAATTGGGATGTACATTTTGTGATAAGTCTATAGCTAATATCGAGGATCTAAAAGCACATATAGTGGCCGTACATGGAGAGGAATACGATGAAACCGCCGGCGTATGCGTCTTCCCATTCCTCCTAAACAAAGAGATGTTCCATTGCGTGTTATGCGACGAAGAGTACGACAATTTCACCACATTAGTTGGTCACATGTACAAGAAACATATGGAACAAGCGTACATGTGCCAAGTATGTGGCCAGAGTTACACAGACAAGATACGTTTGAAACGACACATAAGCAAAAGTCACGTGGGGCCGCGCTGCAAAATATGCGGCAAAAAATTCGAAGCGTTTCACCACGTTGAGAAACATAAAAAGATGGTTCACGGCATTCATAAAACTGTAGAATGCGATTTGTGTAGTACAAGTTTTATGAATCAGTATCGTTTAAAAGTCCACATGGGGAAAGTCCACAATGTCGAAAAGTATCGTCTGAAATGCGAGCATTGTCCGAAGATCTGTACAACAAAAGGAGCCATGATGCTTCACGTACAATCCTTGCATTCGGAAACAAGATTTGAGTGCGACATCTGTGAATACAAGACTGGTATCAAATGGATGTTGAAGCTGCATCGGAGGAAACATTTTGGGGAGAAGAATTATGTTTGCAGCATGTGTGATCGACGATTCGGGAGGTCGAGCAATTTGCGCGCGCATATGAAAGTGCATACTGGCAACTTTGGACGCGTGTGCCGATGGTGCAGATACGGTTTCATAGACTTTGAGAGTCTGGACAAACATGAGAAGGAGTCTCACTTGGACAATTTGAACCGCTAATTTGTTGTGCTCGAGTTCCATCGAAGTTATTAAGTTGGCATTTGGCAAAATGTGAAACAAATACTCGAATCGAAGCGACAATGAATTCTAATAATGCAACTGGAGCATGTTTTTGTTGCATGATTATTAATAACTAGCTGACGTCGCGCGGTTTCACCTGCGTGGTTCCCGTTCCAGTAGGAATACGGGGATAATATATAGCCTATAGCTTTCCTCGATCAATGGGCTATCCAACACTGAAAGAATTTTTCAAATCGGACCAGTAGTTCCTGAGATTAGCGCGTTCAATCAAACAAACAAACTACAGCTTTATAATATTAGTATATATAATTATTAATAATAATAATTAATGATACTCAAAAACTACATTGAATTGTTTAAAGAAAATGTAATTTTTAGTATAACGAAGTATGGATTTGATCTACGTTTATTGATAACTTGCTGTTTTATAGTATTGTCTGGACTTTTTAAAATTGTTTTAAATACTATTTACTGATTAGATCTAATCATTATATTGAGACCTTCATCGCAATACAATGATTAGGCATAACAGATATGCCTGAACCCCAAATAAATGAATTAAAAAATAAATAAAAGGGGAAAGCTCTGTAGTTTTCCGTCTACAACCGGTTTTAAACATTTAGTAAATAGTATTGTTTATTAATTGATGCACATATTTTTAGTATATATTTTAGTTTTTTTAACTTTTATAACTTTCGACATAAACTTCACAGCTCCACGAGGGACATGTAGTAAATATCCCCTATATTTACTACATGTCCCTCGTGGAGCTAGTTTCTAGTTACTACGGAACCCTATGACGAGCCTTCTTCTCGATTTAGTAATCTGGATAAAGAAGCCCAAGGTGAAAATAACCACAGAACTTTCCCTGATTAATAATAAAATTAATTAAATTGTACCTTTTACCACGAATACAAATTTTAAACACTAAAAGTTACTTGATTTTTTTTTTACTTCTGATCTGCTGTAATTTTTAGACAGATTATAATTCTTAACATTAAATAACCGCGTATATAGCGTTATTTTTAGCCAATATGTCTCCTCATGAAGTCATGAGTCTGTCTAAATACTTCACACATAAAAAAGTACCGTCCGGTCCGTCTTTTCAAAAATTAACGCGTTCAGTTAGAATGATACACCTAAATGTAAATTATATAAATAACCAGCGGACGCCCGCGACTTCGTCCGCGTGGAATTCAGTTTTTCACAAATTCCGCGAGAACCATGGATTTTTCCGGGATGAAAAGTAGCCTATGTGTCAATCCATAATAACATCTATTTGCAATCTAAATTTCAGCCAAATCGCTTCAGTAGCCGCAGCGTAAAAGAGGAACAAACATACTTACACACACACAAACTTTCGCCTTTAATAGTGTGATTGTAACACATATTTTTTTAAAATATCACCTCATCTTCATTCTTCTAGAATCTGTGGTAAAGTCTCATTTCACGGACGGACTTCACATTACAAAAGTGCTTATCTTATACACATAATTCATTTATTTCAAATAGGGCTGGAACCCTATTTGAAATAAATGAAATGAATTTTATTCAAAGTAAAGCTTTTTTTATTTATTTTTTTTTATTTTTTATGTTATTTATTCGGAAGCCAACGTTGTATACAAAAAATGTATGATTAATTAAATATAACATGCATTAAAAAGTAATATGCTACATTCTACACCCCACTTACAGGCTAACTCAACATGCGTTTATTTTAATACAATTCTTAATTTACCATTAAAAAAAAAAAGAAACAAAAACTAAATCTACCTACCACTAAAAAAAATGCGTTGGTAAGCGCATAACTCAACAACTCCTGGACCAATTTGGCCAATTCTTTGTTTTTAAATGTTTGTTGATGTTCTAGGATGGTTTTTACGGCGAGAAAAATTCGATAATTGCTGGAAAAACCATAAAAATAGCCCTTTTCTTTTTCCCATACCAATGTTTTGGTATGGGAAAAACATACCAAATCATTGACATGACATGACAAACTAAAAAATTGTCAATTTGAGCTTTATTGTAGGGGTAGAGTATGGTAGGGTAGGGGTAGTTGAAAGTTTCACGCAGACGAAGTCGCGGGCGTCCGCTAGTATTACTATATATTTGCGGAAGGATATATAGATTTCTTAAAGTAATAGCAATATAATAAGATAATGACGCCAACTGGCCGCCTCTATTTGCAATTTTTCCAAAGAAAATGTTAAAATGCAAGCTTGTTTTACTTGCAGGGGAAGCTAGAGGTGGCCAGGTTGTCAATGAAGTTGACTCAGACGATGGCGTGACTCTGGCAGCCTTGGTGCCAAAGCCAGCGCTATCTACGAAGGAGAAGAGGAAAATCATGAGGAACAACGTACTCCAGGTGCTTCTAAAGTCCACGATCATGCCTTTTAGATGGTTGAAGAGTTCGTACAGGTGTTTCTATTGCTACGAGATCTTTCAAGAGTCGTCAGATTTGAAAAACCATCAACACGTCCACGTGGGAGACGAGGTGAAGGTCCAAGCGATGAATAACTACTGGGACTCGGTTGTCTATGTCGATATATCCAACATGGCCTGTAAATTGTGTCCAGAAATGGTGACGGATTTGTATGAATTGATCGACCATTTGATAATACAGCACGGGATGGTGTACAACAAGGATGTAGGGTTGTGTATGGTTGCGTTTAAACTGGACAACTTCAATTTATACTGTTTGGCTTGTGGCGCAAGCTTTTATACCTTCGGCCCTTTATTGCACCACACCAATAAAGACCACAAGGGGACTTCAGCGATTTTATGCGACATTTGCGGGCAGCATTTCAAACATGTCAACCTTTTGCGTGCTCACGTGAAAATTGTCCACGAAAACACCGGTATGCTGTGCCCAGAGTGTGGAGAAAAATTCGAAACGCGAGCCAAACTGAAGACTCATCAGAAAAATCAACACGACGTGGACAAGAAATACAAATGTCTGGTGTGCTCGCAGACTTTTCAGAGCCATTACAAAAGATCGCGGCACATGGCGACGGAGCACAAGAACAGGCAGGAGATCAAATGTCTGCACTGTCCGAAGACTTTCGTCTTCAGGAGTATGATGATGACCCATTTGAGGGACACTCACCTGAAGGTCCGCAACCATATTTGCGGGGTCTGCGGCTGGAAGGCCTTCAACAGCAATCGCCTGAAGAACCACATGTACAAACACAGTGGGGAGAAGAATTTCAAATGCGATGCGTGCGACAAAGCGTTTACGACTAAGAAGATAATGCGCGCGCACTTCGCACGGATGCACAAAACTATCCAGCAACCTATTATAACCTATGAACACACATATGTACCGCAGTAGACTTTGCGCTTCGCTTTTTAAAGTATAACGTTTGACTTGGGAAGTAAGCTTGTGAATATATTGCAAAAAGTGTAACCTGGTGAGGCGAACGGCTTTTGAAAGGGAAAGACAAAGAAGTTTTACTTCGTCTAATCGATAGTACACTCGTTTCTTAGGGTTCATTAGGCATAACATGCTACCGGAGACATATTTCGTGAAGACGAATAGACAAAAGGAGGTCGGCCACTTTCTTACGAGCTATGACCAGACTAAGTGCAATCGCCACAAATAACCTAATGTTTTATCAATAGCTTGTAATGCTGCAAATCATATCGATATAATAATTCATCTTTTGTTGATGTTTGCAGTGAATTTAAAATTAACAAAATTATTCAAGAGAGACTGCTTTTGTCATTATTTTATTGAAATTAGCTCCATTTTAAACAATAAATAACACAAAAAGAAAACAAAAAATCATACCCGATATTATTAAGTTATTTATCTGTGGTGTAAGTTTAATAAGTTATTTATATGGCACAGATTAAAAAGATGGTTTGATGATTTTACAGTGACAGTTGACTATTTGTCATAATATTGTATATGTGTTTGTCACATGTTTGTGTATGGTTTAAGGCTTAAAAGGGTTAAACTCCAAGACCCCAAACTGTTAAAAAAAATAAACGGAAAGGTTTTAAAGGCATTTTACACTAATTATATTTTATTTATTTTGCTTCAAAAATAAATTGTTCTAGATGTAATTGAATTCTCCAACATTGAACTTTTTTGTATGTAGTTCTCAAAAATGGTCATAAAGTTAAACGTGACCGACCTCCTTTCAACCAATGGCGGCGTAGTTCCAATCCCATCTTCCCCCTAGCCAAGTGGCTCGTCGATTCTCTTTCTACGATCGAGTATGTTTCGAAAACTAGAAAAATGTATGGGAATGACAGATCTTGATCACGTGGCCTGTCAATGTCATTCCCATACATCTTTCTAGTTTTGAAACTTAAGCGTAGAAAGAGGATCGACGTGCCATTTGGCTCGGTCTCTTTCGTCCCAACACGATGAAAGAGATGGCGATATATTTGGTAGCGCCGTAATTGGTTGACTTTTGTCTATTTCTCGTTGCGAGATACATTGATCGGTCGCATGTTACACCTCCTGTAGTCAACAAGTAACCCATGTTTTGCATTGCCATATCCGTCTATAGGTCCGCCGTTTCAGACTATTATAGTAAGTATAATTAGAATAATTATGTACTTTTAGCAGAAGCTTCAAAACTGGATTTTAAAAATAAGAAAACCAATGTCGGACTAAGGTTTGACAAATTTTTCACAATATTTGTCAGGACAGCTTATTAACAAATCAAACTGTAACCAAAATAAGACCCTAGAATGGCAGAGAATGACTTTGAGTGAAGTCACGCACTTGTGAACGTTGTGTGTAGGGTTAAAGGTGCCTTTGACTGTTAACAAACACTCCCACTTTTCCACTCAAGTCACTCTCCCCGCCTATCCCAAGTAACCCATAAAGAATTACACAACAAGAAATGTGAACGGCTCGAACGCCACGAGCGTACTGCGTGCGACGAGCGCCCTATATCGCAAGTTTTTCTCGCCAGCCGATCGCTCCCCCTCTCTAACTCCCTACTCTTTACGGAAACAAGTCGCGCCACCTACCGTCGGCACGAGCCAACACGAGATCGAGCGACGTCATATCTATCTCAGACTACTATTTTCTACAATACATTAAACATATCGATATATTAATTGATTATGAAACACGGCTAAAACTCACGTGATATAAGGTCGGAGTATACCCGACTAGTTTCGAACCCATACAGGGCCCTTAGTCATGAGCTAGTTCATGACTAAGGGCCCGTATAAGTCAATTAATATTATTAACACTCACGATAGCTTAAATTCTAACATATCGATATAATTGTAAAATGAAGTCTCGACAAATGTTTGCCTTACATTTAAAGTAATTTGTGAAAAATTAAGCTTAGAAGAGCTAATTTTTTGTTGGCCTTAAAGTGTATTTTATTCGTGCATTAAACATGTCGATATAATCCTAAAATGAAGTCCCGAAAAATGTATTTTTAGGGTGTTACCTTACATTTAAAGTAGACATCTCTACTCAGAGGCAATATTATCCGCCCACTTTAATATACTCGCGTCATAATAAAGTGGGCAGATAATTGTGCTTCTGAGTATATTTGTGAAAAATTAAGGTTAGAAGAGCTAATTTTTTGTTAGACTGGAAAGTGTATTTTTTAACTTCTTTTTCTTCTCTACCAGCTAATCGGTTTTTTGCAACCATCGCGCATTTTAGACTTAAAAGGACATATTGTCGACCGCTGAATCGGAAATATCGTTTCTTCGCTGCGTTAAGACGAAAGAAAAACCAGTATTACCGATTCAGCTGCTATTGGTCGTATACATATATATTTCTTTAAAGGAAATGGATAAATATTAACCAACTAGCATATGCCCGCGACTTCGTCCGCGTGGAATCATGAATTTTTCCGGGATAAAAAATAAGCCTATGTGTTAATTCATGCATTGTATATCTTAATACCGAATTTCAGCTAATTCGGTTCAGTAGCCGAGGCGTGGAAGTTTAACAAACATTCATATCATCAAAATCATCAGTTTTCACAAATCTCGGGAAACCATGGATTCTTTCGGGATAAAAAGTAGCCTATGTGTTAATCCAGAGTAAAATCTATTTCCATTCCAAATTTCAGCCAAATCGCTTCAGTAGTAGCGGCGTTAAAGAGTAACAAACATCCAAACATCCATACATACTTTCGCGTTTATAATATTAGTAGGATAGCAACCGGAAATATCGCTATCTCTTTCATTGTGTTGGTGAGAAAGAGATGGTACTGGGACAAATCCGCCGCTATTGGTCGATATACGCCATATTACATACACAACAGTATATCACGCTAACTTGGTACTTTGACTCAATGGTGTGCACTTCTTATATGCAATAATGCATTGCCTACCCTAATTAGTCATTGAGCACCTGTTTTACGAGTAGATCATTTCTATTTTGTACAAATTGTACGTATAATGCATACCCTAGTTAATAGCTCTGTGCACGCCACTGGCAGGTCTGTTTGACTCGACATTATTGTAGTTCGATGATAAAGCGTTTTAAATTTTAGCTGTTTTTAAAAATAATAGACATTTCATGTTCTCATTATTATTATATTAAATAAATTTTAATAATAATTATTTAGACTGTGAAAATGAAATTATGAATCAATTATATTATATCATTATTATTAATTAGTTAATGGAATTAAAATGATTTTATGTGCATTCATTCGGGTGTATATTTTTTTTTCCTGACAAATACATACCTACATACCGTTTAATGGTTTAAGGAAAAACATCGTAAAGAAACCTGCATAATTGAAAACTAGCGGACGCCCGCGACTTCGTCCGCGTGGAAATCAGTGTAAACTTTCAAGCCCAATTTCGCCACTTTAGGGGTTGAATCGTAAGTTAAAAGTATCCTATAACCTTCTCCGTAATACGGTCTTAAACCGTGCCAAGTTTCATTTGAATTCATTCAGTAGTTTCAGCGTAATGCCCAAATAACAAAAAAAAACGCGGACAGATAGACAAAAAATCGAAAAAAAAAAATTTAGTTTCAGTATCGATTATATAATGCTCTCAACAAAAATTTTCAAAATATCTTCAATGTACAGAATGAACAAAATGTACAGAATTCGTATTATAAGTATAGATTCTAGATGGCGCTAGTAGTACTCTATGCCAAGCTAACGTTTGGTGTTACAAATGGTATAAGTAAAATCTCAAATTGCGAATTAATGTATAGAATTCGATCAGTTTTATTGTAAGTATAGATATAGATTTTCTCAATTCACTACGTGTGTGAAGTCTGCCAATCCGCATTGGGCCAGCGTGGTGGACTATTGGCCTAACCAGTCGCATTGTGAGAGGATACTCGTGATCAATAGCGAACCGAATATGATTTGATAATGATGAGTTGTTCTCTAAGGTCTAAGTCCACCAACCAACCGCATGTGGCATGGTGGGTCCATATACCCTATCCTCTTTCTAGTGTGCCGTAAATATAAGCTGATAATGATGAAATGAAAATTATACATTTACCTATTTTCAGGGAAAAAAAATGTTTGTCTTTGGATGTGTGCCAGAACAAATGTGTGTGTGTGTGTGTGTGTGTGAACCATAGATATATGGTGTGAATTAAAGGAAAGACAGCACAGCTAAAAACGTATTGTTAATGTCCCAAAATGGGCCTTTAATATTTATAATTATTAAGCAGGTCGATAGTATTTTTTACGGATAGAAGATACAAATTGCTGTTGAGAAAATAATTTTCAGAATTTTTGGAACCCACATCAATTAGATAAATATTTTTTTTGTTTCGCCCCCTTGTCTACAAATTAAACATAAACAATACAGTAAAAATGTTCAAAACAGCCAATAAGAACGCGTGAAATTGAATTCATATTCGGTGTAAGCTGTCACTGTCGTAACATTGGCAAATATCAATAAGACACAAGTTAAAAAGAAACATTAAATCGTAGACAGAGATGCATTAAACAAAAAAAAAATCCTTAAATTGCTTTAAAACGCTCTAAACGAACACTCAAAGATCACTGACAATATGTCAGGGTGTGAGTTACAAGCATGTTGCCATGATAAAAAATCTTAATAAATGTTGTCAGGGCATGAAAAAAATATATTTTATTTAATTATTTAAAAAAAAATGCGGATTCCAATTTATTTTTATTTTGGGTTTCAAGCCCTATATTTTATGTTCTTTTAAGATAAAAATAACTTGTTCTGCTTAATTGTCATTCGGAATAAAGGCCCAGCCTCCAAACAGAATTGGGACATGCACGGTGGCGATATATTTCCAAAAAGAAGCACTAACAAAACTCATAAAAACATCTTCACATTATATAACCTTCCTGTATAAAAAGTAAGTGTCCACTCTACAGTTAGTGACAGAAAAGCTAAGAAGAGATTTTGGTTGCAGGCGAAAATCTTAACCGGAAACCACTCAAACCACTGGCCAGTAGAAAGAAAATCGCCAATAGAACCAAACAGAAAGAGCTCGAAGACAAGACATTGGACGCAATGCGTAAGAACATAGTACAGGTGTTGGAAAACTCTACCATTATGCCGTTTAGATGGCTGAGCAGTTGTTTCCGATGCTTCTATTGTTACGAAATGTTTGACAAACCCCAGGACTTGAAGTCTCACCAGGAAACCCATAACCCTCACGATTTGGAGAAGAATATGAAGAGCTTCTGCGAACCCTTAGTCTATGTAGATGTATCAGAGATCAGCTGCAAGTTATGTTACGCGAGAATGGATGACGTATTTCAACTTGTAGACCATTTGATAATCCTACATGAGATACCTTTTGATAGAGAAATTGGCATCAGTTTGGTGCCTTTAAACTTGGATGAAGGACCGAAATGCTTCTTTTGTGCGATGGTTTTGAAAACCTACGCATTGTTACTCGCGCATATGAATAATTTTCACAAGAACTACTTTAAATCTTCATGCGCCAAGTGTGGGAGACAGTTCAAAGGTTACGAAGACTTGTGTCGACACGCGAAAAATCAGATCTTAGACGATTACCAGAAATGTTCGCAATGCGGTTTGCTGGTGAGTTACGGGGTTTTACGAGCTCATATGAAGGATGTACACGGAAAGAGGTACAAATGCTTAAGTTGCTTCGAGTTCTTTACCAGCCATTACAAACGTTCGAACCATATGGCCGATGTTCACAATCGGAGAGACAGAGTCAAGTGCTCCTATTGCAATAAGACGTTCATCTTCAAGAGTATCATGCAGAGGCATGTCAAAGTGAACCATTTGAAGGTCAAAAACGTGGTGTGCGATATTTGTGGTTGGAAAACCTTTGGGAAACATGCATTGGTAAATCACTTGGCGCGCCACACCAGCCTCAGACTGATCAAGTGTCCCGATTGTGATAAGTTCTTCAAAACAATTCAATACATGAAGAAACATCATGCCAAGAGTCATGTTCAATAATCATCTCTTTGATGGCAGTTAGTATTGTGACGCATTAACTTAAGCCGATTAAATCACAAAGTTTTAGGATTTAAAGACTGTTCTTTCCCGTGGTTCTTTCAGAAAAGACTTTAATATGTCACTGTATTGGCAACCCCTTCAAAGTGATCAGAAGGTGGCACATACGGTGTTGTTTTTCGCTTTTTAGTTTTGTGATTTTGAAGTCTGTTGAATTTTTTTGTTAAAAAGATTTTATAGCTTGTCCATATGTTGATAACGCATTTGTAAGTCCCATGTCAACGATAACCAAAATCAATGCGTTATTATATATTATAATAACGCAATATAGTATTGCGTTCTCAACTTATGGATAGGTACAAACTAAATATTACTCTGGATACGATGGTCATGGAAGAAATTGGCTCTGCTGTCTTTTGTTCACAGAACAGAATTATATAATCTGTAAAATTGGAAATTCTTTATTTATTTACTTAATATTTCTCCTGAAGTTTTTGGTTGGTTTCGGTCTTATCTTTATGATCGTAATCAATGTATTCGGGTTGATGAGAAGTTATCTTCTCCGAGTAGGTAATTTAAATGCAGGTATGCCTCAGGGTGGTGTTCTATCTCCATTACTCTTCTCTATTTACATTAACTCTATTACTGATCTCCTCTCCCTTTCGCTCCATTTATATGCTGACTCGTTTGACAATGCAATAGCCAGTCTAAATACTGATCTTAATACAATCATTGCTTGGAGTAAATCCTACGGATTGTCGGTAAATGCAAGTAAATCGCAGGCAATTTTGATTGGGTCGCGTTAACAAATTTCGAAAATTAAGACTTCATCTCTTCCTCCTCTTTTATTAGATGGAACTGAATAAAATTTTAACACTTCAGTCAAAAATCTCGTTCTCGGTATCGATGAATCCTTTTGCTGGCCACCCAGGTTGTCAGTCGGAAGATCTTTGCGGTGATTGGCAGGTTGAGAAGGTGGAAAAACTTGTTTCCTCTTAAACCTAAGATTTATCTTACTCAATCGCTTCTTTTTCCATTACTTGATTATGCGGTGGCGGTATATTGCCAAAAAAACAAGGACAGACGAAATATCTATCTACTCATAAAAACATCTTTACATAACATAACCTTACTATATAAAAACGCTGCATCGTAAGATAATGTCCACTCTACAGTTAGTGACAGACAAAGCTAAGAAGAGATTTTGGTTGCAGGCGAAAATCTCAACCGGCAGCCACTCAAACCACTGGCCAGTAGAAAGAAAATCGCCAGTAGAACCAAAAAGAAAGAGCTCGAAGACAACAACACCAGGACATTGGACGCAATGCGTAAGAACATAGTACAGGTGTTGGAAAAGTCTACCATTATGCCATTTAGGTGGCTGAGCAGTTGTTTCCGATGCTTCTATTGTTACGAAATGTTTGACAAACCCCAGGACTTGAAGTCTCACCAGGAAACCCATAACCCTCAGGATTTGGAGAAGAATATGAGGAGTTACTGCGAACCTTTAGTCCATGTAGATGTATCAGAGATCAGCTGCAAGTTATGTTACGCGAGAATGGATGACGTATTCCAACTTGTAGACCATTTGATAATCCTACATGAGATACCTTTTGATAGAGAAATTGGCATCAGTTTGGTGCCTTTAAACTTGGATGAGGGACCGAAATGCTTCTTTTGTGCGATGGTTTTGAAAACCTACGCATTGTTACTCGCGCATATGAATAAATTCCACAAGAACTACTTTAAATCTTTATGCGCCAAGTGTGGGAGACAATTCAAAGGTTACGAAGACTTGTGTCGACACGCGAAAAGTCAGACCTTA
Organism: Bicyclus anynana; assembly: GCF_947172395.1. NCBI lineage: Eukaryota > Metazoa > Arthropoda > Insecta > Lepidoptera > Nymphalidae > Bicyclus > Bicyclus anynana. The sequence goes on along the minus strand of NC_069108.1, from coordinate 2,617,100 downwards.
GAGGATTACCAGGAGAAATGTTCGCAATGCGGTTTGCTGGTGAGTTACGGGGTTTTACGAGCACACATGAAAGATGTCCACGGAAGGAGGTACAAATGCTTGAGTTGCTTCGAGTTCTTTACCAGCCATTACAAACGTTCGAACCATATGGCCGATGTTCACAATCGGAGAGACAGAATCAAGTGTTCCTATTGCAATAAGACGTTCATCTTCAAGAGTATCATGCAGAGGCATGTCAGAGAGAACCATTTGAAGGTCAAAAATGCAGTTTGCGAGATTTGTGGGTGGAAAACTTTTGGGAAACATGAATTGGTGAATCACATGGCGCGCCACACCAGCCTCAGGGTGATCAAGTGTCCTGATTGTGATAAATTGTTCAAAACCAATCGATACATGAAGAAACATCATGCCAAGAGTCATGTTCAATAATCATCTCTTTGATGGCAGTTAGAAATAACTTCCTTTTTTAATGTCAAAGATATTTAGCGTATCCATTGTAATATTTAGTGTGTAGCTTATCCATAAATTGATAACGCAGCTGTAAGTCTTAAGTCAAGGCTAACTACTTGAAAATATATTGCGTTCTCAACTTATGGATAAGCTACGAGTACTGACTAAATAATACTATGGATATGTCATGGAAGAAATTGTCTCTGCTTTCTTTTGTGCACAAATAAGATGATATATAAAATTGTAAATTATAACTAGTAACCCTTATATTTTATTTCATATAGCAACAAAGCAGGGCTTTTTGAACCGGTTTACTAGAATACTTGATTTTTCAAACTTAAATATAGAAACCTACTTTGAAATAAATGAATTTGATTTGATATCTACGTAACCGTTCAAACGTTCAGGAATACAGATTTCATCAGCAACGTACTTTTTAACTTTATTGAGTACTAGCGGACGCCCGCGACTTCGTCCGCGTGGAAATTAATGTAAACCATCAAGCCCTATTTCACCACTTTATGGGTTGAATTTCAAAAATTTTTGAATTACTTTTTTTATTTCGTATTTTTTTTATGATTTATGAACAAATTTTAAAACTGTAACTCTAAAAATGAAGGACTTTCCATACAAACTTTCAACCCCTATTTCACCACCTTGTCATTTTATTTTTGCAATAAAAAGTGTCCTATAACCTTCTCCGTATAATGGTCTTTAACCGTGCCAAGTTTCGTTTGAATTCATTCAGTGATGCCCGAATAACAAAATAATACGGACAGACAGACAAAAAATAGAAAAAAAATATTTTTAGCTTCAGTGTCGATTATATAATGTTGTAAAAATTACAAACATTTTCAAAATATCTTCAATGTACAGAATGTACAAAATCTACAGAATTCGTATTATAAGTATAGATTCTAGATGGCGCTAGTAGTAACGCCAAGGTAACATTTGTTGTAATAAATGATATAAGCAAAATCTCAAATTGCGAATGAATGTATAAAATTCAACCAGTCTTATTATAAGTATATAGTTGAATTTTATCAAAAAAATATATGGGACGGTAAAATGGCGACAGAATATATAAAAAAAAATATATAGTTTCTGTTTGACTATTCTATTTGCACTAATCTCTATCTCTATGAACCCTGAACAGCCCTTATAGCTAAGTGGCGCGTTCTGAATGACATTTGCTATCGACAGGTCACGTGATCAAGATCTGTCACTCCCATACATATTTCTAGTTTTCGAAGCGTTAGCGATCGTAGTAAGAGAATCGACGTGCAGCTTGGCTACATGGGGCAGATCTTCATACAATTTTTATTGTAGAATACTAGTAAATAATAAAACCTTCTAAAATAATAAAAGCTGGTTGGCTTAGTTCTTCCATTTCCGTAAAGCTGTCTGTGTGGATAAATGTACAATAATTAATTAATTATATATATTACATTAAATTGTTGCCAATTATTTGTTTTATTTTTTTTAAACACATCATTATTATCCTCAGACCAATTATTGTATAGGACCTGCCTCGCAAGACGTTACTTTTCTGTCAAAGTATATGATCAACAATCTAATGCGATTATAAAAACTGTATCTATATTATCGATGTTAAATAGTTGTAATCGTGTTCGTCGGGTAAAGAGCTCCGTAAAACCTTTTTGTGTAATTGAATTGAAAAAACGGCCAAAAACTTCTAGTTTAGTATAAGATATATACCAAATCTAAACTCGTTTTCTTCAGAAAATGACAGACAATTTTGTACTTGACTATGAGTGCGATACAGGTCCTTCTATAATTGGTCTGAGTTATTATCAGATGCAGATAAGTGCCTTAATTAATGCTACTCGTAACTTTACTAAGTAATGCTCGATTAAGGTTATAAGGTATGCACACATTAACTTCGATAATAGTGGTTTACGCCACTGTCATTATAATGAGGGCCATTGTAGTACAATAGACAGCACAAATGCTACAATTGCTAGTTACGTGCAGTGGCATACAATATTTTTTCTTTCTATGATGAAAAATTAACTAAACTTGATAGATATTATAATTGGCGTTGGGCATGGCCTATATGTGGATAATATAGCCTGCACACTCACGAATAACCTTTCTATTGGTAAAAGAATTTAAAAAATGGGTTCAGAAAATTTCGAAATTATCACCTACAACCTCACAGACTCAAACCTCTTTTTTTGACGGCCTCCGTGGCGCAGTGGTAGGCAGATCCCCGGCTGGGCAGATTGAGATTTTCTTAATTTGTCCAGGTCTGGCTGGTGGGAGGCTTCGGCCGTGGCTAGTTACCACCCTACCGGCAAAGACATACCGCCAAGCGGTTTAGCGTTCCGGTACGATGCCGTGTAGAAACCGAAAAAGGTGTGGATTTTCATCCTCCTCCTAACAAGTTAGCCCGCTTCCATCTTAGACTGCATCATCACTTACCATCAGGTGAGATTGTAGTCAAGGGCTAACTTGTAAAGAATAAAAAATTAAAAAAAAAACCTCTTTATAATATTAAAAAAAAGTTTTGTTTCAGTTTCAGAGCCAGTAATCAGGAATACATCAGAGCGACACAGAAAATACGACATAACCAAACTACTCACCGTCATCATAGAATGCAGCACCATTATGCCCTTCAGGTGGTGTGCTAACAAATTCATGTGCTTCTACTGTGGATGCCCCTTCGTCGACAGTTCCAAGCTAAAACAGCACACCACAGAAGAACACAGCGATGCTAAGCTGAAGAACGTCCTAAGAAACAACCGATGTAGCAGAATCAAGCTAGACATTTCCGATATATCTTGTAAATTGTGCCCAAAACCTGTGTCAAACGTTGAGGAATTCCTCAAGCATATATCCCATGCTCACGATGTCAAAATCGACACGAATGATGTCGATGAAGCTCTGTTCTCATTCAAATTGAACGATGAGTGCATGAAATGTTTGGAATGCGGTCAAAGCTTCCGATTCTTTGGACCGTTATTGACTCATGTCCACAGATTTCACACAAAAGTGAAGACGTTCCTTTGTGATATTTGCGGCCAAGGGTTTGTTGCTAAAGTCAATCTATACAGCCACGTTAGAAGCGTCCATTCGAGCTACAGTTTCAAATGGGACGATTGCAAGAACAGAATACGTTCCAAAGAAGTCAGCGTCAAATGTCCTAAATGCTCTGAGGTTTTCCGTAGCAGCTATTTGAGGAAACAGCATTTGGCGTTGGTACACGATGTCAAGGCATCCCAATTTAAATGTGAGGAATGTCCGCGGATATTTACCGAGAAGAGTCGTTTGGTTGAGCATAAATTGAGGACTCATTTGAAGGAGAAGACATTTGCTTGCGAGATTTGTGGCTTCAAGGTCTTTAGTAAGGATTTGCTCAAACGCCATATGGTAAAGCATGATGATTCGCGACCGTTTCAGTGCGATTTTTGTATGAAGTCCTTTCAGAGGAAGAAGACCTTGGATATCCATAGACGAATACACACGAATGACCGGAGATACGTTTGTAAGCAGTGTAGTAAGGCTTTCGTTCAATGTACGAGCCTGAAACTCCACATGCGGGTCCATCATAATGTGAACACTTAATAATAATCGGTGGGTTGCCAGGTTGGCGGAATTAAAAAATGGGGAAAAAAAAGATATTCGTATAGGCAAATCATTAATTTCACGGTCGGAGGTTACATTACAAAAATTGTTAATTGTTAGGTTAACGAATATTTGGCAAATATTCATACTTATTTAAGAATAAATGTTAATTTTTATTCGTGAAAATGTTTCGATGTCGTAGGGCGTGACAAGGAATACGACAAAAATACTAATAATAATATTTTTAATTTTTTTGTTATTTTCGGCACTTACTACTTCTTTGATAGCCCACGTGGCCAACGTTTTAAGAATTGTATTTTTTTACCTAATATTTTAAATAAGTTCCAAAAGTTGCCCCGTAGATTAATGGGTATTTTTTTTTATTTTTATATTATAAAAAAAAATCTTCATATCGGGCAGCAGCATGTATTTATAAGCTGGGGTTCTCATTTTAAGTTTTTTTATTTTTTTAGAATAATTTTATGTAGGTACGTACTTTCTGCATAAATTTTCTAAATGACTGAAAATTTTACCTGTAAGTATTAGTAGATTATTTATTTGTTAATTAGTTTTAAAATAAAAATCTCATTTTATAACAAACGGCGTTTTCTTTGTTTTTCATTTTTCTGGTTAGGATACAAGATGAGATACCAAATACCTTAACTCGTAGTAATTATTACTATCTATTAAATGAGAATATATTGTACCAGTCAGCACACTCTCTATGTTTGGTATGGGTTTCGTGCCGAAGAGGAGGTGGAAGACAAAACACTTGGAACGTAGGATTCTTCTTTAATTTCTTTCTTCTTATTTTCTATACATCTTGGATCGGTGGCCGGAGAACAACAAATTATAGGCCGTACCGTTCCTATATTTATATAAAACAATGTGGGCCTTATTATTGGGCAAGGCCCGCCCTCAAAATTACATCCAATAAAAATCCCTACTTTAAATAATACCACGGTTTTCACACATGCATGGTTACCTCGCCCCCCGTGACCGCGATATTGTCGATTTAGCTAGTGTAAGCCGTATTATCGGTTTAAAGACAAAAATAGTTTATAAATTAAATCGCGACAAATTTATCGTTAGTTTATGTTCGAATTTCGGCAGACATGCATGTATGAGTACAACATTCTTTACACGTTTATTGTGTAAATATCACTGAGTTCTTTAACCCTAACGTATATTTGACTATGCCGACAGTTTTCTTGTTGGAAAATTACATGGAAAACTGTCGGAATTGTTTATACAGATTTACATTTTTATAGTTACAAGGAAAGGTTCTTTATTATCCTTACAAATGATACAAACTTATGCTATTTATTACATACTAAAACGCATAGTTTTTTCGACTGACTTTCACTCTTATATACTACGATAAAAGGCCATATTTCACTCGCACACTATTTGTAAACGACGGTCTCATTAAATAATGTATCATCGATGCGACGGTCCGGAACACAGAACAGAGATCGCTAAAAGCTAACGCTTTTCGGAACATATATGACTTATCTATTAAATGAGTTACGGCAAGGTTACGGCTGTGTGTGTCCTTAGTTCTAGATTATTTTGTAAAATGGTAATAAACATAAAAATAACCTTTTTGGAGTTCGTTAAAAATTAAAAAAAAAAACAGCGCCATCTATGCGCCTCAAGCATAACTTCCATGTAGGCATCCCAACAGCTTCCTGAAGTGTATGAAAAGGGATTGTTTCAAAGTTCTCTTATCTATAGGAGCGCCATCTACTGGTAGTTTAAAATAACAAACAATGTTTCATTATTCCTGTAGATGGCAGCACGATTGCATACACACCGTGGAGGGAGAATGTATACTTTTTCTTAGATACACACTGACTATTTATTCACACGAATCAAAATCAATCACATTAACATACTTCTCAATCAAGTCAAGCGTTTGTAAAGCTGTTTTACTTTCTAATTTTTATGTTGTATTTTTTGTGCTCTACCACAGGACATATACTGTTATCGCCGCGTTGCAACGACTTGCGGTACGGATGACTTCAGTGTGCTCGTGGCCAAAGATTACAGTGGCGTTCGAGCCGTCCACATTTCTTGTTGTGTAATTCTTTATATATGGGTTACTTGGGATAGGCGGGGAGAGTGACTTGAGTGGAAAAGGGGAGTGTTAGATATTTGTCAAAGGCGCCTTTAACCCTCATCGTTCACAAGTGCGTGACTCCACTCATTCTCGACTAATTTGTTAACTAAGTTATCCTGACAAATGTTGTAAATCAAAACATTTGTTCGACATTACTTAGCTTTCTTATTTTTGTAATCATTTTTGAGTCTGCTAAAAATACATACTAACTCTGCCCTGTTAGGGCATAAAAACGAAATATATAGGTACTCCGCCACGAAACAAGTCTCGTAGACGCGGCGCTATTATCTTATTAGCTCACTGTCACTTTGGTAATGGCGGTTTTAATGTAATTTGTGGGCGCTGTCAATTTTAGTTAAGGTTTTATCCGCGGGACTTTTTTGGTAGCGCGGAGTCTGAGTAATTTGAAGTTTAAATACTGACGACTTTTCTGGCGCATTCAGTACAATGGGGATGATGACTAGGTTTGAATATATTGATTTTTATGATACATTCGGGTAAATAAGGTCAATGTTAACTAATATATACATAAAAAGCAAAGATTGTCTGGATATTTGCAAAATAAATGAGATTATAAAATTTCAAAAACTACTAAAATTTTTTTAACGTAATTAGATGAAAATTCATACAGTTTTAGCTTCCTTACATTAAATGTGACATTTTTTAATATATGAACTATAAAGATAAACGCACAAATAACAAAGATATTAGTAATTTTGTTTGAACGCGCATACAAATCTAACGATCATTACATTACCTACGACGTCATTAGTTCGTGCCATTTTGTATGGGTCGTTTTTCAAGGAGCCCCGGCAGCGCCGCAAATCTGACCCTTTAAATCCCTGTAGCTCCGAAAGTAATGATCGCAGATACCCTGTTACTTTTACAAAATTGCTTTACTATTAGTATACTCTTAATTTATATACAATTTAAAAAACTGTCATCATCCCTATTGTGCTCTTAACACCTGGATTCGATTCCCAACTAGCTCGAATCAGTATTTTATCTTTTCTAAGTTGAATAATTGTCTGGTGGTAGACTTCGGCCGTGGCTTTACCACATTACCGGCATACGTACCGCCAAGCGATCCGGTACGATGTCGTGTAGAAACCATCAGAGGTATGGGTAAGTAAGCTTCCATCTTGGACTGCACTTAACATCAGGTGAGATTGTAGTAAGGGAATAACTTGTCATTCAATAAAAAGTAGTCAAAATTGAGAGCAAAAGAAATAATATATCAACTCATATTCGGCTCACTGCTGAGCACGAGTCTCCTCTCAGAATGAGAGGGGTTAGGCCAATAGTCCACTACGCTGGCCCAATTCGGATTTGCAGAATACACACACATAAAGAATTAAAAATTTCTCAGGTATGCAGGTTTCCTCACGATGTTTTCCTTCACCGATTGAGACACGTGATATTTAATTTCTTAAAATGCACACAACTGAAAAGTTGGAGGTGCATGTCCTGGACCGGATTCGAACCTACACCCGCCGGAATCGGAAGCAGAGGTCATATCCACTGGGTTATCACGGCTAAAAAAAATAAAGATAAATAAAAAAAGATTAAAATTGTCTATGTCTTTATTTACACTTTATTCTATACACTTATAATCTAATCAAATAAATTAATGAGTCTCCAACAACCCTACCGCTATAACAAAACCATTGAACGTATAAATAAATATATAAAACCAAACATTTTAAGTCATTCACAAATAACGTGACTTTATAATATTAAAAGAATTTTCAAAATCGGTTCAGTACATTCAGATATTACCCCCTACAACCTCAAAAAAAATTGTGTACTTAAACAAAAATCCAAATAATTTTACAAGGAAAAACGCAATCAATCCAATCATAGTCATACCTCACTCAAAAAATATGTATCCAAAATCACTTATGGGCATATCAATGATTTGAATGTATAGTAATTATAGTTTTATACATATAATTATAATTTTATACATATAATTATAGTTTTATACACATAATTATAATTTTATACATATAATTATAGTTTTATACATATAATTATAATTTTATACATATAATTATAGTTTTATACATATAATTATAATTTTATATATATGTATATATCCGCAACTCAAAAAGAATTGTGTATTTAAATAAAAATCCAAATAATTTTACAAGGAAAAACGAAATCAATCAAATCATAGTCATACATTTACCTCACTCAAAAATATGTATCCAAAATCCTATTTAAATCAGTTGTTTTTAAAAAAAAATATAGATATACCCAACGACATTGTATACTGTAGACATGTTACGTGCCTACAAAATCACCGCAAAAAGTGATCCGAATTTATTAGCTACACCACTGAGCGCACACATGCATAATTTTGTGTTTAATTCCATTATACAAGGTGTCCCGTAATTAATGGATAAAACGCAAATGTTAGATACACCACCTAATTATCTAAAACGATTTTTAAAAAAATTTTTGAATAGTTTTCCAAAAATCCCTAGGATCATTTGTCAATTTTTTTATCTTAAATCAATTTTTTTCAATACTTTAGCTAATACAATTAAGATTTTAAAGATTTGATTTTTGATGAATATTAAGAATTAAATGACCAATGTACTACTTTATATCGTCGTCATCAACCCATATTCGGCTCACTGCTGAGCTCGAGTCTCCTCTCAGAATGAGTTTGGTTAGGCCAATAGTCCACCACGCTGGCCCAATGCGGATTGGCAGACTTCACACACGCAGAGAATTAAGATAATTCTCTGGTATGCAGGTTTCCTCACGATGTTTTCCTTCACCGATACTAACTACTTTATATAATAATATAAAAATACTACTTTTGTAAATAATGTTTTATTTGTTTTTTACAAGAAGCTTTGAATGCAATAATTATTTTACTTTAATTAAGATGAGTCAATTTAAAAAAATATCCTATAAAAAAATGTATGGAGCTAATACATTGGTAATTTAATCCGTAATGTAATGTTTAACAAAAAACAGATCTTTAAAATTTTAATTATAGCAGCTACAGCATTGAAAAAACTGCTTTAAGATAGAAAATTTTGAAAAAATCCGCTAATGAAATATAACTTGGTTGTAAGCGACGCAATTGTACATTTTATTTGTAAATGTTTTAGTAAAATAAACTGGCCGAGCATATAACGGAACGTATAACGCTCAAGGGAAACTGTCAGTTTTGACAGATTTTTGAATAAACCCAGTTCGTTAAGAATTACCCAACTGTCTACATCCCTTGTAACGATATACGTCCCGAAGAGCTCATTTTCACCGAATATTTCTGTGTTTTGTTTCGTCCGTTACATTGGTCACCCTAGGGATTTATGTTAAACAATTCAAATTAATTTTAGATAATCAGGTGGCGTATTTACGATTTCCGTTTTATCTATTAATTACAGGACACCTTGTATAGTTTTTACAGTTCCTGAACACACAACTTGACATTGTAGACAATATCTGGTATTACATGTTTAAATAACTTTCGTTGTTTACTATGCGACTAAATACGCCAAGCAATTTAGCGTTCCGGTACGATGTCGTGTAGAAATCGAAAGGGGTGTGGATTTTCATCCTAACAAGTTAGTCAGCTTCCATCTTAGATTGCATCACCACCATCTGGAGAGATTCAAGTACTTAGTCATAGTCAAGGGCTAACTTGTAAAGGATAAAAAAAAATAAGTGAAATTGAGGCAATTAGCCACATTTGTGAGCCTCAGTTTCAACGCATTTGTGACATATCCAATAGTATAAAATCTTTGCTATTAATCCTTAAAACCTGCTACCTCCCAAAATCATCACGCTCCAAACACCATAGTTTTATTTTCCACCATTGTTACCTATGGTAAAAGCATAGGCTGGTATACTTTCAGATTAAAAAAATAAACAAAGTAAGTAAAACTCCTCTAGTTCTTTCTTTCTGTAAGTATACAAAAAGTAGGTACTTAGCACTGAATGTATTGTTAGTTCATACTATGCAGTATACACACTTAGAAAGCCTTCTTGCTCCTCTGCGGTAGTATCGACTCTTTGGCGTAACTGAAGAAAGAGAGGAGGCTATACTTCTTCGCCTTCCGAGAGAGATAGTCGCTGACCACGTTACCGTCGTCTGAAATTACCAGAAATAATAATTATAATACAAAAACTGTTCGTGAAACATAATGGTTTGTGAATCCTGACTTTTAGGGGTTTTGCACAATGTGTTTCTTTGAATATTGTGCAAACTTTATATTTAAGAAATTAGTGGTTCCACAGCTTTTAATTTAATTCTAATCATTGTGCAAAGTAGTTGCACAATAAATAATACACTGTTAGTGGAGTATTTAATCCACCATTCACATCGATCTATTAAAAAGTGGATGCACAATCAGCGACCAAAAAACTTCCCCGCTCAATGAGTGCCAAACATAACTTCTTGGCACTCAATTCAATTAGTCGCATTTGCAAATTAAACCCTAAACTCAATCCTTAAGGTTGAATTTACTCTGAATTTGGGCTTTTGTTGAATATTGGACTATATTTAAAGGTATAATTGTCTTTACCAATAATTCTAAAACAGTCAAAGCAAAATTGACCAGTTTTTAAGTGTCATTTTCTATAGAGTGTCCTTTTATTATGAGATGTCAATGACCATAGACTTTTAGGGTTCATTTACACAAGCGGTACGGTCGGTAGCAACTACTTATAGTCATTGAGTACAGTCTCAGACCAATTATAGAAGGACCTGTATCGCACTCATAGTCACGAACAAAATTGACTGTCATTTTCTGAAGAAAACGAACTTAGATTTGGTATATATCTTATACTAAACTAGAAGTTTTTTACACAATTCAATTACACAAAAAGGTATTTTTACGAAGCTCTTTAACCGACGAACACGATTACAACTATTTAACATCGATTCTATAGAGACAGTTTTTATAATCGCATTAGATCGTTGATCATATAGTTTGACAGAAAAGTAACGTCTAGCGAGGCAGGTCCAATACAATAATTGGTCTGAGAGTACAGTATACGTTACCCAGTAGATGCTGCCTCTCGTCGGTAGTGGGCAGCACGTAGTCGTTCGCAGACAGCGACACGAACAGCGCGAACGGCACCACCCATAGACACAGCGTGAAGTACGACAGCACCTGACCATCGACAATAATTAATTTTTAACTAGCGGACGCCTGCGACATTATTCTTTAAACGAACCTTCAAACGAACACGATGACAAATAAGAAACATTCATTCTATTTATTTATTTTTAAACAGGACAACAACAGGTTACAATAAAATCTTATAATAAAATATATAAGTTACGGCAATAGGGATGATGACAGTTTTTTACATTGTATATAAATTAAGAGTACTTTCAGCAAAGCAATTTTGTAAAAGTAACAGGGTATCTGCGATCATTACTTTCGGAGCTACAGGGATTTAAAGTGTCAGATTTGCGGCGCTGCCGCGGATCCCTGAAAAACGCCCCATACAAAATAGCACGATTTAGTGACGTCGTTGGCTCGCTGATCGTTAGGTTTGTATGGGCGTTCAAACAAAATTACTTATAACTTTGTTATTTGTGCGTTTATGTTTATAGTTAATTTATTGAAAAATGACACTTTTAATGTAAGGAAGCTAAAACTGTATGAATTTTCATCTAATTACGATAATTAAAATTTAATAGATTTTGAAATTTTATAATCTTATTTATTTTACAAATATCTAGACAATCTTTGCTTTTTATGTATAAATTAGTTTAAATTGACCTTATTTACCCGAATGTATCATAAAAATCAATATATTGAAACCTAGTCATCATCCCCATTATTGCAGGCCCACTTATTGGTTGTCACAGCATGCATTAAGGATAAGGATAAGGCCTAGTTCGCTCTACTCCAGTAATCCAACTCCAGCCGAGTACAAACGATTTATGGGCGCTAAAACCAAAAATCGTTGGCATCCGACTAAAACAATAAAGTAATCCGAACTAGGTATAATAATATAAAATAGTTTATAATTAATACATAATTCAAAACATATAAGTAATGGGTCCTTTGTTTTGTTTAATTTATTATAATATTTATTTACCAAATTATTATGTTATCATTTATTTATTGTATTATTATTTATAATTGGCTTATTTTTACCACTTGTTTCTACTAGTAATATTTTTGTATTTAATTTACGTATCTGTCTCTGTTTAATATTTGTCGATGTTTGTTAGAGGCGCTCCGCACGTCTCGATACCGTCCAAACGTCACCTTAATGGCTTCACGGAAGATCAGCGCGGTATCCTTACGGACACTGCAATATGCTGAGTGGTGACCCTTTTAGGATCACATCATGCAAGTTGCGATGTATTTAATTTATTGTTTTTTTTTTCTCTCTTTTCTTTGTATGATGTGTATTCTGAATAAACTTTTCTTTCTTTCTTTCTTTCTATAATTCTAATGTACAAAGAACCGATTAAAGTAAAACTACATGTAAAACGAAATATGTGTGTATTTGTGTGTGTGTGTGGTTCTACTCGTATAAAGACAGTTTTTTATAATCGCATTAGATCGTTGATCATATACTTTGACACAAAAGTAACGACTAGCGAGACTGGTCTTCACGTAATTAGTCTGAGACGGTGATCGATGACTCATAATTGAAATCGTATTATCTTACAGCGAGCTAAAAGTCCTTAGACCCTTGATTGTCCCGCCGCATTTGACCGTATCCGTACAAACGGTCAAATGCGATTCAAAAATTTAATAAAAGTCATACGGTATAAAGTTACAAAGCCTACAAAGCCTAGTACCTACATACTACTAAGCACTTACCTTACCGTATCGAAAGTGACTAACGAATTCTGCACTCCTGTTAGTATTCGCGGATAGATACAAACGTTAGCGTGACGTAGCACCGCGCAGCGCCATCTTGTTTCGATGTTGTGAACTAATACGTTTTGAGAGAACTCTATGAATGAATGTGTTAAACCTAAATTTTATTCATGAAAATTTAGGTTTAACACAGAGTTCCCCAAACTTTTTTGTGTCGTAGACCCCTTGCCATGTTTTTCCGTGTTGGGTAGACCCCCTACTCAGTGCCGACTTTAGCCCCTGTGCGAGAATATTACGGCGCCCCTCTCCCATTGAAACACATACGAACATTCTGTGTCTGTATGTGTGTGTATGTGACACTGACCTCAGAGAAGTTGTAGTAGACGCCGGAGAAGTGCCAGAGCGTGTCTGTATGTGTGTGTATGTGACACTGACCTCAGAGAAGTTGTAGTAGACGCCGGAGAAGTGCCAGAGCGTGTCTGTATGTGTGTGTATGTGACACTGACCTCAGAGAAGTTGTAGTAGACGCCGGAGAAGTGCCAGAGCGTGTCTGTATGTGTGTGTATGTGACACTGACCTCAGAGAAGTTGTAGTAGACGCCGGAGAAGTGCCAGAGCGTGTCTGTATGTGTGTGTATGTGACACTGACCTCAGAGAAGTTGTAGTAGACGCCGGAGAAGTGCCAGAGCGTGTCTGTATGTGTGTGTATGTGACACTGACCTCAGAGAAGTTGTAGTAGACGCCGGAGAAGTGCCAGAGCGTGTCTGTATGTGTGTGTATGTGACACTGACCTCAGTGAAGTTGTAGTAGACGCCGGAGAAGTGCCAGAGCGTGTCTGTATGTGTGTGTATGTGACACTGACCTCAGAGAAGTTGTAGTAGACGCCGGAGAAGTGCCAGAGCGTGTCTGTATGTGTGTGTATGTGACACTGACCTCAGAGAAGTTGTAGTAGACGCCGGAGAAGTGCCAGAGCGTGTCTGTATGTGTGTGTATGTGACACTGACCTCAGAGAAGTTGTAGTAGACGCCGGAGAAGTGCCAGAGCGTGTCTGTATGTGTGTGTATGTGACACTGACCTCAGAGAAGTTGTAGTAGACGCCGGAGAAGTGCCAGAGCGTGTCTGTATGTGTGTGTATGTGACACTGACCTCAGAGAAGTTGTAGTAGACGCCGGAGAAGTGCCAGAGCGTGTCTGTATGTGTGTGTATGTGACACTGACCTCAGAGAAGTTGTAGTAGACGCCGGAGAAGTGCCAGAGCGTGTCTGTATGTGTGTGTATGTGACACTGACCTCAGAGAAGTTGTAGTAGACGCCGGAGAAGTGCCAGAGCATGTCTGTATGTGTGTGTATGTGACACTGACCTCAGAGAAGTTGTAGTAGACGCCGGAGAAGTGCCAGAGCGTGTCTGTATGTGTGTGTATGTGACACTGACCTCAGAGAAGTTGTAGTAGACGCCGGAGAAGTGCCGCAGCGCTGTGTAGTGGTGCAGCGCGAGGTTGGCGACGGCGGCGCAGAACACGGCGCTGGCGGGCCGCACCACGGGGAACTGGCGCAGCAGCAGCAGGTGCAGGAACTGCTGCAGCAGCCCCAGCGCGTGCAGGTGCAGCGGCAGCTCCTCCAGCAGCGCCAGCCCTACGTGGATGGCTGCTGTTATCTGGAAATAACAATAGTTGCAAAAAAAAAGGATGCCTCAGAGCAATTTGTAAATTATGTCAACGAGACAGTTGTAAACCGTTCTCCAAAAAATTAAAAATATTAACGGTACCATCATTATATATTTATGAAGCAGTCATGTTTGTAGTTAATAACAAAAAAATATTTATACCTTATGAAAATAAACGCGACAATGATAAATTTAGATGCGAACAACATAAAACTACTCTGTACCATAATAGTTTATTCATTGCGGCAGTAAGAATTTATAATAAGTTACCAAATGAAAAAATGGAAAAAAGAATTAATAATTTTTCTGGAAAATTTTTTTTATTTACAAGTTAGCCCTTGACTACAATCTCACCTGATGGTAAGTGATGATGCAGTTTATAAGTAATAAAATAGAAATAAAAATTTTAATAAAAAAAATTCAACCAACTTCCAACTCAAAAAATAACTTTAACTAAAAAGCAAAAAATAACATCCTACTTATGTGCTACCTTCTGATCAGTTTGAAGGCGGTGCCAAGCCAGTGATGTTTTAATTAAATACGTTTAAACTACAAAATTTCTGTGGTTATTCCAGAAACAGCTTTAATTAAAACACGACACTGGCTTGGCACCGCCTTCAAACTGATCAGAAGGTAGCACATAAGTAGGATGTTATTTTTTGCTTTTTAGTTAAAGTTATTTTTTGAGTTGGAAGTCGGTTGAATTATTTTTATTAAAATTTTTATTTTTTTATTTTTAGTGTTAGCATACCCACTGCGTGTGTACAGTCACAACCTATCTAAGTGGAAAGTTCTTATGAATACAAAATTATCAAGTCCAAACACAAGGTAGCTACTGTGAGCCGTCGAGGAGTTCTCTTCACTGTGCTTCGTCTTCATCACCAGACCCTTAATACAGTCGCAATCCATCTTGGTGGAAAGTTCTCATCAATACAAATTTATCAAGTCCAAACACAAGGTAGCTACTGTGAACCGTCGAGGAGTTCTCTTCACTGTCCCTCGTCTTCATCATCAGACCCTTAATACAGTCACAACCCATATAGGTGGAAAGTACTCATCAATACAAATTAATCAAGCCCAAACAAAAGGTGGCTGCTGTAAATCCTTGACGAGTTCCATCGTCTGTGTTTCGGCTCCATCATCAGACCAACTCCAAACCTTCATAAAGTTGTAGTGGTTTAAAATAGTCGCCGTCTCTACAACTTTCGAAAGTTCCCCTCAATTTCTCCAGGATGCCATCATCAGATCCTGACATGAAAAAAATGGGACCACCCTGGAAGTTAACCCTACAGAACAAAAAAAGAATTTTCGAAATCGGTCCACAATTGACGGAATTATCGCTGGACATACATAAAAAAAAAAAAAAAAAAAAAAAAAAAAAAAAAAAAAAACATACATACAGCCGAACGTAGAACCTCCTCCTTTTTGGAAGTCGGTTAATAAAATAACACAAGTTGGAATGATTTAACTGTATTTCAAATAACTTATTACTCATTCTTAAACAAATCGTTACTTTAGTAGATAGATGGTTAATACATTCATTAAATTTACGTAACACCGTCATCATCTTTTTTTTACATAGACCACAATACCAAACCAAACCTCAGAATAAAACCATAATCATTAATAAACAGTACAGATTAAAATATTTATCTGGAAAAAGGAGTTTTTTATATGTTGTCTTATGTATTTATAATTATTTAAATAATTAAAAATCTAACATAACTTAGAAAGCATAATTTCGGACATTTTTTTTTATGGTGTCCAACCTGTGGCAATTTGTTTTTAATTTAATTTTAATATCCTTTGACCATCGGAGATCTGTCGCTGTACCATGGTCCGATCAAATGACTGTTAAGTTTGTTGTGGACACACATCCACTGATGTTGTGTCTTTTCAGAAGTGAGTATAAAGGTTACTACAGTTTGGCAAATTCGTTCGCAACAATCCCGATGGGCCGCACGACTTCATACCCGCGCAGTCCTTCCCTATAGCCCGCGCGCTTGACTTCACACCCGGACAGTCCTTCCCACCCCGTTGCCCGCATATCATAGGAGTGGCAACGAATTTGCCAAGCTATATATTATGTTTGCCAATTGTGCCTGATACATTCAATTTGTGCACCTTCAAGGCAATCTTAGATTCATCTTAGATCATTGCTTTCCATTAAGCATGATTGTAGTCAAGTCATAAAAAAGATTAGTTTTGTGTTAGTAAAATGTATTATAGTTATTAACTATCTAAAAATGGCCATGTGGTTAGTAGAAGTGAGTGCGAGAGGATTACCAGCAAAGCTCTATAACTTGCCTTGGCCTCTCTAGAACGGCAGAAAGTTCTATGTATATTAGAACGGGTATCCAAAGCTGCTCTAATAGGATATTACCAAATTTGGCTAGGCAGAGAGAACAACACGATCGGACAATGGGAGTGCTAATCGATTATCAAGGAATAACCATCCACAGTGAATCCATGGATTGCTAAGATATTCGTCTCTATACTTACAAAGACCAACCACGTGATGACATATTTGGCTGTGACGGTGTACTCCTCAACCACCTCAGCCAAGTAGTACAGGCCTGCCGCTGAAACATGCATAAAAATTTCATGTCAAACTGTTTCTTTATTCGCTTTCTAGTCACTGTTGCGCTGATTTTTTTTTTTTCGTTCCGTTGGCTCCATGTGGGACTACTACGGCGTCACCGGGGGGTTTGGGCAAGCGCAAAAGCATCGCTGAGATCCATTTCAATCAGCCTTCAGATTTCAATTTTCTGAAATAAAGATAGAGGACGGAACGACTCTCTAAAGGTGTCTCCTATGAGACTCGGACCTCGGCTTAGAGGTTAGAGGTAAATTCACCACGCATACCACTGTGCCACGGAGACCGTCATCACATTACAGTTGCAAAAGTTTCAGTGGTACAAAGTCCACCCAATGAATATGTAACACAAAAAAAAATTAACCCAATGTGTGGATTCCCAAAGTATGTGTCACCCCACCAGTGGGGGCAAATATTGAGTGGGCTCTGCAACATGAGCCAACAAATCTGTAGATATTGTTGATGGTTATGATAAATAAAACAAACTCCCAGTTGGTACAAAGATTATAACTAAAGTTACAAATAACAAACTATAATTACAAATAAACTATATTTACAAAGAAACTATAACTACATATAAAGTTCTAAAAACCATCACAAACGCTCCATGGTTCACCAAGATATTGGAATCTCATGAGTATGTAGACATGAAAACAATCAAGGTGAGTCTGCAACTAGCGCTCGTCTAGCACGGTAGTCTGTCTAATCTGTCACTCAAAATGGTGGTTAAAAAATGTGTGTCATGTAAAAAAAATGTTACGAAGAAATCTCCAGGCTTGGAGTGCAGTTGATGCCATAAGGTGGTTCATGCTGAACCATCTTGCTGTAGGCTGTCAAACAAGCAAATAAATACGCTGCGTAACGCAACGGGCGTCGAATGGAACTGCGAGGAATGTCTTCAAAATATGACCCACAGGTCATCCTTTATTTTACCTGATGACGACACGGATGAAGATTCTGATACAGGACATACTATCCTCAATAAATCTACTCTCGATACGCGTAAGTTGGTTCAAGACATTAGCCGTGAAATCAAAAAAACATTGCTTGAAGAAATTAGTAACTTGATTGAACGCGCTAATCTCAGGAATTACTGGTCCGATTTGAAAAATTCTTTCAGCGTTAAATAGCCCATTTATCGAGGAAGGCTATAGGATATATATTTTCCCCGTATTCTTACGGGAACGGAAACCACGCGGCGTCAGCTAGTGAGCTATAAAAATCGCATTATTATCCATGAAAACAAACTTGCTACTGCCCTCAGTGTCCCAATGGATGTTCGAAAGCTAAAGCGTACATACATATGGGATTTCCTACAAAATAAATAACAAAAAATAACAAAGTAAATTAGCCAGCATGACATTTCATGGGAAATTGACGACCTCCGTGGCACAGTGGTATGTGCGGTGGATTTACAAAACAGAGGTTTGATTTTGAGGTTTGAGGTGATTTTGAGATCAAACAGAGGTTTGAGGGTTTGATCCCCGACTAGGCAGATTGAGATTTTCTTAACTTGTCCAGGTCTGGCTGGTAGGAGGCTTCGGCCGTGGCTAGTTACCACCCTACCGACAAAGATGTGTTGCCAAGCAGTTTAGCATTCCGATACGAGGTTGTGTAGAAACCAAAAGGAGTATGGATTTCATCCTACTCCTAACAAGTTAGCCCGCTTCCATTTTAGATTGTATCCTCACTTAACATCAGGTGTGATGAGGTCAAGGGCTGACTTGTAGAGTATAAAAAAACAGTTTTTGTTAGGTGGGTCAGAGCCCAATAGACTTTGGGAACCACTGAATTATAGATACATTCAATTGCTAGGCCCTATGACCTCTATGCAAATGTCTATTTTTACAATAATTTTTGTAGTAGGGCTATGTAGGTAGTATTTTAAAAATTACTTTTGTCATCATTATCACCCTATTTTATGGCCCACATAGGAGCCAGGCCTCTGTTTTCATAGCAGAATGGATATGGATAGTGGAGATAGATGGAGGTCTAAGCCCACCTCTGCTACAATGTTGGTGGGCTTAGAGTAATAATATTTTAAATATCATAGTTATATGGTAAATTTGAACACTAACTGATGTCTTAACTGTCTCTCTCTCTCTCTGAAGCAAGGGGGCATAAATATTAAGTACCCATTTCCAGGCTGAGAAATTTAATAGAACATTTAAAAAAGCAACCAATATTTAAAATTGAAGGCTAATAAACATAATTATTTACTAAATAATGATTTGTTTTGCTTTTATTTAAGAGCAATAAACAAATCAAGGGGCCCTCAATATCATTAATTTTTACAAGCCCCACGATTCTATATTCGTAATTAAGTGACATTAATAGTGATATATTTTTGTTTGATTTTAAAATTCCTTGGTTGATACAACACCGAAAACTCGTCAATATTTAGTCTATTTTTACTTTGCTAGGATAGCTGCCAATCAAGGCCTTTGCATACTGTAGTAAAGTTTTAAAAAAACAAAACAAACATTACAATATTAGAATTATTGACGAATAATGAATGAATAATTAAAATATTTACCTATAGATAAAGTTACGAAAGCAGCTTGTACCACTATGGATAATATACTTAATAAATAAAAGAATAGCATATTAAAAAATCAACTTTTTACACTATTGTTTGGATATTTTCACGTTCACAGTATTTTTGAATGAATTTGATAAACAATTAGAGGTTATTTCGTTGTCAAATGTCAAAGTCAATTAAGTCAATGTCAAAAAGGTTGCTTCCGAATGACTCACAGATCCGAATGACTTTGCATTTGCGAAATTGATAGAAAGTACCAAAAAGTCAATGATAAATATTAATGATGAAGATGATTAGGAAAAGACGAACCAATGAACATAAATAACGCAATAAACGTTGCGTTAATTGCCAAACACGCCCTTGTACGAAAAGAAAATTGATTTTTCACAATGTAGTAATCGGTTCACAACTTACAATCTTAAATTAATATTAAGTCAATGTGTTGTTACATTATACCCATTGTACTTTATCCACATGACTATGTTATTATGATTAAAAAAAACATACATACAGGCTGTATGAAACAGCCAAACATAGAACCACCTCCTTTTTGAAAATCGGTTCATGACAATGCTTAGTATAATTTGAGTTCAATAGGAACGCAACATTGTGTTCAGGGTTACCACAACACAAAAATGTTTTCCATTTTAAATATTTTTTTTTTTAACTTTGAGCTAGGATTAATTTAATGATACAAGTAATTCTTGTATGCTAAAATCATATTTTTTAAAATCAATCGATTCCTGTCACTTCGGAAGCGTAAATTGAAAATTATATATATTTTTTATTCTATCAATATTTTATTTTATAACTAGCGGATCCGGTCAAGCTCAAGCTTCGCTTTGACTTATGCGTACTTTTTCTCTATACTTACACTACCCTACCCTACCTTAGATAATAAAATATCTACCCACAGATTAAGAATAATAGGCAGATAGATAGAGCGCACGGAACATGTCGGTATCGATACTGTACACACTGTTCGACAATTTGAGATTGAATTCAATAGTTTAACCTAATACATATTTGGCATACGGTACAAAGACAATATGACAAAAACAAAAAAGCTATTGCATTTAAAATGTTTATTTCGATAAAAAACAATTAAGATTCAAACCGTTATTATTACAGTTTATTGCACATACAGTAGTGTTTCAACATAATCGTCGCCGTATTCGTTTTCAGCTCTGCAGCCATAGTATCCTTGGTCACTCTTCTGGATATTCTTGATTATGAAGTCAGACACCACCACGTTGCCCTGGGTCGATGTGACGGGTTGGGTCCTGGAAGGCCGGGAACCGTTGAAGGTCCACGAGACCTTGGCTTCGGGAACCGCGCGTACGTGGCATGGTAACGTGACGTCATCGCCTTGCTTCACAACCAACTTCTGTTCGGATTTCTTGATGAACTTAGGGGCGCCTGTGAACAAGTCAAACTTTGAAATTTTGCAAAATATTACCTATACCATACCTACATAAAGAGCAGTGATAGCCCAGTGGATATGACCTCTGCCTCCGATTCCGGAGGCAGAGTTGTTCGAATCCCGTCCGGGACATGCACCTCCAACTTTTCAGTTGTGTGCATTTTAAGAAATTAAATATCACGTGTCTCAATCGGTGAAGGAAAACATCGTGAGGAAACCTGCATACCAGAGACCTATCTTCATTCTCTGCGTGTGTGAAGTCTGCCAATCCGCATTGGGCCAGCGTGGTGGACTATTGGCCTAACCCCTCTCATTCTGAGAGGAGACTCGAGCTCAGCAGTGAGCCGAATATGGGTTGATGACGACGACGACGACCATACCTACAGGAACTAAAAGTTTAACGCATACAATAAAAGAAAATACGAATGTACTGTAGACCTCACGACTGTAATAAAAGTTCTTGAAAAAAAAGTTTCTGTACAATTTAAAAGAAACTCTACCTTTTTTATTGGGTTAAAAACAAAGATTCAAATATCTATGAGCCTCAAGCATAACTGTATCGTAATAGGTCCTTGAAGTGCACAAAAAGGGACTGTTTCAAAGTTCTGTATGAACGCCATCTACTGGTAGTTTAAAATAACAAACACTGTTCACTGTTCACTGGACATAGGCCTCTTGCATGGACTTCCAAACAAATTGATCTCGAGCCGCCAGCATCCAGCGGCTCTCTGCAACCCGCTTATGTCCTCAGACCACCTTGTGACCCCAATGTCCATCGGCTCTTCGAACTATGTGCCCCGCCCATTGCTACTTCAGCTTCGCGACTCGCAGCTATGTCAGTGACTTTGGTTCGTCTACGGATCTCCTCATTTCTGATTTGACCACGCAGAGAAACGCATAGCTCGTTCCATCACCTGCTGACTTATAAGGGCCACATCAAGTGTTAAAAATACTCACTGACAACTTTAACGTGGAAGCTGTGTTTCTGCACCTTCCCGATCTCATTGTCCACGCTGCAGGAGTATTCGCCGGCGTCCTCCAGCCACACTTCCTTGATGATGAGCCGCTTGCCCACGCTCTGGTTGTGGCGCGTCACGCGGTCCTTGGGACCGTTGTTGACGTCCTTGCCGTCCTTGAACCAGTCGGGGTGCGCCAGGGGACTGGAAGACACAGATGAATGGGTCATGGAGTTAAATATATCTTTACGTAATATTAAACTGAACATGTGGCTTATTTTAGATGGGACTGTCCATTTACTTAGACTCTTTGTCCCAGTAGTATCCTAGCCACCTAAGTATAAAACTCACCTTTGTTTTCACCTCAAATATTCCTGCGCTAATCGATCTTTCAGTAATCAGTCGGGATTATGGATTGACGTTTTTCCATGGAAAAACGGCGGATCCTAATGTGTGACAGTAAATTCGTTACCACATTTGCTGCGTCTCATATCATATCAGAGGGACAGAATCTAGACCGAGAGAAGCAGCAGAAAAAGTTAAAACCGATAAGTAACAGAAGCACAAGTATGCCTCTCTGACCGAAAGTTACATAGTACCTTTTGCCGTGGAGAACTTAGACCATGGAGTTGCAGTGCGAATATTTTTTCCACCTAATTTCACTTCACTCTAAGGATCAGGCTATGCAACGTGGAAATGCAGCCAATTTTGCTTTCTTTCTCTCTGTTTCTTTATTTCGG
This sequence comes from Bicyclus anynana, assembly GCF_947172395.1. Classification (NCBI taxonomy): domain Eukaryota; kingdom Metazoa; phylum Arthropoda; class Insecta; order Lepidoptera; family Nymphalidae; genus Bicyclus; species Bicyclus anynana. Next base: position 2,594,208 of record NC_069108.1, on the reverse strand, counting down.
GTTACTTCTGCCTCTCTCTCTTCTTTATACAAGCCTAGTCCTTAATGGACCGTTAAAATAGGCTAATGATATTGATTTTTGATCTGTGAAAAAATACTTACTTTCCTCCATAAATGCAGTACAAATATACACTCTCTCCAGCCTTTATTGTGGTGTCCTTAGTCACATACTGCTGCACCATCTCATGATCTACCTCCTTCAAATCAAAAATAAATTATTATTATATTTTATGAACTTTGAAACCTGATTAAAAATATATCCCACGCACAGAACCAATCCCCACAACTGGAGAATGGTCCAAGGTTGAGTTTAAATTACCCGAAATTTGGGAAATTCCCCAAAAATTGGCAACACTGTCAGGATTCCTCCCATTACCCCTTCATTGGACGTTTGTAATTCTTCCTACAATAAAACGACAACCTCTTTGACGCAACTGGTAGTGTTGTGGTTCTCTACAGGTGTCCTGGATTCGATTCCCAGGCCGGGTCTGATTAAGGTTTTATAATTTTTAAATTGTCTCAGGTCTGGTGGCAGGCATCGACCGTAGCCTAAGACCGTAGCTACCGATGAAGACGTACCGCCAGCGGTTTAGCGTTCCGGTACGATACTGGGTAGAAACCGTCAAAGGTATGGGTAGAATAAAGTTCTATATGACTACCTTTTGCAAGCCCATTTTCATCATAAACTGCATCGTCACTTATCATCAGGTGAGATCGCTGTTACAGGCTAACCGCTTACTTGTTATTGAATAAAGATTACTAAATGAAAAATATAGTGGTCAGAAGACTGAAGTAATTATTTCAAAAAATATTCCGACGCATTATAAAACCTCATTTTTTAATTTGTTAAAAATGTTGAAAATAAAAACAAAGCGCCATCTATGAGCCTCTGACATAACTACATCGCAACAAATTCTTGAAGTGTACACAATGGGTTTGTTTCGAAGTCCTACGAACGCAATCTACTGATAGTTTAAAATAACAAACACTGTTTCACTTTGCCTGTAGATGGCAGCACGCACAACCCGATTACAAACATATCGCGCTCATTGAAGTATTCTCTTCAACATCATTGACCCATATCTTAATAAACCCAAATATACCATAGATAAAAGATAATATATTTTGTATAAAATTATCATTTGAGTATCATATTGATCTGTGCTCTCTCTGAAAAGCGTGCGCAAAGAGGTTTTATTTAAAAAAATGTCCATTACCTTGCTGGGCACCACGCTCTTCAGTACATGCTTGGCGAGCACCACCTCGGAGTCAGTAGCGGGTGACTTGGCCACGCACACATACTCGGTGTCGCCCGTGTCTTCTTTCGTCACACTAGATATGTATAGGTCGCCTTCATCGGATATTGTGAACCTGAAAACCACGTGATGTCTATAGGATGACGTCGCTCGATCTCGAGTTGGCTAGTGCTGAGACTAGATGGTATGACTTGTTTCCGTAAAGAGTAGGGAGTTAGAGAGGGGTAGGGATTGTTTGGCGGGACGACTATCGATGTAAGGCGCTCGTCGTACGGTCGGCTTCAGTATGCTCGTGCCGTTCGAGCCGTCCACATTTCTAATTGTGTAATTCTTTATGGGTTACTTGTGATAGGATAGAGTGACTCGAGTGGAAAAGGGGAGTGTTTGTTAACAGTCAAAAGCGCCTTTAACCCTACACACATCATTCACAAGTGCGTGACTCCACTCGAGGTCATTCTCTGCCATTCGAGGGTCTTATGTTGGTTACAGCTTGGTTTGTTAATAAAGTTGTCCCGACAAATATTGTGAAACCTTTGTTGAACATTGATTTTCTTATTTTTTTTTAATCCACTTTTGAAGCTTCTGCTAAGAATCTAGTATTCTATTATAAAGAGGGAAAATTTGATTGTTTGTTTGTCTCTCACTGTTGGGAAGCTACACTATCCCCGAGTTCTATAGGCTATATTTTATATAAATAATATTGTAAATGTGAAAGTCTGTCTGTTTGCTTATTCGTCTTTTACGGCAAAATAGTTAAGTGGAGATAATTGATAGGATGGATAGTGACATAGGCTACTTTTTGTCTCTTTCTAACCCCCCCCCCCCCCCGCCCCCCACTTCCCAAAAATGGGAGGTGAAGGTTTGTATGCAGCATTCCGCAATTTTCAAGGTAGAAAATAAAAAATTGGTATACAGAATATTTGTGACTAAAAAATCGTGCACATTTTATTTTTTAAATCCGCCCCCAATCCCATTAAAAGAGGGAGTGAAATTTTATACGGGACTTTTCGTAGGTTTCAAGGTAGGAAGCTAAGGCCGAAACCGAACCCGAATTTCAACTTCAGTCTCAGTTTCGGTTTCAGCCAGTTCTCAGCCGTAACCATAATTTCTTAAGTAACCAACCGCACTGCTAGGGGGCAGCTAGACCCCCCCCCCCCGGACTTCGCTACGCCCATGAAGGGTAAGGAAGAAGCGCTCATTAGTTAACACGTCGCTCGTCGTACGGTACGAGGTTTTTTGACCTCGTACTATAAGATCAGCGTTGCAATACGAGGTTCAACGACCTCGTACCTCTTGAAGACGATACTTACCTACGAGGTCAATTGACCTCGTCCCGCAGTGACCGAATTAAAGCGAAGCTTGACCGGGTCCGCTAGTATTATTATAAGATCTTTGTTTGAAATAGACTTACCTCTCTCCTCTTACATTATTCTTTGACTTGTCTGTCTTCAGAACCCAAGAAATCTCTGGTTTTGGGTAGGAATCGGGTATTTTGCAATCCAACTTATAAGTCTTGCCTTCTACAGGTGAGTGCTCCTTCACGGCTACTTCTGGCTCTTCTAAGTACGCTCGCTTGACGTGGACGGGTCTAGAAGTAGCGGCTCCCAGTGAGGATATAGCAATGCAGGTGTATACCCCTTCGTCTGCTTTGGTGGGATCTTTAAAGACGAGGGTACCTTCATTGCGTTCCACCTTGGCTTGTTGGTCCGGGAATGGTTTGCCATCCTTTTGCCATGTGTATCTGTAAATGATTAACAAGCTTTTGCCATTCAGTATACTTGACGGCATTCGTGGCCCCAACCAACTATATTGCAGCCTTCCTTGACGAGTACTGTTTACCAACAAAGAAATTATAAATGAAGGTAGAAAAAGCATGTCATTTCATAATTATTTATTTTAAATTATGTATTGTATGTTTATAAAATGTTATTTAGAATATGTGAACCATATCTAATTGTTCTAAGCTTATTAATCAAACTTATTTTAATTAATTAAGTAACAAGTTAATTATAATTTTTTTTTTTATTTTGACGCAGTGGTATGCGCGGTGAATTTACAAGACGGAGGTCCTGGGTTCGATCTCCGGCTGGGCCGATTGAGATTTACTGAATTGGTCCAGGTCTGGCCGGTGGGAGGCTTCGGCCGTGGTTACCACCCTATCGGCAAAGACGTATCACGTAAAATTACTAATTAGCGGCCGTCTCCTGCTGTCATCCGCTTCATTAATCCGGCCCTGACGAAAAATTGTTTTTTAGCAGCCGTCTACTATAACTCCCTGGCAACATTTCATCTTTGTACGTCAAGCGCAGCTTTCGATATTTCGTGATGAAATTATAAATTAGGGATAAATGTATCTTACGAGTCTTTTTTTTTACAAGTTAACCCTTGACTACGACTACAATCTCACCTGTTGGTAAGTGATGATGCAATGTAAGATGGAAGCGGGCTAACTTGTTAGGAGGATGTAAATTCACACCCCTTTCGGTTTCTACACGACACCGTGCCGGAACGCTATATCATTTGACGGCACGTCAGCCAAACCTGGACTAATTAAAAAAACCTCAATCTGCCTAAACGGGGAACGAACCCAGGACCTCCGTCTTATAAATCCACTGCGTATACCACTGCACCACAGAGGTGATGATAATAACATACACATTTTTTTATATACATATTAAATAGGAAAATACTTACTTGACGCCCACGTCATCAGCGGAGCATTCCAGGACTAGTTCCTTGTGATCTCTGAACAACACTTCAGAAGGGAGTTGCTTCAACACTGGCAAAGATAGCTTTTCCACAGGTTGAGATGCGCCTGCAAAATCATTTGGCTGTACAGTCACCAATCTTTGCATGTCCAGTAGCGAAAAAAAAATATGGTTAATATTTTTTAGGCAAAGACAATCTTTGTAAAGACTAGAGAGAGACCGTCTATGCTAAAGCCATAATCTATGTACACAGTTTATCAACAAACTATATTATTCGAAATTAAGGTAATACTTTTTTTTTAATTCTTTTTATTCTTTACAAGTTGGCCCTTGACTACAATCTCACCTGATGGTAAGTGATGATGTAGTCTGAGATGGAAGCGGGCTAACTTGTTAGAAGGAGGATGAAAATCCGAACACGTACCTGTATGCTAACTAGGAACGGCCGAAGCCTCCCACCAGCCAGACTTAGACCAATTAAGAAAATCTCAATCGGCCCAGCCCAGGGATCGAACCCAGGACCTCCGTTTTGTAAATCCACCGCGCATACCACTGCGCCACGGAGGCCGTCAGAATGTTATAACTTGTGTATAAATAAGTATTGTTTGTTTTTTTTAATGTTGTCCAAAACTATAATATCTAATGATTCGAAAATTATTAATTATTTATATTTTCATTAATTTTAGAACAAGTTAATTAAAATCAAGTATTATTAGATGTGAAATTACTAGCGATATCTTATTTTTAGTTTGTTTGTTGGTAACAGTGCACATCGAGTATGGCTTAAGTCTATGTAATGTGAAATGTCCTTCGTAAACGGGTGAAAAGCAAGCAAAAATGAAATTTTATTAAAGGTAAGTAAAGTAAAATTAAAATAAAAAAGGAATGTTCGTTCTACTGTTCGTTGTACTATTTCATAAAATATAAGTTTTTGAAATAACGTACTTAATAAAACGCAGAGCGCTAAAACCGCACAGCTTGTGATTCTAGCCATTTTGATCCTGAAAAAAAAATATAACTCTAACTATCTATGTATGTAAAAATATATTTTTAAATACATCCGACCCACGAAACTAAAAAGCGAATAATACATCATTAATACTTTCTACCACTTTGATCACCTTGAAGGCGGTGCCGAATTATTCACCTAATACCAAAATCGTAGTCTAAAACACTCATGCACAACTTCCACTTCACTTGTACACTTTTAGAGAACTATATTAAATTAAATGCATTTTACTTTATATGCAATAAAACTCTAAAATCAACGAAAATAAAACTAAGAGCTACGTGTAGGTAATTCCTACGATTTTCCAAAGCCAATTATTGGACTTTCAAAATTAGACAAACAATTGAAATAAAATTATCTGAACTTCATTTAAATGAATGAATCAAGATAATCCTTATAAAAATACATATATGTTTAACAACACCTTGCGTGTATTACGAAAAAAAAAACACAGTCCTTCTTATACAATGATCAATTCAATAACAATAACCACGATAAATCAGCCTAGCATTATTCGGTTTCACTCATGTAGTTCCCGTTCCCTGGAACACGGGGATAAAAGCCAAAAAAGCACTCACAAATTACGTAAAAGAATTTTAAAAATCGGTTCAACAGATCCAGAGATATACAACCTCACAAACTTACAATATTTATCTACTCATATCCAGAGATATCAAACACAAACTCACAAACTTACAATATTTATCATAATAAAAGTATAAATAGACAAATAAATATAAATATTTTGAAATAAATATTATTATTTTTAACGCACCCACTCGCGTCGGTTTGTGGCGGGAATGTGTTTGCTTCACCTATCCGCCATGTTTTATAGGGATCTCTGTATGCGACTCATCAATGGACTACGTATACATGCGTATGGGGTAGGTAAGCGATATCTGAGACACAAAATCAATACATATAAATAAAATTGAAGTGTCTGTATGTCTGTCAAAATAATTGTTTTCTTATGTGCTTCTAACGATACCAAAACATGGACAAGTTTTATTTTTTTTATTTTTGTCTGTGTGTCTGTTTGTCTGAGTTAATCTTTGTGAACCGATTTTAATAGGACTCACATAGAAGATAAGCTAAGCTTGCCAAGCTCTGTTAGGAGATTAATTTGGAAACTTTCCTGTATTAAAATCGATAATTTTTAGCGCAAAGGCCTGCGCCTTTTAGCCTGGCTGTCCAGCGCGGAAATGCAGCCAGTATTTTTGCCACCATTCCACGTGGGCGTGATTTGTATAGTTATTAGGATACGTTAGCTTAAGTTCCTTATGTATTCTTTCTCAATAAAAAATAAAAAAGAGGACAAAACCCTGAACACAGAGTAGTTAACCAGAGTGTGTCTTTACAAGCAACGTACTGAAGCCGATGAAACCCATTAAAAAAAAAAAACGTCACGCGTCTCCTTATCAACCGAATATACAAACATTTTTCATAATTTGTATTTCAAAATTTAACACTAACAACTTATTGTTACTTTCTCAATTAAAAAAGAAAACAAAAATACTTAAATTAATATATTTATCAATAAAAACTCCGTCTTATTTCTTTAGTTTTTGAAAACAGTTGTAAAACCAGCTAATTCTCATAAAACTGGTAAAAAATAAACGAGTAAAGTCAGCTGTCTGTAACAAGTTGCGAGGTAAAGTACCTACGACCTAGCGACAAGTTTTTTTTTTATTTCTCTCCACGTCGTGCCTGCAAGCCAACAGGAAAATATGTTTATTTACTTTTTATATGAATATTTAAAACGTTTTGAATTTATTGAGTGTACAAAACGGATACTTTTTTCATTCTTTTAATTAGGACAGTTATTACCTGTACCTACACGTATTGTTATTTTTTTTAATTCTATATTGTCTTTGTCTGTTTTTTTTTAATGTTTGAAAAAAATAATCGGGCCTGGAACACGGAACTTTACTGCCCAATTAACAAGGACACGCGCCGCGATTTTTTACAAGTAAAAATATCTATATACCTACTCGTACATAAAAGAAAGTCGTGTTAGATACACCATTTATAACTCACGGGGACGGGGATCGAACCACTATCCCTCGGTAATGAGTCTGACACCTTCACCACTGAGCTATAGAGGGTTTTATGTAAATATTCAGTAAAGAGGTGTTAGGTAGTGGTAGGTAACTATACCACATCAGGTATCAATTTCAAGGTGACTCCATTAAGACGTCTAATCAGGTAAACAAACCACATCGCTCAAGGAAAAACACCTGGATTTTATTACTTATTCAATTCAATTCAATAAGTATATACTATAAACCATAGGTTCTCAAACTTATTTTGCCCAGTGCCTCATCATCAACAACCCACTGGTTTCACAGTTGAGCACGAGTCTTCTTTCAGAATGAGAGAGGTTAGGCTAATAGTCTCTCAGGTATGCAAGTTTTGTCACGATGTTTTTCCGTCACCGTTTGAGACACCTTATATTTAATCTCTTAAGATGTAGGTACATACATAAGTGAATAGTTGGAGGTGCATGCCCCGGAGCGAATTCGTACCTACGTTTTCCGTACCGAAGGCAGAGGTCATATCCACTGGGCTATCACGGCTCATAATATTTAATATCTTCATTAAAACCGTGATTTGACCGTGTCGTAAATTTTCTGAGGATGATGAGGTATGTGGAATTTTACACACATAATAACATTATTCTAGGTGACAATACTTTTTATTTTTTTTAATTCTTCTTCCTTCATGCCATTTCTTGCTATTGTCACCAAAGATATATTTAGGGAGTCATTTTAGGTTATACTTATTTTTTGCAGTGAAACTTCTTTAGGCGCATGAGGGTAAAATTTTTACAGATGTAACGTCACGCCGGTATGCAACGGAAGTGTCGAAAAAGAGAGAGAGAGAGAGAGAGCGATCGAGACCGATTGAGAGAGAGTAAGACAGGGCGAACGTAGTATGAAGCAACTAGCCGTGGAGTGAGAGTAGGGAGCAAGCAAGTGAGAAAGATAGAGAGAAAAAGTGAGACAGAGCGAACGTCGTATCACGCACAGTGCTATGGAGTGAGAGGTGGGAGAGAGCTATAGTGAGAAAGATTGAACGAGAGAGAGAAATCGCGCAATGTAAATATTAAAGAAATAAATTGAAAAAATTAAATTTATAATTTACATTAATTTTCAACACTTTTTATATTTTAATGACAATTGAATTCTAACCTATCTTCCTCTTTCCCTTCGTCTTAGCCTCGAAAATCTAAAGTTTTAGATTTGTATAAATATAAACAAGATTTATAAATTAGTTCGCCAAACAAGTTTCACTTCTGACATGTGTACTTTGTACGCACGCATTTTTTTTTATTTTTCTTTCTTTCTGCGCCATGTCAATGCCATCTAACTTTCTTTGTATCCTACTACCCGCCTGAAAATATCAAAATCTCCCACAATCGCCCACTACGAGGCGTGAAAAACTCAAACTCACAAAAGGACGTTGTTGCCCACTTTGAGAACCTATGTTCTAAACAATTGCCTTCCGTATTTCCTTGTCGCATCGCCTAGCGGGGATTTCTTGGATTAGATCACAAGTTAATAGCTATTACTATTATTAAAGTTGATTGGATAAGTGAGGCAGTTTTGTTGGATGACAAATTTCTCTTGAAATGTTAATAATAATAAAAACATTTATTCAGCCAAAAAAAACAACATAAATAAGAAAAAAAACATGAGAATGAATACTAACTTAATATTAAGGCTTTGGCTGAATGGGGCGCTGCCTCAGCTCTATGCTATCGCTAAGTAACTAGCGCTGATTTTCAGGCATGACCCCAGGGTGAGCTCACGGACTGATCGGGAGAGTGTTGCGTTATTTATTGGTTCCAAATTTAAAATAGATAAATAACATACTACTGTGTATCCACATATCTATGGTAAGTAAAATTAGATTGGAGCGAAGGACGACCATTAATATTATATGCAAAAAAAAAAATAAAAAAAAAAATAAGATTACTAAACAACTACAATAAGGACAAAAAAAAATAAATAAAAAGAAAAACAACTGTCAACAATTTATTTGGTTATTGTTTCTGTAGAACTAAGAGATGTTCTTTAATTAATTTTTTGTAAACAGTAAGAGATTTAGCTAGTCTAATTGGTGGTGGTAGGTCGTTCCACATTTTGCAGGCTGAGTACTTAAAAGTCCCCTTAAAATGTAAATATCCTACTAGATTTAATGACTATTGGACTAGAGCTTTCAAAACAAGACAATATTTCTATATCATACGTATACGTTTTAACAAAAAAAAAAATAACCTATTTCAAAGATACATTACTCTAAAAAGCGAAAAATAACATCGTACCTAACCTATGTCCTTTCTATTGATCGGTTTAAAGGCGGTGCTATACCAAATAGCTTATAATAGTATATTGTTATACAAGTGACTAAAAAGACCCATTATATACGAGGTATCTTAAGGCACGAACGTAAGGCGAGGGCCGCTAAATAGAAACCAAGTTTTTAATGAGTTTAGCCCCGCGTATTACACTATCCTCTTCACTACGATTGCGAAAAAATAAAATGATTCAGTACATTATAAAATGTTAAAATTCTTTTTGCAGAAGCAGCTCGCAACTCAATAAAAATCAAATACTTGAAAAAATACTACGCATTCCACAGACAAGAACGCTGCATTTCGTTCCAATTTCAAATTTTTATAAAACAATCAGGGCCATAAATACTATGTAAAAAGTATAAATACTTTACGACGATTCCATTTACGAATAAAACCTCCTTCGTTGTATAGAAGTAATTTTATTATTTTAGTATGATTAAACTTTTTACGAATTAAACCTTTTTCGTTTTTTAGTAGGCTAGTAGGTACTCGTAAAAGACAACAATTAAAAAAGAATATACATAATACAATGATACATAAGAAATAAAATAAATGTACAGAATGTGTAATTATGATATCAATAACCAAAGTCACCGACATAGCGTAACGTGTCGCAAAGCTGAAGTGGCTAGGGTGGGGCTCATAGTTCGAAGAGCCGATGGTTGTTACGGTCCCAAGGTGCTGGATAGGCGACCCTGCTCTAGAAAATGCAGTGTTGGTCGATCCACCACTAGGTGGACTGACGACATCAAGCGAGTCGCAGGTATTAGCTATTATATGCCGGCGGCTCAGGATCGTAATTGTCCCTACCTATGGTCTATGTCCTGCAGTGGACGTCCATCGGCTGATATGACGATGATGATAAACATGCCTATAATAATTCTTGGACGTTTTTTACAGCTTATAAATTACTTTAAACTATCCAATAATTAATAGTTTGCAAGAAATACTTTTCATCGTAATCGAATTATAAATACAATTTATTGAATACATTGATAAAATCGTGAATTAGTTAAATATTTTCATCAATAATAATAAATTTTTTGGTCCTTAACTGACAAATCGATACTAAGCAATTATTTAATTCCTGAATATCGATTTTGTGACGTCCCTATTTACATCATATAAAAATCAGGCAACACATGAAACGTCATTTTTGTCTCTGTAGTGAAAAAACACACTATAGAAGCTGAAACAGTGTTTTTGAGCAAGAGTAGTGAAAAGTTCATTTTGTTTTCTTGGCACCGCCTTCAAGCCGATCAATAGAAATTTTCTTTGTGTGTCTTAGCGCCGAGACCATATACGACACACTAATGGCAATCTCGTTCACTTTCAATTATTTTGATTTCAACACAAAATTACTGAACCGATTTTCGTGAATAAAGCTGTATTACAATAATAAATAACGAAACCACATTCGATGTTTAGTGGCACACAAAAATAATTTCAGCGGCGTTGTCAACGGCACGATGACCACCATAGTTAGCACCCTACCGGCAAAGACGTACCGCCAAGCGATTTAGCGTTCCGGTACTATGCCGTGTAGAAACCGAAAGGGGTGTGGGATTTTCATCCTCCTCCTTACAAGTTAGCCCGCTTCCATCTAAGACTACATCATCACTTACCATCAGGTGAGATTGTAGTCAAAGGCTAACTTGTAAATAATAATAAAAAAAAGAGCTCAGGTTTGCTAATTAGCATAGTTTTAACGTGCCATCATTGGGTAACAAACATAAAAAAATCGTATTGTGGAACCTTCTAAACATAAAAATATGATTGTCACGTCGATTATGTATCAATCAATTATTCATGTCACCAGACAATGTATCACTTCAGAAGAAAAACGACTCGTTTTTCCTGGTGTGACCATTCGCGGTTAATCCCTACAAATTAGCTTTGCTAGTCGAGCTCTCTGGCCGCCAAGCGATTAAGCGTACCGGTACGATGCTGCGTAGAAACCGCTAGAGGTAGGACTATAAAAAACCTTTTGACGACCTGCGTGGCGCATGTATGTGATTTACAAGATGGAGGTCCTGGGTTCGATCCCAGTCTGGGCCGATAGAGGCAGGGTCGGCCCGTCCATGCGGCGAACAGAGCAGTCGCTCCAGGCACCAAATCCCAGAGGGCGCTCAAATGGAACGTTGGTCACTCCAGAGTATGGTCGAGATCTTCACATTTCATACTTTGCGCTCACAATTGGTATAGGTATATATTATTAGGAGCAAAACAGGAGAGGCGGGGATGATGACTAGGTTTGAATATATTGATTTTTGTAATAAATTCGGGTAAATAAGGTCAATGTTAACTAATTTATACATTAAAAGCAAATATTGACTGGATATTTGCAAAATAAATAAGATTATAAAATATCAAAATCTGTTAATTTTTTTTTATCGTGAAAATTCATACAGTTTTAGCTTCCTTACATTAAATGTGACATTTTTTAATAAATGAACTATAAACATAAACGCAGAAATTACAAAGATATTAGTAATTTTTTTTAATGCCAATACAAATCTAACGATCATTATGTACCTACAACGTCATTAGTTCGTACCATTTTGTATGGGGCGTTTTTCAGGGTTCCGCGGCAGCGCCGCAAATCTGACCCTTTAAATCCCTGTAGCTCCGAAAGTAATGATCGCAGATACCGTGTTATTTTTACAAAATTGCTTTACTATTAGCATACTCCAAATTTATTTAGCGTTCCGGTACGTTCGTACGTACGTTCTCGGCTCGATGATTTATATTTATTTTATTCTGTTTTTCAGTTTAAGGCAACAGAAGTACATCATCTGTGAAAATTTCAACTGACTAATCGATTCATGAGATATGGACGGACGGATAGCATCATAGTGAGAAGGCCCCGTTTTGCCCTTTTGTAACGGAACCCTAAAAATGATGTTTATGATGATTACCTTCATTTTTAGGGTTAAGGATAAGCCGACAAGAGCAAGGATGACGCCATTTACCTTTATACCTTCGGGGGGTTGTCAAGCAATATAATAAACGATCAATTACGATACTAAAGCAGATAGCATTGTATAACCTTGAACCCGATCAGTGGATAGCAACATAGGTTGTTACGGTCACCTACACCTAGTGAACAACTTAAGCAAAGTATTATAAACTGGTTATTGCAAACCGGGTCTCACAAAGAGTGCAAAAAACATAAGAAAAGTTTCCGAGTGTGATTTTATTTACACTGTATTTTTCTTAGACTAATAACCTATAGACCCGCAACACAAACATAAGAAAAGTTTCCGAGTGTGATTTTATTTACACTGTTTTTTTCTTAGACTAATAACCTATAGACCCGCAACACAAACATAAGAAAAGTTTACGAGTGTGATTTTATTTACACTGTTTTTTTCTTAGACTAATAACCTATAGACCCGCAACACAAACATAAGAAAAGTTTCCGAGTGTGATTTTATTTACACTGTTTTTTTCTTAGACTAACAACATAAAGACCTGCAACACCTGACAATTTTTCACTCAAAACGTAAGCCACTTCTGTGACTATGTGAGCGTAGTGCCTAGTTCGGACTACTTTAGCATTTTAGTCGAGTAGCATACTAGGGCCTAATTGTCTAACGGAAACGATTGAATTTGACAATTGAAATCGTACGTTTTTACTTGTCAAATGGCTATTTCGGATTGTGTAAGCCAATGGAAAGCCATCGGTTGGGCATAGTTTGTTCCAAAAATCGTTCGTACTCGACTAAAATACCAAAGTATTCCGAACTAGGCGTAAGAGCTAAGCTAATTGCCCTCGCAAACACGCACACAAGCGTACTTATCGTCGATTTCGGGGCACATATAACGACTTTATGAATCCGGCGACTACCATAGAATTACAATGTACTAGTACCGAATCGTAAATCTATGGGCGACTACACACTATCTATGTGTTATAAATCTATGGTATTTTTAGGGTTCCGGTGCTTCAAAAGGAAAAAACGGAACCCTTTTAAGATCTCTTTGTTGTCCGTCTGGTTGTCTGTGTCCATTTTTTTTAAAGGTAATGGACCGTGGAGATATCAAGTTGAATCCGCATATTTGAGACTCAAGTGGTTATGGGTAATTGAGTAATTGATCGGATACGTTTGACAGGTTTGACATAATAATAATAATAATAATAATAATAAAGCCTTTATTTCCAATAATATACAAGTAATTTCAAAAACATTATTCATCATAAATCTAATTTTATTCTTTTAAACAAACATGTCAATTCTACATAATTTTTTTATAGATGTTTTATGTCAGAAAAATTCTTCGTCATTGTTAGTAAGTATTTGTTTAGTCCAATTTAGTCAAAGAAAATTAGTTCTATATGACGTTTGACATAAGCTTAAGTCTTAGACCATTATTATCGTTATTAATGGTCTAAGGCTTAAGTGAAATAAATGTCAAATCCCTAGGAAACTGTCAGTTTGACTCCGCGCCACGAAAGAAATCCCGCGGCTAAAACCGAAACTAAAATTCATATAATGTAATTTGTGTAACGACAGCGCCTTACACAAATTACAATATGGCCGCCATTACCAAATGACATTACGCGCCATTACGACATTAGCGCCGCGTCTGAGGGACTTGTTTCGTGGCGCGGAGTATACAATGGAACGAATGTGCTGTCGAACGGATCCGATCAGATTTAAGGTCCAATGGAGCTACGCACGATCAGTGGCACGAGGTCCTGGATCCAAATCCTGGATCGGGTCCTGGAATACCTGAGTACTAGTGATGCGCCGACTAGTTGCCGACTAGTCGGTAAAGCCGATTAGTCGGCAAAAAGCGCCGACTAGTCGGCTTATTATTTTGTATTAATTTCCCAATAATGTTATGTATTGAGTAAGAAAACACATTTTTACTAAAGATTTTCTTTTTGTCATGATCAAATTTTAAATCAATGTTATAAAATAACAAATATAAAAAATGAGTTAATGAATATAATATTAATTTTACATCTACAGAGTTATTGATTGGTATTGCCATACTTTACTGTAGTGAGATGACAAATTTTGTTGAGCACGGCAGTAAATTTATTACCTCTCGTACACTCAAGGGGAAACGTGACACTCAGGATTCTTTTTTTAAATATTAAAATCCTTCGTTTGCTCCCCATTACGCGCAAACGAAAATTAAGAAAAACACATCGACACACTCGCAAGCGACTTGCGCTTAAATCAGCTGTATCTGTGATCGACATTGCCGACTAATCGGCCGAATAGTCGGCATCTTTGCAACCGACTAATCGGCTAGTCGGCTAATCGACAAAAGTCATTGTCGGCGCATCTCTACTGAGTACCTAGGTACTTCTATCTTGAAATTTTCAATAAAATTCCTCAACCTCAGTTGAGAAGTTTTGCCTTGTTTGAGCCTTGATCCCAATCATTATCATTATCATCCGATAGCGTTCGTTAATTATTAAACATTAACGAAATAAAAAATATAATTTAACTGCCTCATTGGTCCCGTGGTTAGCTGGTTCAGCTACGGACAATGAGGTCCAGGGTTCGAATCCAACAAAAACAAAATAGGTTATTGGGATTTTTTTTTAAAAGGAAAATCTTAATAGCAGCCTGGAGTTGGGAAGTTGGCGGTGTTAGTACACCCCCGTGCCTCGCAGAGCACGTAAAGCCGTCGGTCCTGCGGCTGATCTCACACCGGTCGTGTCGGTCTGCCGTCCCATCGGATTTCGAGAGTGAGGGAAGAGAGAGTGCACCTGTGCTTGCGCATTCACATGTGCACTATAATATCTCCTGCGTACATGGCTAATCTCACCATGAGATTAGCCGCCGTGACTGAAAAGTCGGTCGGGAGCATATTATTATTATAACCCCAATCCCGTGATGGCCCAGTTGATATGACCTCTGCCTCCGATTCCAGAGGGTATGGGTTTGAATCCGGTCCCAGGCATGCCCCTCCAACTTTTCAGTTGTGTGCATTTTAAGAAATTAATTATCACGTGTTTTAAACGGTGAAGGAAAAACATCGGGAGGAAACCTACGTAGCAGAGAATTTTCTTAAATCTTTGCGTGTGTGAAGTCTGCCAATCCACATTGGGCCACTATTGGCCTAGCCCCTCTCATTCTGAGAGGAGACTCGAGCTCAGCAGTAAGCCGAATATGGGTTGATAATGAGGAATGATGATCCCGCCAAACCGCATTGGGACAGCGTGGTGGGTCTAAGAACCTACATTCTCTTTTATAAGGAGGGATATTCCCAGGCATTCTTCCTTACGGTGGTTGGGTTAAGTTAAGATTGCAATCATTCACTTATTTAAATACCTATAATATAAATAAATATAGGATATAACCATAGTAAATATATTTCTTTTAAATCTGATAAAACCTTATTATACCTATTATAATTAAAGAATAGGGAATGATCCAGAATGAGTCTTTACAAGCCGCGCGATGAAGCCGGTGAAACCCATAAACAATTCAAACTTCCTTGACATCCAAAGGTTTCTTCGAAATCGAAATCTATAATCAAAATTGATCTTTTTTCGAAAAAATCGCCATCCATAATTTTAATTTTAATTCCATCATTTTCCGTGTTATGTTAAGTTTTGTCATTTGTGACAGCCATTGACAGTAGGGATGGCGATTCTTTCGAAAAAAGATCGATTTTTGAATCGATTTAAATCTGAACCTGATAAATCGATTCACTAAAAATCGAGACTTAAAAGATCGATTCCTCAAAAATTTTTTTGAAGTTTGCTTATTCGATATAAATATAATTCTATAGTACGAAAAACAACATACATAATCCGATAAATCGAATACAAAAAAATAGATTTCTTAAAAATCATACGTTTTTCAAATTTGCCTATACAATGTAAATTGAAATCTATATATAGAAAAACAAAACACATAATCATACATAAACATACTGTAACCTGATAAATCGATTCACCAAAAATCGAGATATAAAATATTGATTTCCAAAAATCGTTTTTTTTTCAAGTTTTTTTTTATATAATGTAAATAAATATAATTTTATATTAAGAAAACAAGATACATTATCGTAACATAACCCGATAATTCGAAAACCAAAGATACGAGATTTAAAAGGTCGTTTTCTAAATAATCGATTTTTTTCAAGTTTGCCTATACAATCAAAATATAATAAATTTTATGAAAAACTAGCTGACGCCGCGCGGTTTCACCCGCGTGGTTAACGTTCCCGTAGGAATATAGGTATAATATATAGCATATAGCCTTCCTCGATAAATGGGCTATCTAACACTGAAAGAATTTTTCAAATTGGACCAGTGGTTCCTGAAATTAGCGCGTTCAATCAAACAAACAAACAAACAAACAAACTCTTCAGCTTTATAATATTAGTATAGACAAGAAACATATTACAACTATACATAACCTCAACGTAACCTGATAAATCAAATCGCAAAAGATTAAACATTTTTTAAGCATGTTTAAACGATATAAACGGTAACGAAACCTGAAAAATCAATTCACAAAGAACTTTTGCTTTTTTGATATGACCGAGAAAAACAGAAATTATCGAATGTCGATTTTCAAGGAAGAGATATCGATTCACTGGATCGATTCGATACTACATATCGATTCAAAAGATCGATTTTTTTGACTTGAAGATTCGATTCTTCGATTAATCGATCTCATATCGCCATCCCTAATTGACAGCCCACTAATGTTGAATTCACTATCTGAGTGTTAAAATCAAGTTATAATGCTATTCTTTATGTATTTGTGTTCATTCGATTGCATCAAACATTACTTGGGATATTAACAGTAAGTACTTTTAATGTAAAACATTGATACTTACACGATTTAGTTATAGTAATGTATGAATATCGAGGTTAAAGATATAGCTTCTAGCAAGCATTTGTATTCGCTAATTGGGTTCCTTTCACAAGATGAAAGGTATTTGACTGGTTGGTTTAGGTGAATCCGATAGACTACGATCATTTTTGAATATAAAAGATACCTGATGTTATCAATGTGTTTAAATCATAATTAGTTTACGTATTTGTATGATATAATATTAAAAGTAATTATATAATATTAGAATTTAAGCAGGCGCCCCGCGGTTTCACCTGCGTAGTGCCTGTGGTAATATGGGGTTAAAATATAGCTTAAGCACTCACAAATAATGTGGATTTTTACACTAAATTAATTTTTAAATTCAGTAAATCTAGACATTACCCTCTACAACCTCGTATACTTTACCTCTTTATAATATTACTAGGCGATCCTCCGCGGTTCCATTGCGTAGTTCCCGTTCACATGAAAAAATTTTTTTCTTTGCTTAGCACATTAGCCAAGTTTGTCCTCAAGTTAAACATGCTTAAATTAGTTTTACTTTAATCATCAGCTTACCAATTATAATAGTGCTTCATCGTCATTATCAACCCATATTTGGCTCACTGCTGAGCTCGAGTCTCCTCTCAGAATGCGAGGAGTTAGGCAAATAGTCCACCATGCTGGCCCAATGCGGTTTGGTAGACTTCACACACAGAGAATTAACAAAATTCTCTGGTATTTGCAGGTTTTCTCATGATGTTTTTCCATCATCATTTGAGACACGAGATATTTAATTTCTTAAAATGCACACAACTGAAAAGTTGGAGGTGCTTGCCCCGGACCGGATTCGAACCCACACCCTCAGGAATCGCAGGCAAAAGGTCCACTGGGCTATCTTAGCTCTTTCACAACAGTGTTATCTCACAGCAAAATGATATTGACTTCCAGATGCCAGCGCCCAGGAGGTTGTCAGTGAAACAGCTGAGTAAACTGGTAGAGTTTGCGGAGAACCACCGAGATGTCGCAGTGGGCCGAGGGTCGGGTGCTCTGGCTTTCAAAGCCACCCGTGATGCCTGGCAAGCTGTGGCTCAAGACTTGAACTCGGTGCCGGATGGCATAAAAAAAACCCCGGAACAGTGGAGAAGAGTGAGTATTGTTGAATTTAGTTTTTCATGCACTTTTGTACATCAGATCAATGATGTTAAATACTGTTAGATGTGTTACTAACATATGCAGTGCTGAAAATGTAAAATGAGGCGCTCAAAAGAGGTAATTTATACACAACTTAATGTTAGTTGTGGTCAACAACGAAAGTTATTTAAACAAATAATATATTTCTTTTGTAAATAGATCTTAAATTGTTTTCCATAAATTGTATCCTTATAATATGACCTAGCTAAAGTTATTCATTGATAAATATCATGAAGTAGCTTACTACAGAGTGCGGAGTGCCAGTTGCAATGTGTCGTTGATATCGACAGTACCCTACGATTATGTATTTTATGTTACATGGATAGTCAGAATTATTTGAATTACTTTGTATGAAAATATATAAAAAGAAGGTTTTTTTTTTGTTATGAAAAATTAGTTACTCCTATAAGTAGACTTGTCAACACCTTGAAGTTATGGGGAGTACTCCTGAGCAACCTGTATAAGAAGAATAATCATACTTGCTTTGTTCAAACAGTACTGGATAGAGTTCAAAGCCAAGACGAAGTTGAAGGCTGCCGACTCCAGGAGATACGGTGCCAGAGTGACGGGTGATGGACGCAAGCTCACCCCTCTCACGGAGCTGGAGAGGAGGGTTGTGGAGCTCCTGGGCCCCGTAGCTACCAAGAGATTGCATGGCGTGTGGTTACCGCTCAGTGTTAGTATTATTTACTATTACAATAGAAGCTTTTTATTCCCATTAAGTAGATTATATGTATTTACTAGCGGACGCCCGCGACTTCGTCCGCGTGACACTCGATGTAAACTTTCAACTACCACTACCCAACACTACCCCTACCATACCCCCTACCCTACCTTACCCTACCTTACCCTACCCTACCCTACCCCTACTTTTTCCTGAATTTTCTTTGCTATAAACCTCACGGAGCCTGAGACCTTTCCAACGAATGCAAAACCGTGGAAGCCGGTTTGTGCGTTCTAGAGTTATAGCATCAGGAAGGAAAATCCGACTTATTTTTATATGTATATATATAGATATGGGCCTCATAAGAAGGCTCAGAGTCACACAGAGCGGGCGATAGAGCGATATATGTTTGGAGTATCTCTGAGTGATCAAATAAGAAATGAGGAGTTCCGCAGAAGAACCAAAGTCTGTCTTCAGCTGAGAAGCTGAAGTGGTCGGGACATCATTTGAAGAGCTGATGGATGTTGGGTCCCAAAGTGCTGGAATGGAGACCTCGCACTAGTAAGCGCAGTGTTGGTCGACTCCCCACCAGGCAGACCGATGACATTAAGCGAGTCGCAGGGATTCGCTGGATGCAGGTGGCTCAGTATCGTGATGTTTGGAAGTCCCTACAAAAGGCCTATGTCCTGCAGTGGACGTCCATCAGCTGATATGATGATGATAATGGTGCCGCTCAACAAGCTGAGAATGACTTCCTCTTTATAGTAATCAGACAAAATATGTGATATTATTAATAATAAATTACTTAATTATTTTGCAGACAAAAACAGAATCTGAGCCCGATGCAGACCAAGAGTCTGAGTCATCGATAGCAGAGGAACAGACGGGAGAGGAAAACAGATGTGTCTCCGATACTCCGGAGGGAGAGCGTATCAGTGAGGTGGTCATGAAGGTGGAGAGGTCCTCATCACCGGAGGAACATGTTGTTGAAGTGGAGTTGCAGCAGCAGAGAGTGGAGTACGAGGAACCTGCGACTCTATCCAATAATAGACAAGGAAATGGTGAGAATCTTTTGAATTTTTTTTTCTTTACGCATGCATTATGTGAGCCGTGATAGCCCAGTGGATATGACCTATGCCTCTAACTCCAGAGGGTGTTGGTTCGAATCCGTACATTTTAAGAAATTAAATACATCGTGAAGAAATCTGCATACCAGAGAATTTTCTTAATTCATGAATGTGTGAAGTCTGCCAATCTAGAGTAGTAGACTAACCTAAGCCCTCTCATTCGCAGTGCAGACTCGTGCTCAACAGTGAGCCAATATGGGTCGGTAATGGTGATGATAACGTGAGGAGTAAGCTGGTGAATGTGTTACGAAAATTATTATATTGTTGTATATGTATTCTGGCGATGTGTGCTGCCATCTACAGGCACAGTGAAACAGTTTTTGTTATTTAAAACTACCAGTAGATGGCGTTTTTTTAGAGAACTTTGAAACAAACCCTTTTAGTATACTTGAGGCACCTTGCGATGTAGTTATGCCGGTTGCTCATAGATGGCGTTTTATTATTTGTAAGAACTTTGAAACAAACCCTTTGAGTGTACTTGAGGCACCTTGCGATGTAGTTATGCCGGTTGCTCATAGATGGCGTTTTATTATTTGTAAGAACTTTGAAACAAACCCTTTGAGTGTACTTGAGGCACCTTGCGATGTAGTTATGCCGGTTGCTCATAGATGGCGTTTTATTATCTGCAAGAAGGTTGTTATATTCAAATTCTTTTTGTATTTCGCTTTGTGAACATTTATGATACAAATAATGTAATTTAATCAAATTATATATTTCAGGACGTTTGAACGATGTGCTAGTATACTCCGGTCCGGCGCACCACGCGCTGCCACAGAGACGGAAGAAGCCAAAATGTGAGTCACAGAAAAAAATATCTATATATATAAAAATGTTTGTTAGTCTCGCTAAAACTCGAGAACGGCTTAACGGATTTATCTTATCTTGGTCTTGAAATGTTCGTGGAGGTATAGGGAAGGTTTTATTGGTAAGAAAAATTAGTATAATTGCCGGGAAAACCATAAAAACAACCCTTTTCTATTTCCCATACAAACGTTTAAGAGTCAAGCGGTAGGGGTAGGGTAGGGGTAGAGGTATAGAAGGGTAGAGTAGGGATAGAGAATAAGTGCACTTATGTCAAAACGAAGCTTGACCGGGTCCGTTAGTTTAAAATAAATAGCATTTATAGACTTTGCCGATAAAGTCTAAGTCAAAGTCAAAATTCATTTATTTCAAATATGCTTAGTTTACAAGCTCTTTCGAAACGTCAGGTGATAATATTAAACTTAAGATAATGGTGATAATAATCATTCGAAAACTTAAAATTAAAGTTACGAGGGTTCCAAACGCGCCAAACGATAGAAATGAAAACATATCTAATAGTATAACTTTACTGTATACACATTGACCGGCTAAAGTGTTTCTATACACTTCAGGCGCTTCGTATGGACTTTACGTGTGGTCTGTGGGTATTTGGAGACGTTTGACTCCTAAATGGACGACCGGTCGTCCATCGTATCCGTTACGTGACATGTAAAAAAATATAAAGGGAACTAAGGGCAATAGGCGAGCACAGTATCATGCTCCGCGCGATAGAGAAATATAAAGATTATTTAAATGGCTCACAACGGTAGATTAAAACCGCATTCCCTGACTGTCGGCTTCTTCAACGCAGACTGGCTCACCGATAAAATACTCGCGGGCAGCGAATAATTAAGAATGCATCCCACTATACCGTTAATTATAATACCATTCGACTCGCACTTGGCTGGTTAGTTTAATTATTCTTGTCCAATATTTCCAGTACGTCAAGACGAAAACGTGCCTCGCTGGGCGTACAACATAGAGAGGCGACGGATCGCTGTCGAGGAGAGACAGGCGGCGGCCATGGAGGCGCTGGTCAACATCATGAGAGACATCAGGGACGACATACGGAGACTCGACCCCAACAAGTGTCGGTTATAGCCCACCGAGCCACATTACAGCAGCACGGTGGGGTTAGCTCCACATACATCAGAGTACAACTGTAGAGGAGAGACAGGCGGCCATGGAGGCGCTGGTCAACATCATGAGAGACATCAGGGACGACATACGGAGACTCGACCCCAACAAGTGTCGGTTATAGCCCACCGAGCCACATTACAGCAGCACGGTGGGGTTAGCTCCACATACATCAGAGTACAACTGTAGAGGAGAGACAGGCGGCCATGGAGGCGCTGGTCAACATCATGAGAGACATCAGGGACGACATACGGAGACTCGACCCCAACAAGTGTCGCTTATAGCCCACCGAGCCACATTACAGCAGCATGGTGGGCTCGACATACGTCAGAGTACAACTGTAGAGAGACAGGCGGCGGCCATGGAGGCACTGGTCAACATCATGAGAGACATCAGGGACGACATACGGAGACTCGACCCCAACAAGTGTCGCTTATAGCCCACCGAGCCACATTACAGCAGCACGGTGGGGCTAGCTCCACATACATCAGAGTACAACTGTAGAGGAGAGACAGGCGGCGGCCATGGAGGCACTGGTCTAAATCATGAGAGACATCAGGGACATCATCACTTACCATCAGGTGTGATTGCAGTCAACTGACTTGTGAAGAAAAAAAAAGCCACATTCGAGCAGCATGGTGGGTCTATAGCACAAACAAATTAAGATCAAAGTTTGTAATCAAAGAAAAAATTCTCTAGTTATTTTTTTAAATGGCGACGCGATGCACGTATTCTGTCAAAAAAGCCATTTTCTATTTTCACATTGTTAAAACAACACAAATGAACATTTTGGCTGGTGGGAGGCTTCGGCCGTGGCTAGTTACCACCCTACCGACAAAGACGTACCGCCAAGCGATTTAGCGTACCGATACGATGTCGTGTAGAAACCGAAAGGGGTGTGGATTTTCATCCTCCTACTAACAAGTTAGCCCGCTTCCATCTTAGACTGCATCATCACTTACTATCAGGTGAGATTGTAGTCAAGGGCTAATTTGTAAAGAATAAAAAAAAAACGTTTCAAGATGCAATAATAATTCAAGGGAATATATTTTTGTAAATATGTATTTAAAGTTTTAAATCTTAAATATCTTGTAAATAGTAGAAAGTAGTAGTAAATTAAATATGTAAATTTTAATTTTACTTTTATCTTGTAAATATAAATGAAATCTATATAAGACTAGCGGACGCCCGCGACTTTTACTACCTATTTCACCAATTTAGACGTTGAATTTTAAAACTTCTTGAATCACATCATATTTTGTATTTTTTTTTATGATTTATGAATTTTTTTTAAATAACTCTAAAAATTAAGGACTTTCCATACAAACTTTAAACACCTATTTCACCACCTTCTATTTTTATTTTAGGGTCAAAAACCCTATGTTTGGCTCCAAGGTCCCATTTACCATAATACCAAAATTCATCTTTATCGGCTCAGCCGTTTAGCCGTGAAAATGTAACAGACAGACACTTAATTTCGCATTTATAATATTAGTATAGATAAGGGCAAGCTCCTTTTTCAAAATGGATGCAACATCAAATTTGTATTTTGTTGTTAAGGTTTTGTTAAGGCTTTGAAAAGACTTCAAGACAGATCAGAGACTGCCGAGATTTTTATATCTATTGCTCTTTTGAAAAATCAAATTATTGTTATTTTGAGCTTTTTGAATTTTAAAAGCTGAATGGAGCTCTGTGACAAAGCATCCTAGAGTAAGTAGGTTGAATTGTAACTATAAGTAACTGTTTTGTTAGGTGGATAACCTGTTAAAATAGTGGTAAATTATATATATTTTTTTTACAATTTATTGTTTTTTTTACCTGAACAAACCCTGAAAAAAACTTGTTTTCCTGAGAATCAATTGACAACTCTGATAAATATATTCTCTTATCTGGTTTCCCTATTTTGAATTTCAATCGTCTCCAGCTTTATTCATGTTTTTGACTCTAAATCTATAATAATTGAAGAATCTTAAAAAACTAGGCACATTTGGTTTGAGGAGTAAGTTGGTGAAAGAGTTCTGAAATTGTGCGTGCTGCCATCTACAGGCATAGCGAAACGGTATCTGATATTTAAAAATACCAATAGATGGCGTTCTTAGAGAACTGGAAACAAACCCTTTTGTACACCTAATGGATGCAGATGATGCAGTTATGCCTGAGGATCATAGATGGCGTTTTGGTTGTTTTACCGTCTAAAAAGGAGGAAGTTTTCTATTCGTCGAAATCCAATTTTAAACTCTTTAAATTTTATAAGCTAAATGGAGCACTATGTGGAAAAAACATCCTAAAGTAAGTAGATTGAATTGTCTATGTAACTGTTATATTATGTGGTACCTGTTAAAACGGAGATAAATTATATATTTTTTCAATTTATTGTTTTCTTTACCTGAACAAATCCTGAAAAATACTTGTTTTCCTGCAAATCAATCGGCAATTCTGGAAAATATATTCTGTACTGGTTTCTTTAAGCTCTATTGATTTGAGGAGTAAGTTTGATATATAAGCAGTGTTTAGTATTTTAAAATATCAATAGATGGCGTTCTTAGAGAACTTACAACAAACCCTTTTGTACACTTCAGGAACCCATTGCGATGCAGTTATGCCTGAGAATCAGAAAAGGCGTTTTGTTTTTTTTTTTTTCACCGACAAAAATGACTGCTCTCAATTCGTCGAAACCTGTTAATTTTTTTTTAAAAGTTTCAGTCGTGTGATCTACACCTAAGTTAATGGGTCTAGAGCAAACTTTACAGACTAGCTAGAAAATCGTAGAAATTACAATAAAGCTTACGAAAGCTGCTATAATATCTTATTAATCTATGAACTGCGCGTAGGGACACTCGCATCTTATTCCGGTGACGTCATAATGTTTGCATCACACTTTAACCCTTTAACTCAATAAAGCCTAACTAAAATACATATACAGGGTGCTCGGGAGTATCTCGCATAACTTCAAGCTGTTGACGAGTCCACGTATAAGAGCCGAACTGCATATCTAATATTTTTTCTAACTAAATATAAAATCTTTTTATGTTTTAGTTTTCAAACTTGGCTACGTCATAATTATAAAGATGCGTATAAGGGACACATTTTAAGATCTATTAAGAAAAGAAATATTATTTACTCTGAAATGAAAACATTAATTTCAGAACACATGTTCCCTGAACATTTTTAATTAATTTTCGGTATTAATAATTTATTGAGATAATTTATTTATTTATTTATTTTATACACCTATATATGTAAACATTACAGGCTAAAACCTAATGTCTTTATATGTATAAACGATGTATAATTCCAGATTCATTTCATATTTAGAATTCCCTCGACCGCGCATGCGTGGATATATTGTTTCGTCCATCCATTACATCTTTACCACTTCATCATTCCACATCGCATCACCTATTTGATAGTACTTTTATTTTATATCCTTTTACAATTATTATTATCAGTGAAATAATAAATATAGGTACCATACCAATCAACAATATCGCCTCATTACTATATACTAATGTTAAACCTCCATGGCGATACTGCATTACTTGAACATATCTGCTAAAAGTTCTGTGAAATTCAGCAGGTTTTTCCCATAACCTCAGAGTTATGGAAAAAACTCCCCAGCACCCTGTATAAGTAAAACACATTTTCAATTTCTTCTCATTTATTATGAAATGCGAAATGATAATTAATAAAAACATAACAATTACTATTTGAGCTTATACTTTAAACAATTAACCGCCACATACCTACATTAAAAGATACAGCATTAGATAATTTGTGATATAAATATCTCTATAATTTGGCTATAAATTATATTCGTAGCCATAATAGGGATGATGACAGTTTTTTAAATTGCATATAAATTAAGAATACGCTAATAGTAAAGCAATTTTGTATAAGTAACAAGGTATCTGCGATCATTACTTTCGGAGCTACAGGGATTTAAAGGGTCAGATTTGCGGCGCTGCCGCGGATCCCTGAAAAACGCTCCATACAAAATGGTACGAACATATGACGTCGTAGGCAATTAATGATCGTTAGATTTGTATGGGCGTTTAAAAAAATTACTAATATCTTTGTTATTTCTGCGTTTATGTTTGTAGTTTATATATTAAAAAATGTCACATTTAACGTAAGAAAGCTAAAACTGTCTGAATTTTTATCTAATTATGATAAAATATTTTTAGTAGATTTTGAAATTTTATAATCTTATTTATTTTGCAAATATCCAGTCAATCTTTGCTTTTTATGTATAAATTAGTTAACATTGACCTTATTTACCCAAATGTATCGTAAAAATCAATATATTCAAACCTAGTCATCATCCCCATTCTCGTAAAACTAAAAAAAGGCAACTTTCCTTTTCACGGCCCAACAGCGCTCCCCCATATATACAGTAGAACCCGTTTAATACGATTTCGCAGGGACCTAACTAAAAACGCGTCTTAGACTGGAAAGCGTATTATACGGGATACGGGATAGTAAAAAAATTAATGACTAATGTACACATACATAGTATTAAAAATTTGTGTATTTGGTGTAAAGACTACCTAATTATGCTACTTAAAGTAATCACTAATTCTGGTATGACAAAAAGATTTTTATGCATTAGCAATTACGAAATTTTCAATTAAATTTGACTTTTGCAGTGTGTCTTCAAAATGTGCAATTCAGAATCGCATCATGTCAAGGGTCGTTTGCTGTCAGGGTCTTTCAGTTCTTTAAGATATCATGTACAAGTCTTGTCTTGATCTATCAGTTGTAATTTATTTGTCGCATTTGGAATTAGACGCGTGTGACATGTAGGCGTATTAAACGGGATGACGAATCGTATTAAGCGTTAGGAAATGTATGAAAACATGTCTCAAGTTGTAGAGACTGGCGTAAAATTACGTAATATGAGTAACGCGTAAACCACCCATGGGTACTAAAGTTACCAATTTCTTTTAAGTTGTGTATTGGAGCTATATAAACAAATTTATTGGTGGAAATCATTGTTAAACAAACTAATTTTAAAAAATAAACGTAATCATAACTGCAAAACAACGTATTTTAGAAAAATAGTTGAAATCAGACGAGCGATAATGGGGATGATGACTAGGTTTGAATATATTGATTTTTATGATGCATTCGGGTAAATAGGGTCAATGTTAACTAATTTATACATAAAAAGCAAAGATTGTCTGGATATTTGCAAAATAAATGAGATTATAAAATTTCAAAAACTACTAAAATTTTTTTATCGTAATTAGATGAAAATTCATACAGTTTTAGCTTCCTTACATTAAATGTGACATTTTTTAATATATGAACTATAAAGATAAACGCACAAATAACAAAGATATTAGTAATTTTGTTTGAACGCGCATACAAATCTAACGATCATTACATTGCCTATGACGTCATTTTTTCAAGCCATTTTGTATGCGGCGTTTTTCAGGGATCCGCGGCAGCGCCGCAAATCTGACTCTTTAAATCCCTGTAGCTCCGAAAGTAATGATCGCAGATACCCTGTTCCTTTTACAAAATTGCTTTACTATTAGTATACTTATACAATTTAAAAAACTGTCATCATCCCTATTGCCCGACTATCGCACAAAACCCGCTATTATTTAAATTTTTATCTTTATTTCTAGATTGTCTTTGGTTTTTTACTTTTTCTATACATTATTTTACTCTACCAAGGAATAAAACATTCATAATGTACAAAGATAAAAAAAAATATGTTTTTGAAATCACGCGTCTGCGGACGGACCGCGCACTCAGAGCGCGGTTTTAAAAATAAGAATTTAATATCCATAGACGTGTTTTGTAGAAGTAGTGCGGGACCTATTGCCATCCTTGTTCTTTTTACCATGTGTAATATAAGTAAGAGTGTGACACAAAATTGGCTAAATAACCAAAAGAAGGTAAAAAATAAATCACTACGCAATCGACCAAAAAATGGTCGACCAACAATGGGGTGATATTGAAATCGACCATATTTTAGTCGATCAACATCGGAGTGGAATGCGAGAAATCGTTTTATGCGTGATCGTCTTAAGCGGGTTCTACTGTTTATGCCTACTATATGAAGCCTAAAGTTTCGTTCGAAATGTCCCCTTCCTCTAATGACCGCCGCCTTCCGCCATAATGACCAACGGCTTCGCCTGCGGGTCGTCGTATCTACTATTCGTGTTTATGTTATACATCGACACGACACCATACGTCAGTATGCCGAGACACATTGACGTCACCATCAGTCCAGCCAATATGTGGGCACTGAAATACGGCCCACAGTTAACTGCTGGGCCGAACTTGTGCGAGCCCGCGTCAGGTTTAGGGCTCTCCTCAGGGCTCTCAGAACTCGCAGGGCTGTCAGGGTTCAAATCCTCAGGGTTATCAAAATCTTGCCTTAGTGCTGCATGGTTTATGAAGGGCTGGATCTAGAAGGATTTTATTCAATTACTAGCGGACTAGCATTGGTAAATATCAAGTAGCTTACTAGTGAAGTGCGGAGTTCCAGTTGCAATATGTCGTCGATATCGACTGTTAGTCGCACTACTATGATTACGTATTTTAAAATGCAAGGATAGATAAAGGCGTGTGTTACATGGATAGTCGGAATTATTTGAATGAAGTTGTATGAAAACATAAAGATAAAGTTTTTTTTTTAGTTAAAAAAAATTGGTTACAATATTCGGCTCGACTTGTTTGATGTGTGACACTTGATGTTATGGGAATTACTCCCGAGCACCCTGTATAATAAATTAGTACACCTTGTAAAAATATGACTTTAAACATTTTTATTTCCATTTTAAAAAATATTTCTATTAAAAAAAAGACCTTTTTCTATTAAAAAAAAAACAACCCCTTTTTAAACACAACTCAACTCATGTTGACCAGCACCAACGGCTCGTCACGTCTCGTACGACCAGTTCTCTGTCACACAACACACAACACAACTCACTTGGTAGTGCGCGATGGTGACCGCGCTGCCGTCCCTCATGTTGACCAGCACCAACGGCTCGCTGCACACGTGCGACCAGTTCTCTGTCACACAACACACAACACAACTCACTTGGTAGTGCGCGATGGTGACCGCGCTGCCGTCCCTCATGTTGACCAGCACCAACGGCTCGCTGCACACATACGACCAGTTCCAAGGCGCGCCCGCACGCAGGTCCGTGCGCCCCACCTCCTCGCCCCACTCCAACAAAGCCACGCTATCTGTCACATAAGAGTCATCACCATTAACAGACGATAAACGTCCACTTCTGGACATAGGCCACTTACCGATAGACGTTAAAATTGAATATCTAGTCCCTAAAGAAAATTACTACACATATAAGTATAAAAAACCTAAGCAGTTCTTAAAATCTCTAAGAAATAACAGAAAAAAAAATATATAGTGAAAGAACTACCGGCTACATGGTGCCCAAAATATATAATAAAATTGAGTGGCTCAAAAAAGAAAGGGAGATCAGTGAAGGAGTCCTCAAGAAGAAATTAAAGAAAGTTTTCCTTGGGGACCCAATCCATCACTGACGGATTTACTTTATAGAAATTGTTTTGCACCTTTTGTAATTTTTTTTTTGTATTATTTCACTTTATAATATTAAATTCCTAGGTTACCTTAGTTTTAATTATCTTATTAAAATTAGATTTAGCAATTACTTTTAAAAAAAATAACTAGAATAATGAGCGTCAACTCGCCAACAAACTGCCTGTACAGTTTGGCGAGAGTATCGATATGTAAAATAATTGTTATATCTTATCAATAAAATAAATTTAAAAAAAAAAAGTGGTCTTCTAAACAAAACTGTCTCAAGCCGTCAGTTTCCAGCGGCTCCCTACAACCTGCTTGATGTCCTCGGTCCACCTAGTGAGGGGTCGACCAACACTGCGCTTCCCAGCACCTTGGGACCCCAACGTCCATCGGCTCTTCGAACTATGTGCTCTGCCTATTGCCACTTCAGCTTCGCGACTAGTTGAGCTATGTCAGTGACATTTTTTCTGCAGATCTCCTCACTTCTGATTCGATCATCGCCTGCTGAGTGACTTTGAGCCCACAAGAGTCAATAGATAAACTCTATAAAATGATTTTGAATTTTGTTGTAAAGTACAGGGCCAGGGAGCTAGCTACAATCGTTTGCAAAACCATCATTCATATACGTCCATCTTATACAGGGTGCTCGGGAGTATTTTCCATTACTCTGGGGTTACATTCTTTGCCGAATATTAATTAAAAATGTTCAAGGAACATATGTTCTAAAATTAATATTTTTCGGGGTAAATAATATTTCTTTTGTAAATAGATCTTAAAATGTACGCATCCTCATAATTATGACGTAGCCAAGTTTTAAGTATTTAAAAATGCAAAGATACTATAGTCCACAACTTTAGGTTTTTTACACAACAATAATACTACTCAAAAAGGTTCTTTTAAGCGACACTTTTCGTTTCGATTTACATACATTTTATTTTTAATAATAAGCTTTACGGCTCTGGGTTCTAGCCCTTTTGAGCCCGGATTCACATACAATTAATTAATTATCTTGGACTAATTATAGAAGGACCTGCCTCGCAAGACGTTACCTCTCTGTCAATCAATCAACGATCTAACGCGTGTATACTTATATCGTATCGATGTTTCATTGTTGTAATCGTTTTCGTCGACTGAAAAAACTCCCTAATCATTCCGGTTTGTGTAGTAAGTAGTTCAATGGCATGAAAAATGGTCAACAACTTCTAATTCACTAAAAGATGACGTGACGTTCGATTTCAGTTTCACCTGATGGTAAGCGATGATGCAATCTAAGATTTTTTTTTTTATTGTTTACAAGTTAGCCCTTGACTACAATCTCACCTGATGGTAAGTGATGATGTAGTCTTAGATGGAAGCGGGCTAACTTGTAAGGAGGAGGATGAAAATCCACACCCCTTTCGGTTACGGCATCGTACCGGAACGCTAAATCGCTCGGCGGTACGTCTTTGCCGGTAGGGTGGTAACTAGCCACGGCCGAAGCCTTCCACCAGCCAGACCTGGTCCAATTAAGAAAACCTCAATCAGCCCAGTCAGGAATCCAACCCAGGACCTCCTTCTTGTAAATCCACCGCGCATACCACTGCGCCACGGAGGTCATCAAAAACATAATTATAATAAATAATAAATTTGTAATAAAAACAAGCATATCTAAAAGAAAAATAGATACTATTCTTCTAACGAACGAACAAACAGCAAAACATCGATCCATTAATTTAATATTCTGTGTACAGATTATATTATTCTTGTTAAATATTTTATTATTTATTTTTGTTAAATATTATCGATGACTGAGTTTACCTCGTACCCTTCAAAAAACGACAGACAATTTTGTTGCTGCATTTGGGTGCGATCCATTTCCATTTCTAATTCCTCTATGTTAAATATTTAGAGTTTGCACAAAAACAATACAAACGACATAAAAAGAACCCAAGCAGACATGAGTCACAAACCATTATGAAAAATAAAGATATTGAGTTTTATGGGTATTAAATGTGCATTTATAAAATTAAATTATAACTTTAATTATTTTATAAATGTCGTATTTTCATATCAAAAGAAGAAAGAAGTTGTAATTAAAACGATGATTTCTTTTATTTTAATGTGAATTTAACCTTTCATTTATTGCAGAATTACCATATACTATGATAATTTTTTTGATTTTGTATTAATAAGTGAAAGAAGATTTGACATTTGACAGTTCACACTTCACAGCACAGAACACTACTTTATTTGCTGTCTATGACTAATACTCCTACTTATATATCAGTATTCGTTAATGATTCTTTAACTAAATCCAGTCTGTCGTGCGTATTTTCTTCCCTTGTAATTTTTGTTATTTCGTTTTGTTCTCGTTTCGTTGTTATTGTTAATTATAGTTTATTTGTTGTTTGTTTACTGTTTTTACCCGACTGCAAGAAGGGTTATGTTTTTCGCGCGTATCTTGTATGTATGTATGTAATATTCTTTATTACCTCATATCTTCCAAACCGTTGAACGGATTTACGTAATTCAGATAACGTTAGATTTGTTTTAATAACCCAAGTGTTCTTAGATAGGTGAAATTAGAAAAAAAAAACCAACAAGACGACTGTGAGACGCTATAGAATCGGGGTGAAGTTTTTTTTTTTGTGAATATTTCAACATGCGAATCAAATTCAAGGGATTTTTGTGAGAATTTCAAAATAGTATATCATGGCCATGTTAAAAAAACTACAATTAGGAAAACGTTATTTATTAATTCTAATATTAATTAAGTCTATACATAATACGCGAGGCGGACGACTATAAGGTGCGAGGTTTATGAAGTGTAGTTATAAAACACCTAAAATAGACTAAAAGAAATATATTGATTATAAAAATCGGACAAGTGCGAGTCGGATTCGGCCACCGAGGGTTGCGTAGATTTTTTGAATATTTACTTAATTTCGGTTGGACTTAGGTATACATTATCGTACTTTGTAACAAACGTAACCAATAAATCCGAAATTCACCATCTATCGTAACTAAAAAGTGTGAAATAAATTAATTAATTAAACAAATATAAAAACCCGGCATAAATGATATAAAAATTGATCAAACTAAAGTCGGGACCTAATAAAAAATGTAGACGAAATTCTATTCAATATAATAGGTCCCGACTGTTTTCTAATTGTTTTCTACACTTCTGGACTGAGCTTTTTTTTTCTTTTCAGTTTTTTTATCATTTATGCAGTCGGGTTTTTTATCAGTTTAATTAATTAATTTTATTTAGTTTAGTACGAAAATTAGTGAACCGGAGCCTGGTACTAGCCGGAGCAGTTATTCCGCGTTGCTATTGTTTCCGTCACCAAAAAAGAAACGTACGAATCAATCACCCTTATCGTCCTCCGAGAAAACCGTTTTGATTAATGTGTTTAAATATGTCGAGGAAACCTTATGCTTGCTTCTACATAATAAAGAAACAAAACTATAAGAGTTCTTTATTGCCTACGGAACCCTTAATATAAGTGAAGCATTATCTGTTTGATAAATAACAGGATATATTATATAGGAATATAAAATTAAAAAAATATTTGTTTACCACAGGAAGTTTTATTTCATGATAATATTCGTAAATAATGATAAAATGTTGAGCAAACCTGAGTCAGCTGTTTTTGTTTGTTTACATAGTTTAAAATACCTACTCAATCTGACTATAGGCGTGTTTTACATAGTCGGAATTATTTGAATTACTTTGAATGAAAACATTAAAAGTTATTAATTTTTTAGTTAAAAAATATTAATTATGCAGTTCGCCTCCTATAAGTGGACTTATCAACATCTTGAAGCTATGGAAAATGCTCCCGAGCACCCTGTAGCACCTTATAGGGGCTAGAAGTACGTACCTAAGTATTTTGTGGTACCTACCAACAGTCCATCGATCATCTTTAAATGAAAATTCGAATTCCAGCTCAAACTCTGTGTATGACATGCGAGTGTGTAGACCACGCTCCTTCCACTTTTCATCCGAGACTACGGGGACTTGGCTGAACATGGAGCGACGTTTGCTTGTTGATGAGGAAACGCCTAGAAAAAAAAAAACGAATTGTTGTCTATGCCACTGTTTTAATTACTCAAACAAAATTCAAATGCTAATACATTCTCGAGTCAGTACAAAACGAAGCGTCGCATTAGTACAAGTAATATTAATATTAAATATTATTCAAGAAAAATTGCGTTCTATAATTTGTATTTAAAAATTTAACATGCGTAATTGTTGTTAAAAATTACCTACGCAAATTAATTTATTAATCAATAATCTATATATATATAAAAGAAAGTCGTGTTAGTTACACCACTTACAACTCAAGAATGGCTGAACCGATTTAGCTGAAAATTGGCAGGAAGGTAGTTTAGAGCCAGGAGAAGGACATGGGATACTTGTTATTTTTTTTTTTTATACTTTTTATCACGGGTAGGGTAGGGTAGGGTAGGGGTAGGGTAGAGGTAGTTGAAAGTTTACATCGAGTTTCACGCGGACGAAGTCGCGGATGTCCGCTAGTTACCAATAAAAAATACTCCATCTTATTTCTTTAGTTTTAGTTAACAGGTTTTAAAATGTGTATTTAAAAACATAAGCCATTACTTGAATAAAATTGAAAATTACTGATGCGACGATTCGACTCGAGAATGTATTAGTTTTCCAATTTTGTATTTGGACATCGTTATGTTCCGTACGCTATATCTGCCTATTATTCTTTCTTTAGTCTGTGTCTATGATGAAATATTTATTCAGCAAATTTTAAAAAAATGGAGAAATTCGAAATAGCATTTTGTACACTTATTTGTCAATAGTAATTTAACATGTTTGAAGTTAAAAATACTAATAAAATTGCGTTTTATATAATTATTTTAGCAACTGGACTAACCGATAAATCTAAAAAGCGCTCCATTGCTGAAAACCGTCACACCTGGACGCGGCCTAACATTTAGATTTTCGGTTGGCAAAGTGTTCAATGCGTCGACATCAATAGGATTAACTTTGCCCGTGTAGAACGCCACGACAGGACCGGCCGCGACCTGACGAACGACCGAGTACACCTCCTTTATAAGCAAATCGTGTCTCCTCAAAGCAATAGATCTAGTTTCGTTAATTTTATCTTTGAAATAAATATAAAAATGGCGCAATCTTCCATCATAAACCTGCAACTCAGAACTAGAATCGCTTAAATAGAAAACATAACTCGCTAATGCTTGCAAATGACTTTTCAACGTTTTGTATGCTTGTGATACTGAAGGCAGATATGTTACTTTGTTTTCTTTCATCGCTTGACCTAAATGGTAGAAGGGTGTGCCGATATTGTCCTTAATAGTTACGTCTTCAGTACAAAGAGTCTCTTCTACGAATAGTATTACAATTTTCGATCGTTTTATAGCAATTTCTATAACATCTGAGAAGTCAGACGACTTTATCTTCGTGAACGGATTCGCTTCTTTTGATACTTCGTCGAGTACTTTGTCGTAATCTAATACAAATACTGGACTCGTATCGTGTGCCATGGCGTTTTGTAGACTTAATAAAAGTAATAAGAACAGCAACATATTTGTAACAATCTTAAACTTAATAATAATTTCTGCAAGACAAAATCTTCTTCCGTCTATTTTGAGCGTGTCATATTTACATGACAGCGTATTTGTAATTTATTCTATCAGACGGCTATCAAAATAGGTTACCATGTCCAGGTTCGTAAAACCTCATTAGAGGAATTTAATTTATTACTCGAAAATCGATGAAAACTTTCAACCCCCTTTTCGCCCCTGTTCTGCCAGGTCCTGCCTATTAGTTTTTCGTGACAAAAAGTATTCTACAGCCTTCATTTAAATTTATTCAATAGTTTCAGTGTGATGCCCAGTCAACATAAAATACGGACAAACAGCCACAAAAAATAAAAAAAAATTATTTTTAAAAATTAAGGGAACCGGAACTGCATTGTCAGTCTAATAGGTCATAGAGTAATAATTCGTCTGAGGTTAAAAGGTATTAAATAGACTAGAACCCAGAGCTATATAAATCCAGTAATTTTTAAAAGTTGCCGTCAACTTTAAAATGTTGCCAGTAAAACGTTCAACTATCCTCTTTGTCTTTGCCAACATTTAACTGCTTTACCGATATCCATAGACAAAATCATTTAATGTGATTATACTCTGTGAAATTAATCATATGATCCCCATAGACAATTGTCATTTTCTTTTTCACATGACCCGATGTTTGATTGACATCGCCCATTTTTTCGCCTTTTTACAACAATTTTGGGTTTAAAACGAAGTCCTATTTAACTAAATTTAATAGTCAAACGTAACGTCCACTAGTAATAATCTTGAAAATGGCTTATTGCCGTTTAGTGTTAGCTTTTTTAGTGATTTGTATCGCGTCTACGTATGGTGAGGTACAGGTGCCTGTATTTATATGGGGCGATTTGAAGACTTCGTCGAAGGCTAACCCTTTGTCCAGAGTCACGGAACCAGAATTTAATGGATTACTGAAGAAGCAGTTAGCAGGTGACCCGTTCACTGTAGTATTCATCGACAAAACACTGTCAGTCGAAGACTTTTCGATAAAAGACGACGAAGGCGAATCAGTGTTCCCTTATTTACATTCCCTAATAAGTGGGGCTACTTATCTACCCGCTGTAGACGATCCTCTGCCCGTCCTCAACCGTTTGGCCGACCCAGAGAACGTACGCCGCGTAAAAGTGACCGAAAATGGTTTGTCAGCGGAAATTGAGTCTGACAGTGGAAAAATGTTGTTCATACAGCTAAAAGACGCTAAAGCGGACGAGTCTAGAGCTGATCTGTTGCGTAGACACAACGATTTAATGGAGAACATGTATAACAAGCTCGTGGAACAGTATAAAGATGTTGTAGCTATCTACACCGCAGAGAATCCATCTTGGACTGTGTCAGAATCCCATGAAAGGTTCCGTCGTGATGTACGAAACACAGATTTGCAGAACGGCACGTTTGATGGGCTCAAACTGTACGTTAACAAAGTTTTGTTGAACGTTGACAGCGTGGAGACTAATGTAACTACGATTGATAGCGCAAGTTCGGTAATCAATGAAAACCAGAATATGTCAACAACTTTAACTTTTGGTGACGTCAGTCTGACGTTGAACTTCCTGTCCAAGGCTGGGTATTGGTATTTCAGTAAGTATCACAATATTTATTTTTATTAGAAGTTTTCCATGAAACCATCCGAATCACCTGGCTGTACAGTTAACTATACCATAGACGATTCAACGCTTGAAAAGACGGCAATTTTGATTGAAAGCCATAAATAACATTTACATGGAGCTGCTCCCACTGGGGAAGATTGCTTTTTGAACTGCCAAATTTACTTACAACACCTCTCCTCATAGTCTGTCGACTGATCGCACGAGGATAATAGAACAAAAAAAAAAAAAAAAAGAAATTTTTCATGAAGTTCTCCATTTTTAAATTATGTGGGAACCATGAAATTTTCTGGAATAAAACTAGTCATACTAATATTATAATGGTTCAAAGTTTGTATTGTTTGAATGTTTGTCTTTACAACTACTGGACCGATTTTAATGAAATTTGGAATGGAAATAGATTTTACTCTTTGTCCTGAAAAAATCCATGGTTTCCCGAGATTTGCAAAAACTGTTGATTTTGATAGTATGAATGTTTGTTACTCTTTCACGCCGCAACTACTGAAATAATTTAACTCAAATTTGAAATAGATATAGAAGAATATTTTAGCATCCCATGGATTCACCGTGCAGGTGCCGGGTCCATCGCATGGTAGAGAGAAAATCTCCAAGCAGAGTCTTGAACTTGACTACAGAATGTAGGGTTAAGGAATTCCTTGACGATTGATCAACACTCCTTCTCTGCTCGTGTTGTTCTCCCTGCCTAGCCAACTTTGGTAAGATCCTATTAGAGCAGCTTTAGATACTCGTTCTACTATAAAACTAGCTGCACTTCTAGGAGGCCAAGGTCTTTAAGCAACTTATAGAAAAATTTAGCTGGTAATCCTCTCGCACCTACTTCTACGGCATACAGACTAAATACATACATTTTTAGTTAGTTCATTTGTTAGGCCATAATATTCATTTCCTTTAATACTGTGGTCCTTTCGGAATGTTAGTCTCCCATGGCACAGTAAGCTCTACAAGTACTATTTGACATAGACTGCCATTTATCCCGAAAAATTCATACTTCTTGTTTTCTAGTATTTCTATAAAGCTTCAAGTTGAAGCTTTTTGAAGCTTTAAGTTCTATACAAATCTCAAGAAGTGAATAAATATTATTTATTTTATTTTATTTATTTATATAAAGCACGCCAACAATACACATATTAAACGTTAAAACATAAGATAACACATATTAAAGAGTTCTGATATGCATATAAACAATAGGCGCACATAACATTTATATAATTATATGTCAACACTAAACTAATTATAATATGTCAAATTTATAGGAAGGATTAAAGGTCAAAATTAATTATTACCTAATTTAAAATTTATAAAATAGTATACAATTTTAAAACAATAGCATAAAGAAGAAAACTTAACTTAATTAAATACAATTTTTAAATTAATTTACTAGGGATTATACAAAACAAAAAGAATAAATATTAAGAAAAAACATTAACATTAAACTAAATCTTACTAATAATAGAGACAATTTAATTATTATGGAGTTTAAAATGGTCATGCAACTTGTTTTTAAAGACATAGAAGGAATTGTGGAAGATGTCGATCTCCGGTATAGTTTTAGAAACTTCGTTATACTTGGCACATATTCGTCTAATGGGGGCCTGCATACCAAGGTTAGTTTTTACAAAAGGAATATGAAACAATTTCATAGTACGGTAGCGTGGATATCTACGCGGGACTGTTAGGGATACCCTTTCAAGTATGTTACCACACTTGATTTTGTTATTTAAAATCTTGTGGAGAAAGCATAAGTCCATCATATCGCGTCTTCTTCGTAGCGGTAACATTTCAAACTCCGCTAGTCGCTGGTGGTAGGGCATCCTATGCGAAATACCGGTCGATATAAAGGCAAGATGCCTAGTAAACGATCGTTGTATATTTTCAACGCGTTGGGAATGTGTACTGTAGATTGGATTCCAAATAACACTAGCAAACTCAAGACAACATCTCACCAAGGCATTATATAAAATAATTTTGGTCTTACAAGAGAACCCCTTTGTGTTGCGTTTTAAAAATCCCAAAAGCTGAGCACCTTTTTGAACAATATTATTTATGTGAGGTTTAAACGTTAATTTACTATCCATAGTGACTCCTAAGTCTTTTATTTCCAATAACTCTTGCAATATCGTGTTATTAATGGAGTAACTAGAAACAAGTGGTTTTTTTTTTCGAGTAAATTTAATGTGGAAACATTTGTTAGCATTAAGAGTCATGTGGTTGTTATCACACCATCTGATAATTCTGTTTAAGTCATCTTGTAGTAATTTAGCATCGTTGGATGATTTAATCGTTTAAGATGAGTGTTCTCTGTCTTTAATTGGTCAATTATAGTAGTCTTTTCTTCAAGTGCATCCTTAAGTTGTTCAAACTGCGCATTAATAAAAGACATGGACTCCCCGAAGCCTGATACTTGATCGTTTATTGTCTTAAGTTGAGCTGTGACAAGTTTTTGTATGGTTGACGACAGTTCCTGTTTAAGAATATTTCGTAAAGTGGATTCTGTTATATAGTTACTGTCATCGGATAAGTAAGTTGTTCCGGGGCTCTTAATTGGTTTTTTTCGGGTTGTAACGTTGGTATCAGTTGAATCGTCATCCGTTCCCTTGTATGATGAGACAGCCGATCTAACGGGTGTATGCGTGTTACCTGTCTTCGGTTGTTTGCTACAGCATTATGACCTAATAATGACCTAACTGAAAATGGATATGTGGTTAGTCTGTCATTCTACATTCTCAAAAAATAATAATAAATGTTGTAGAAAGATAATAAACTATTTGAGACTATTTAAAAAAAAGTGTCAACTAGCCTATTGTGCTAGAGTCGACATATTTCGGCATTACAACCTATAAGATACTTAATTTGTGATATCACAATTTCCAGGCTCAGTTACATACCAGCAGGCCAGTCGTGTTGTAGGGCTGCTACCACAGAATGAGTTGTTCGTTCCGCTCGGCTTCTCCTACCGATGTGGCCAGGACCTCACCTTCAGCAACACAACCAACCAGACAGTGATTGTGCAGTTTCGGGATATTAAGGTAGGCTAATAAGATAAGGAGTATATAATATATAAGATAGTATAAGGAGATAGCCCAATGGATATGAGTTCTGCTTCAGATTACGGAGGGTGTAAGTTCGAAACCGGTCTGAGGCATGCACCTCCAACTTTTCAGTTATGTGCATTTTATGAAACTAAATATCACGTGGTGAAGGCGGAAACCGGCATACAAGAAATTTTTCTTAAGCGTGTGTGAAGTCTGCCAATCTGCATTGCGTCAGCGTGGTGGACTATTGGCCTAACCCCTCTCACTCTGAGAGGAGAATCGAGCTCAGCAGTGAGCCAAATATGGGTTGATAATCTAATAAGATTAGTTTGCTTAGATATTCGTCTCACTAAAAATTACAGCTCGGCAAAAAAAAAAAATATTTTGTTTCCTTTTATTTTATTTTTATGCCAGTATAGTTTAGGTAGTTAATTTAGTTAAATAGTATTGTTTTAGTTAGTGGAAATTATTGTACGTTTTAATTTTGTAAGAGCGAAATAAATAAAAAAGTTATCAATAAAAATAAAAAAATCCTTTTTCACCACTCAAAAACACTGTTATTATCACTCCACAGCAGGGCTAAACAAGCATTTTAGTCTCTAAGGCCTCTGAGGTCTCATAAGAAGGCTCACAGTCACTCACTAGAGACTAGGGTTGCCAACCATACTATAATATATAGTATTGTACTATATTTCGGGTCTACATACTATATACTGTTGAAGAAGTATACAGTACGCAAAAATACTATATTTTTACGTTATATTCGACAGAAGCAATAGTGTATTGTATCCAAACATATCTTATTGTTAATTTTCATTAATTTTAAATTAAATGTGAAAAACCTTTATTATTTTTGACAAAAAATTTCTTGAAGAATCTAAAAAGTGCTAATAAATATAGTTTTTGCTTATTCTATAAAATACTATATATTCTTTATGTGTACTATATTATTTGGAGCTTAAATCTAAAAATGACATATTTTTTTGGAAAAATGTTAGCAACCCTACTAGAGACCCCTAATGTCATATATTTAATGGTGTTTTTCTTAGGGTTGCCATGAAATGAATCACTGGTATTCTCATATTATGCTGAGGAAAATGAGAAATAAATTTTCTTTACAATTTTATGGTAACATTTTTCAGGTGCAGCCATACTTTGCAGAGAGCAACGAAACATTGGTGTACGGTGACTCCATCAACTGCGTTGGGTTCTTCTCTGTTCCGATCTGGTCCGGACTGTTTGTGGTGTTCATCCTCCTCGCCATCACCTTCTACGGCATCATGATGATGATGGATATCCGCACCATGGACCGGTTTGATGACCCCAAGGGAAAAACCATCACCATCAACGCCGGAGAGTAAATGTATGTTTTGGTATCCAGCTCAATGTTTTGATATTAAATATTGCATGCCGATATTTTTACTCTCATCTAGTGGAAATCATGTTTTTTTTTAAAACCTGCAAAGAACAAAGGGTTCTTTTGAAGGAGATGTTCTGTTCCTGAGGCCGATTTATCCATTTACCAAATTTTATCCAAATTTGATCAGCGGTTTAGCTGTGAAATGGTAGTAGATACTTTTGCGTTTAAAATATTGGTATGGATATATTCTTTTTTTACATTTTAACAAAGTATAAAATAAACAACTATAATTAATCTAAAAAAATATACTATATAATTGTTAAAAAATTATAAACAATCTGCTCCGTTTGCAAGGCTTTATCTAAGCAATTATCGGTCAAGGTTCCTAAATGAGGAACCTCTTCACAATTCATATGCCTAATGTCTGGTCTTTTCAATAAATTATTATTAGTAATTATACATTTTTTTCCTCAAAATATACTCAGAGGCACAATTGTCCGCCCACTTTATTATGACGCGAGTGTATTAAAGTGGGCGGATAATTGTACCTCTGGGTATATATTCTATCAATATTATATTTTGAATTTCTGTTGGTGTGGCTGCAATATTTAATATTTGTTGATTTCAAATAAACCAAAATATTGAAATTGTTAATGAGCTGGTTTTTTAATGCATTTTCGAAAATCGATGCACCAAATAATATAGAGTACACGTCGTATATAGCTCAATATATTTGTATAAAAAAAAGTAAATTATTGTTAATGAAAAGCTGCTTCAAAAATTATTATTATAATGTAGATAATTTTTACAGAAAATACAACCAATTTTAATGAAAGAGCCTATTTGTTTAACATCTGAAGAATAAAAATTTAAAATGGACGAATTTATTGAAATTGGTTGATAAAAAAAAATATTGTAAGTGTGATCCATAGATAACAGAAGAAGCTTGTATTGTAGATAGTATAAGAGACAGTGTACCGAATGTTTGTATAAAATAGACACAAGTTACGTTCAAACGTAGTCTTACAATTATACATTTTGAATAAAGACTTCATTTTGAAAATAATGAGGGTGGTTGGCTATTAAAATGAAGACATTTTTCTTTCAATCGCCTCAAATTTTTCGCCAAGGCCAATATGGCGGCGCTTATAGTTTCACTGTGGTTACATAAAGCCACACTTTTTTTTGATGTGCGGTGAAAATAAAGAAAAAATTGTCAAATATTAGAAGAAAGACCTGAATTTTAAATTAAAAAAAATTCAAAGACCTTAATCAAACACATAACTATTTCATCTATATTATAGTGGTAGCTATTCTTATTGGTTGTTATTCATTTATTCACTCATTAATTTTTGAATAACATTCGAAAAATAATGAATTTACCAAAATTAATTTTAAAAACTGTGTAAAATAATAATTTTGGTAAAATAATCAGTTGTTATTTACTACTGTACAGTTCTCATCATCAAAAAAAAAAATTAAATAAGTATTTATTTTGAAAAAATATGTACAAAACAAAAAAGTTCCTCGGTGCACTGTCTACGGCCTATATACATATAAATAAAACTGCGCAACTTTGTTAAAACAATGAGACAATAAACGTCATAGATGTCTATGACAGTCTATGACACAACTTCATGTGAACGTAAATTAGATTTTTTATATAGAAAAAAATAAACCGACTATGTGCCTGTCAGATACGAATGTAGATTAAAAATAAGTGTGAATTGTGATTTGGTCGTCTTTATAAACGCTGTGTAGTCGGATGCAATATTTATGACGTCTCATAAATAAGCTAGGGAAATGCGTGCTGTGTGATGCCCTGCCGCCGCGCCGCTATGTAACCGGTGATACCCAAAATATTGTATTAACGTACGATGTTCCGAAACGTCAAATATTGCATTTGACTATACCGTGGGAGATATGTTCATCTTTTGTCTTACTTAGGGTGCCGTGTACAACTAATCACACGTTATTGCACCAGTAACGTCAGCAAGGATGACGTCATCACTATTACAATGACGTCATACGAGTTTTCATTACTGATGTATGCGTTGTTGTAATGTGTGTTAAGCTTATTGAATTTCGTGTAAAACCTATTATTACTATTCTATTTGTATTGTTGTAAGAGTAGTATGCTTCCAGAATAATTCTGATAATATACGCACTTCACTCTCGTCAAAGATACTCGGTTCGTGTAATGGACTCGAATGGACTCGCAGTGGATTTGCAGTTGTTTTAAAACAATTATTAACAATTTAAAAAACAAAGTGTCATACTAAATCTTAATATTTTTGGCGAGAGTGATAAGGAACAAGCAAAGAATTTTGCCTTATATAAAAAAAATATATGTATAAATAAGGACTAGAACTTTTGAATCATGTTGTGCTACTTGCCTTATGGTAAGATCACATTTAAGAGCTAATTCGTCATCGATAAAAATTGGAGCCAATCCATAGACAATGATAACAATAGAGAATATGCATTTTTATTTCCATATTTTGAATTTCAGACAACAAAAACTATGATAAAATATTAATAAATCTGACGTTTTCTAGAGATATATACTTAAAATATCGAACATATTTTAAGCATTTAAACACCAGAATACAAGAGAAATAAATAGTTAATTAATTTGATTTGATTTATGCATATTCCCTATTGTGCCACCAGCTCTTGTACTATAAATTGTAATTAGTTTGTTTCTTAAAAACAACAATTCTAAATATACCGAGCTTCAAAACAAATATAATGGCGTAGATTTAAAACAAAATTAAAATTATTGTCTTATTAATGAAAATGAGTGCCCTCCATATTAGTGCCAATCCAATATTTTCATTCCAATGTTATATTACGAATAACAAAATGGCTGAACTATTGTAATTAATGGGAAATGAAAATTTTGTATTTATTATAAGTGAATTTCATAAAATGGTTTATACGAACGGGGTTTTAGATTTACGTCTTTTTTGTGTAACGAAAGGAATCCTGTTATTACAAAATAATGAAACTTATTTGTAACCTTTCGTGGATCTATTCGGATGCAATTTTTTTGACGTCTCGGAAATAAGCTGCGGGTCATAGACAAGACGCGAGAGGCGCGTGTGGGGTGATGCTAGGGTTGCCAACATTTTTTTGAGAAAAATATAGTATTTTTCGAGATTTAGCTATAAAAAATGTAGTATGCTCCAAGAAAATATAGTATTTTACGGAATAAGTGAAAAAGAAAACCATTTATTTTCATACAAACTACCTATATATGTTTGGATTTCTTACATTTTTAAAGTTTTTTGGTTAAATAAGAGTAGTGTTTTAATGATTTGCTTTCTTTTAGCAAATTAAAAACTTTTTTTTTTGAAATATCACCAAGTAAAGTTTTTTTTACTTAAAATATTTTTAAACTCCGCTCGTATAAGCTTAGGATTTAAGCGAAAAATATTACAGAAATCATAATTATTTGTGTAAACTATACACCAATTGTAAATATTTTTTTTTTGGATTACTTGTTTATGCAACATATTATTTATTATTATTTCTTTGTTGTTTTGATGAAAGTATTACTGAAATAATAAAAATAATGAAAGAACATTTTCCGTTTTTTCAATTTTTTCTGTGTATGAGTAATTATTAAAATAATTATTTGTTAGGTGTTTTCCTAATTGGATAGTACCTTACTGTTAAAATGTTAAGGAAATAAATGCTTATTACGTATGTT
This sequence comes from Bicyclus anynana, assembly GCF_947172395.1. Classification (NCBI taxonomy): domain Eukaryota; kingdom Metazoa; phylum Arthropoda; class Insecta; order Lepidoptera; family Nymphalidae; genus Bicyclus; species Bicyclus anynana. Next base: position 2,549,317 of record NC_069108.1, on the reverse strand, counting down.
CGAAAGCTGTTTTATTCATAGACTAGCGGAATCCTGTGGCTTTGTCCATTATACCGCATGAAAATATGAACATATATTTTTTTATTCAGGATAAAAATTAGCCTTTATGTTTCTCAATAACCTGCTATATCTTTCAGTACAAAGATTTTGGAGAGATTGAGATTATGCGGAAATAAACAATTAGGTACAGACAGTAAGCTAAGCGCACATTAATTTCAAGTAAGTTCTACATAGCCATTTGAACAAATGGTGTACAACCAAGGTACGATTTAATAATCCTGAGTTGACATTGATTTGAAAATTGGTTTGGTTTGAAAAATTGGAAAAACCAATAATATTGGTTTCTTCAACTATTTTAAAATCAAAATTCTCCATTTGATTGTAATTCAAAATTATGCGTAATTATTTAATGTTTTTAATTAATATGCGTAATTGTTTAATTCAAAAAAATCCAAATTTTTCATCTAAGTAGATTCATTTCTTCTCATTGGAGTTATGTTCTTTGGTTTTATTGCATATTATACCAAGGAGTTTTATTGAATCTGCGAGGCTGTAAATGACTAGAGCTCCGAGCCAGTATATTGAAAAAAAAAAACATACGAAACTGTGTTGCCAACTTATAGGAAAGTCCACAACTGTGGGGGGAAAAAGAAACACTTTATTATATAAAAATGAATAGCTTTAACCATAACCATGTCTTGCATTGTATGATAAAAGTATGTATTCATATTATATGTACTATTAACTGTAGCGTATATGGTATTGCTATAAACATTAACTTTAATAATCCCTCCTTACGGGAGGAAAACCGTTTAATAACGTTACGTGTTACAGCGCCACTCTATCTAGCTTGCGCTCGTGCGAGTATACACTTTCAATATTAAATAGTCCAACATGTTTTTTTAAAAAATATTTTCGCTATAAGATAGAAGCTAATGTACGAATTCTCACCTAATTACGATAAATATTTTTCAATTGTTTTTAAAATTTTTTAATCTTATTTATTTCACAAACATATAATACAGACAATCTTTGTTTTTATGTACGTACCTATTAATTAGTTAATTTGCCCGAAAGTCTTCAAATTTCACACTAATTACAGATAATAACTTATAATTATATTATATTTTGGTCTGAGTTCCAAATCTATTCATGATCCCCATTTTTTTTTTGATTAGTGGGGAATTCAGAAAATAGGTATGGGCAATAGTGGTAAGAATAACCGCCAAGCCAACCAAAGAAATATCAAATATCAATAGCTAATCCTGAGTAAATATGTATAATATGATCGCCATCTTGTTTTGACTTTTGGCGTGAGCCTACCCGTTCCGTTGTAAGGTTAAATAGAATTAGTAAAAATACAATAAAGTGAAATAAATACGGAACACACCATAGGTCAGACGTCAGAGACTGAATTACAAAACTGGTGCTGTTACATTTACGCCAACAAGTATTTTAACAAAGATTTACGCTGTTAAGCATGGTCAAAGGAAGATTCTGGAATTCTCTTCGTTATTCTTTCAGAAGGTTCCGCGTCCCTCCAATGCCTCCGTGAATAAGTAAGTTGTAACTTGTAAGATGTAGTCAAGAGATTGTTTACTTGCTTTTACTGCCGCATCGAATTCCGAAGTTAAATTCAAAGTGAAATTGGGTGAAACTATTTTTAATGGTCGCCTAGGTGATGCTGCTTGCTTCCAAAAACTTTGGTCTTGGCGGTAAAACTGACTGTAATTATCACTTTTAGTTCAGATGATAGAGAATAGTGATAAAAACTGAGACCATAGACCTATAGTGCTCAGAGTCATGGTGGCATAATACCACACCAACTTCCATCTTGTAAAGTTAATATAAAAAATTAATATTAATATCACGTAAGCTCTTATAGTATCTGATATTTCAACAATTTCAATATTGTAATGAATCTCATTACGCACATGTGCCGTAATGTAAAGTAAATTGCACATGTCCATCCATCCATGTAAGCAAAAAGTTTTTATGTCAGAAAAGTGTTCAACATTTTATGAATAAAATTAACTTTGTGAGATAAAATATAATAAATAAACATTTAATTCTTTAATTTTAATAATTTTGACAATACATGACAACCATTTAACTGTAAAGGAAAAACAAAAATATTAATTTACTTTATTAGTAATACTGGCTGTTTTTGGTGCATTTGCCTAAAAAAAGGTTGGTGCTCGCACTTCACTGTCTGTGTTTAAAATGACAAATGTCATCAAATAGAAAACAGTTAACAGGCATAGATGCATATTCATTTTCAGAAAGTGTGTTCAAAGTGTGTTTCCTCGCAATTGTGACACAAAACGTATGATATGTTTGATATAAACATGGTATTTGATAATTACAGCCTCCACTTCTATTCTCTTTTACTATAGCTCTCGCCGTCGGCTTGAGCTGCAATATCGCCTCGGCTATAATTTTCAACTTACAGCACTTAATATACTTATGTTATATTGATTATATATATTTGTGAATTTATCTTTTTTCATAATATTGCATCCTGTGATGATGATGATTGGTAGTATATTAATAACCATTTTTTTTTTTATTTGCAGTATCTCATCAGGACTACAATTTTGAAATCAATCTTTACTCATAAAAGTATGCCAAGAAATGAAATTGAAGATAACGGTTTCTGCATCGCAAAGCAAAAACAAAGGAGGCCGGAAGATAGTAAAATCCTTTTTACAACAAAATGATAACTACAACAGCTACAAAGTGCATGCTTAGAAAAAAAAATATTTATTATGGTTCTGGAAAAAAATCTTGATAAATATCTGCGTAAAGTGAAGAATAGACAATAAACAAGGGAATGTGAATTGAAACATTCATTAAATTGAATTTTTCAGTTCACACTGATGCAAAACCTATAAAATATTTTTAACTTTTATTATCAGGTCATTGCTGCCTGTACTCTGTTGATAGATATAAATGTGCCTCAGTTGCGCCTTGGTTTCTTCAGCCATATTTATTATGGTTACTTGCTTCTGGAAAAGTCTTGATAAATATCTCACAAAGTGTAGAATAGACAATAAATAAGGGTTTTAAATCAAAATGAATTGAAACATTCTTTAAATTAATTTTTTTAGTTCACACTGATACACAAAACCTATCAATCTTATCATCTTTTTTGACTTTTTATCAAGGTATTGTTGCCTCCACTCAGTTCACCGATATTGCTTCAAGCAATGGATCAAAAATGCACCTCAGTTGCGCCTTGGTTTCTTCAGCCATATTTATTATGGATACTTGCTTCTGGAAAAAAATCTAGATAAATATCTGCGTAAGGTGAAGAATAGACAGTAAACAAGGGAATCAAAGTGAATTGAAACATTCATTAAATTGAATTTTTCAGTTCACACTGATACAAAACCTGTAAAATATTTTTAACTTTTTTTATCAGGCCATTGCTGCCTCCACTCAGTTGAGCAATAGTGCTTCAAGCAATGGGTTTAAAATGCGCCTCAGTTGCGCCTTGGTTTCTTCAGCCATATTTATTATGGTTATTTGCTTCTGGAAAAAAATCTTGATAAATATCTGCATAAAGTGAAGAATAGACAAAAACCAAGGGATTAAAATCAAAGCGAATTGAAACATTCATTAAATTGAATTTTTCAGTTCACATTGATATTCACTCAAATCTTATAATCTTTTTTGAACTTCTTTATCAAGGTATGGTTGTCTCCACTCAGTTGACCGATATTGCTTTAAGTAATGGGTTAAAAATGTGTCTCAGCTGCGCCTTGGTTTCTTCAGCCATATTTATTATGGTTACTTGCTTCTGGAAAAGTATTGATAAATATCTCACAAAGTGTAGAATAGACAATAAATAAGGGTTTTAAATCAAAATGAATTGAAACATTCTTTAAATTGAATTTTTCAGTTCACACTGATACACAAAACCTATCAAATCTTATCATCTTTTTTGACTTTTTATCAAGGTATTGTTGCCTCTACTCAGTTCACTGATATTGGTTCAAGTGATGGGTCAAAAATGCGCCTCAGTTGCGCCTTAGTTTCTTCAGCCATATTTATTATGGTTACTTGTTCTGGAAAAAAGTCTTGATAAATATCTGCATAAATCGAAGAATAGACAAAAAGCAAGGGATTAAAATCAAAGCGAATTGAAACATTCATTAAATTGAATTTTTCAGTTCACATTGATATTCACTCAAATCTTATAATCTTTTTTGAACTTCTTTATCAAGGTATTGATGCCTCCACTCAGTTCACCAATATTGCTTCAAGGAATGGGTCAAAAATGCGCCTCAGTTGCGTTTTGGTTTCTTCAGCCATATTATGGTTATTTGCTTCTGGAAAAGTCTTGATAAATATATCACTAAGTGAAGAAAAGACAATAAATAAGGGTTTTGAATCAAAATGAATTGAAACATTCTTTAAATTGAATTTTTCAGTTCACACTGATCCACAAAACCTATCAAATCTTATCATCTTTTTTGACTTTTTATCAAGGTATTGTTGCCTCCACTCAGTTCACCGATATTGCTTCAAGTAATGGGTTAAAAATGCGTCTCAGCTGCGCCTTGGTTTCTTCAGCCATATTTATTATGGTTACTTGCTTCTGCAAAGACATCTTGAAAAATATCTACAGTCCTACATAAAGTTTATTAATATTGACACTGTTTTAATTTACAATAATGCATCAGTGTTAATGTTAATTGTAAAAACAATTCTTTAGTGTTAACAAAATAGCTGTGTGCTGTCAGGGCTAAAAGATTGATCAGTCTTTTGTATGTCTTTTCAAAATAAAACGTTTATTTTGTATTCTCATTAAATTAAACTTTAAAGTGAAGAATAAACACGAACAAGGGATGAAAATCCAAGTGAATTGAAACATCCATTCTCAGAATACAGGAAACATCAGAAGGTGTGATCACGCATGGGAATGAAGCCGTTGAAATTACTCTTTTCTTGGTGTACTTTCACGAACAAGAGATTTGTAACTCTGTGAGGGCTGTGTTGTGTGACCTGCTACAGTTACAGTTACAATGCGTGCTTTATAATGAACGTGGCTTCTGATGTTTTCTGTATTCTGAGTATCCATTAAATTAAAATTAATTTTTCAGTTTACTATAAAATTGAAATTGAACTCTATGAAAACTGGTTGTTGTGATAAAAATTTGAAATTGTTTAGTATTGACAAAATAGCTGTGTGTTGCCATCAATTTTTCTTTCAAGGTATTTCTGCCTCTACTTGTTTGAACATCATTGACGGCCTCCGTGGCGCAGTGGTATGCGCGGTGGATTTACAAAACGGAGGTCCTGGGTTAGATCCCCGGCTGGGCAGATTGAGATTTTCTTAATTTGTCCAGGTCTGGCTGGTGGGAGGCTTCGGCCATGGCTAGTTACCACCCTACCGGCAAAGACGTACCGCCAAGCGATTTAGCGTTCCGGTACGATGTCGTGTAGAAATCGAAAGGGGTGTGGATTTTCATCCTCCTCCTAACAAGTTAGCCCGCTTCCATCATAGACTGCATCATCACTTACCATCAGGTGAGATTGTAGTCAAAGGCTAACTTGTAAAGAATTAAAAAAAAAAAAGGACAACAGTGTTTCATGCAATGGGATGTCAAAATTGAAAATGAGCCTTTGTTGCGCCTTGGTTTCTTTAGCCATATCATGGTTACACCTGTGTCTGGAAAAAAACGAAATATCTGCAGTCCTGTAATGCAGGTTCTATGTAATGTTCATTAATATTGTATTTTTCATTTTACAATATACAAATATGTCAGTTCATTTTAGCAAAATAGTTGCATGCTGTCACGGTAAATAAGATGGTTGTCATTCAGTATGGTACACCTTGTCTCTTTCTTTATGTCAAGAAACTAAGGATTCGAATATAAGTGAATTGAAACATTCTTAAAATTGAATTTTTCAGTTCACACTGATACACAAAACCTATCAAATCTTATCATCTTTTTTGACTTTTTTATTGTATTGTTGCCTCCACTCAGTTCACAGATATTGCTTCAAGCAATGGGTCAAAAATGCGCCTCAGTTACCCCTTGGTTTCTTCTGCCATATTTATTATGGTTACTTGCTTCTGAAAAAAAAGTTGTGATAAATATCTGCATAAAGTGAAGAATAGACAATAAATAAGGGTTTTGAATCAAAATGAATTGAAACATTCATTAAATTGAATTTTTCAGTTCACATTGATATTCACTATCAAATCTTATAATCTTTTTTGAACTTTTTTATCAAGGCATTGCTGCCTCCATTCTGTTGAGCGATAGTGCTTCAAGTAATGGGTTAAAAATGCGCCTCAGTTGCGACTTGGTTTCTTCAGCCATATTTATATTATGGTAACTTGCTACTGGAAAAAATCTTGATATATATCTGCAGTCCTACATAAAGTTTATTAATATTAATACTGTTTTTAAGTTACAATATACACATGAGTGTTAATGTTAATTGTAAAAATAATTATTTGGTATTAACAAAAAAGCTGTGTGCTGTCAGGACAAAGAGGATGTTTGGTCTTTTGTATGTCTATTAATATAGTCTATAGAAAAAACGTTTATTATTTTTCATTATTTCTTATTGTTCATTAAATTAAACTTGAAAGTTAAATTGAAACATTCATTGAATTGATTTTTTTCAGTTTACACAAATTGAAATTGTTTCGTATTGACAAAGTAGCTGTGTGCTGCCATCAATTTATCTTTCAAGGTATTTGTGCCTTTTAATACATCAGTATTAAAGTAAAAGACAATAAATAAGGGATTTTAATAAAAGTCATTTGAAATATTTATTAAATTGATTTTTCCAGTTCACACTGATAGAGAACCTATCAAATCCTTTCATCAACTTTTTTATCAAGGCATTGCTGCCTCCACTCTGTTAAGTGATAGTGCTTCAAGTAATGGGTTAAAAATGCGCCTCAGTTGCGAATTGGTTTCTTCAACCATATTTGTTATGGTTACTTGCGTTTGGAAAATAATTCATTGTCCACCAGTGCTCATTATGGATGTTGAACGTACCCGCACGTGTAAATGTGGACTCGTCTGTCCACAGTATGTTTTCTTCGGGATGTTCGATGAGCCATCTGCACAGAGACATACGTGGTTGTGGATCAGTATAAAGACTGAGTTCGTCGATAGTGGAAAGGGTGCATTCCTTCCTTGTGCAACAATTTCCATACACAGAACTTACTAACTCCGAAATCTCTCGCTGCTACTCTAGTACTTCGTCGCGTATGTCTTTCAAAATATTCGAGTATTTCCTCTTCTATCACAGGCGAGTAACGAGGGTGACCGCGAGCTTGGGCATGTCCAGGTGTTCTGAATTGACCGTGGTCATCAGTCTTTGGGTCGCTGCTAAAATAGCTTGGTTGCTTGGCACTTGAGGATTGATTATACCTCGACTACGTAACATCTGAATGTTACTTGGCGTTCCATATAATCTTTTTGCTTCACTTAAATTATCACCCGCTATTTCTATCACCCATAATGATATTATGTTAACAATCTTATCAGTCATGTCTACAGACCCTTTCGATTTATTATAATCCAAAATAACTTTTGGTTTCCGAATCTGTTTGCCTTTTTTTACCACCACAGCAATTTTGTCGGAATGCTTTGTCGACCGCATAAGCACGTCCCTCTTATCTTTCCATTTAAGCACTGTTACTCCATCTTCATTCTCCATAGCCATTGTTTCACCTTTTTGCAGTTTCAAATCAACAACAGCCTTAGGCAATCCTCTTCTGTTTTTTCGCAATGTGCCAATTAAATGGGTTTGCTTCATCAATAACGGATAAGCCAGTTACAAGCTAGTGTATCAATTATCAGTTGCTAGCGTGTGACCTTTGTCAAATATATTTTCACATAGCGCCATCACCACATTTGTTGGCGTAGTATTTATTGCATCAATGTTTTTCCCACTATACAAATTAAGAATGAGTAAGAATTATTACTTTTAAAATGTTATTGTGCTCCTCTTGTAACTTGGAGAATGTTTCGGTCGAGGAACAAGCTCTTTTTTCAGGATGGGGGTAGATGACAATTTTAAGGATGGATGGCCTGAGGATGGAATGGATTCGGAGGATGCCATGACTGGGGATGAGGGAATAGGTGGAATATTCTCTATTATCTCCCTTGGAACTTCAAAGATTTTCCGACATGAAAGTAGAAAAAATAGCTTAAACATACATTTTAGCCAAAAGACAAAAACATGCCACATTAAATGGAATTAAACAATACACACATAGGCCTATTTCCGTATCTTCAGGCCCAATGCCTGTGGAGGCCTCTTTTCCTATAATGGACAGCACCTTATTGGTAATGTCCGATACTACTGGGACAGTAATACAGTTCCCAGTAGTGTGAGACGAGGCTGGATTTTCAGAACGTGAGTTTTTCTTAATGTCCTTCCATGTCTGCAAATAACATGATAAAGATGACAGGATTTGTTTTTGTTGATGGGACATGCTGTTTAAAATGCTGCAGCTATTGCAAAAATGTATCACCATTCAAGCAATGCTATATAATGGTGGAGCTCCGATCATCAAACGCCCGTTTTTGTCAATTTTTTTTTTGCGGAAAAATATAATGGCCAGTGACAATTCATCGCAAAAGTTGTTGTTTTTACACATATATTACTGTTCCTTAATATGTAAGAAACCACATCTTGTATGTCGGAAAACATTTCTATTGAATAGCTAGGTATGAAAGCAATTTTCCTTTCATTCTGTCTTTTAAATTTGTAAATTCACAATTTTTGCCATTTTTTTCTTACATTTTTTTTAAACCACAATTCAAATGTAGATTTGATTGAAAGAATCCGAGATGTGGTCATTGTAATCAATTTCGTTAGGATCACAATTTGAGAGTAACTTTTTTCTTGTGCTGTTGCAGAATGTTTCTTGCAAAATCCCCTTCATAATTCGATCCCTTAGAGTTGGAACTGGGAAAAAGGGCGTCATCGCCACATTGACCGTAGTGATAGTTGGATGAATGTCCAGCAGAATGATCTGCCGATTGAAAGAATCCGAGATGTGGTCATTGTAATCAATTTAGGATCACAATTTGAGAGTAACTTTTTTCTTGTGCTGTTGCAGAATGTTTCTTGCAGAATCCTCTTCACACGATCCTTTACAGTTGGAACTGGGAACAACAATGACGTCATCGCCACATTGACCATAGTGATAGTCGGATAAATGTCCGCCAGAATGATCTGCCGATTGAAAGAATCCGAGATGTGGTCATTGTAATCAATTTCGTTAGGATCACAATTTGAGAGTGACTTTTTTCTTGTGCTGTTGCAGAATGTTTCTTGCAGAATCCTCTTCACAATTTGATCCTTTAGAGTAGCTACTTATATTATTATCTAACAATGCAGCTGAAGCAACTTCAGAATTAGTACATGTGGGATTTATATTTCGCACACCGTGGCACTGAATAGCGCCAAAGAAATTCTCTAAATTCGGATCTAAAATTAAATGCGTCATCCAAAAGGTCTTCAAATTGTAATCCTTTTGTAATTTCTTTTAATAAACTCAACATTTTGTATTGTCTAAATCCAGTTATTATTAGATGGTATACATTTTATTCCCGTCGTTATCTATCAATTTCATAGATTTTAGCAGCTTAATCTTGGCTCTCTTCCACAAAGATGTGTGACTTGAAAGACGATGTTGTTGTCACTGATCCGCGAAGCTCTTTGGATCGCTGTTTCTTAAAGTTACCAAAACAACCATTTAATGAGTCGAATGATTCGTCAAAAAATATCTGCTGTGCCTCTGCAATCCTCAGGAATAATACCCGGTTTGAGATTCTCATAGCTCATAAATTTTGATACATCCTTTTTGCGGATTCAGTATAAGCTGGCCGATATCAAGCCTTCCACAATAGAAGGCTCTCATCCAGTGCAATATTCAGTGCAGTGTATTATACATTTGCCGCTTCCTCCTATAACAGTATTCTCAGGACAAAGTGGAAAATCTGAATGTGAGTCATGTAAACTTTGTGGGTATTCTAAGTCTAGTTCTAAAATATAGCGCACATTAGAATTATTAGGTATATTAAAATCAACATCGCAATCAACCCACTCAACACCACCAGTAGGTAGATATTGAGGCATAGCCCAACCATTTAAATCATAGTCAGGCAAATTCGTTGTAGACACTCCCATGATATGCGGGCGACGGGGGGAAGGACTGCGCGGATGTGAAGTCGTGCGCGTGGGGCATCGCTGCCCCCCTCCCAGCCACGCGGACCATCAGGAGTGTTACGAACGATTTTGGCAAGCTATATCATCTAAATATGTGAGTTAGGATGGAGGGGGCTTTTTCGTCAAAATCTCCCATGTAAATATTATTATCGATTACTACACTGTGAAACCCCATCACGTATACCTGATTTAACAAAAGCAACTTTATCATAATCGGTAAGCAGTTCCAATGTTACTTGTGTATGCTTCATCATTGCATCCCAACTAAGACCAATACCTTTAGACAACACTGTTCTATACTCCCATACAAACAATTCATAATAGTACTTAAGTAGGTAGGGGTACAGTAGGGGTAGAGTAGAGGTAGCAGTAGGGTAGGGTAGGGAAAAAGTCAAAGCAAAAGCAAATAAATTTCAAAAATCAAGTAAAGATAGTTTCATACATTCTTATTTATAATGATTTCCCATTGTGGGTTGGCACAAACGGAACTTGACATATTTTTTTAATATTTCTGGGGTATTTAGGGCATTGGTGACCTTATGAAGGCATTTGCTGTATGTTGGCTGAGCCATATTATTCAGCACAGAGGCGTCTAAGCTGCGTTGGTATGATCCATTTGCGTAAAAACTTAAAGCTGCTAAGACCTGTAAAAATTCTTCTATAATAAAAAAGGAATGATTTGATTTTTGTTTATTTGTTTGATGTGATTTAACACGAAAAAATCTTTAACATTTCCTTTTTATCTCCAATATCACTTTATCCTACAAGAACGGGAACTATGCAGGTCAAACTGTGGGGTGTCTGCTAGTACTGGATAACCCTGTTCTAAATCTTAAACTAACTTAGGAAGTGGAAGCTCACTATATAAATACAAATAAAACCATATTTCTTACCTCTAATTCATTGCGAACAGCAATTGTTCGTCGACCGGCCGGGTGAAGACTTCGTCAGACGAAAGCTCGCAATGAATTCGGTCTCTGGTAGCTGTAATGGAGACTTTGAATTTCAGACAAAACTTGCTGATATTCGGGCTTCGTCAGACGAAAGCTCGCAATGAATTCGGTCTCTGGTAACTGTAATGTAGACTTTGAATTTTAGACAAAACTTGCTGATATTCGGGCTTCGTCAGACGAAAGCTCGCAATGAATTCGGTCTCTGGTAGCTGTAATGGATCGCTTAAATCGCGCAACCGGCGCCTCTGTATGCGGAGACATCTTTTTTTTCGTTCTGCTTCCGCGTACATCATTAGATGCATGAATGACATGACTGGCGTATACACTACGAAAATAACATAATATGTATTAAATTCACTTCAAGAAGTGTACACAAGTCAAAGCAAAAGCAAATAAATTTAAAAATCAAGTAAAGATAGTTTCATACATTCTTATTTATAATGATTTCCCATTGTGGGTTGGCACAAACGGAACTTGACATATTTTTTGAATATTTCTGGGGTATTTAGGGCATTGGTGACCTTATGAAGGCATTTGCTGCATGTTGGCTGAGCACAGAGGCGTCAAAGCTGCGAACTCTGCCACATTATACTTTGTAATTCTTATCTAATGTAGTTAGTTTATTCAACTATCGTCATAGTTTACATTAAAACTGATATAATATAATCATAAAATTGTGATTTTATTGTTACTTACAAAATATTACTTATTAAAAAATTAAAGAAAAATGTTATTAGCTTCGTATTTCGTAATTAACAAGATTGGGAATCAAGGTAACTTTACTTAAACACTGCTCTTTGATAGTTTTTAAAGCGAACGACTTTGACAACTTCAGTGTCACCCCGTTCTATGATCATTAGACAAAGAACGATCCAAGATGACGTCATTTCAGTGGGAGATCTACGTTACATGATCGCTAAAACGAAAAATCGCTGTCATTTGTTGTCGTGACTGTGATTTTGAAGCATTCACCGAGTTACATAATGACCCTGCTGTTATAGGTTTTAATAATGCTTCAAAATCTGCATGAACAACAAATGGTAATTTAAGTTTCCGCTCATATTTATTGGAGGTAGATTATCCTCCATTAGCGGTATCTGGTACGCTCACTATTTTATGATTACAGTCACGTTCCTATGAGAATTTAGTTTAGTCTCTTTTGAGAAAATAAGCAGACATCCATCACAGATATGTTTCGCGCTCATTTTAGAATTTATCTGCCTACTTGATAAATTTTTGATATAACAATAGTGCCCGTGTGTGTGTGTTGTTACACCCAAACATATTTATGTTTTCAGCACTTGGTGAATTAGAGTGTTCCATTAACTATCGAGGTATTGCGTTCTATGTTCTATCATGATCAAGTCCAAACATTAACACTTATATTATTCAATCTCTCAAACTTATTTATATCCTTTAATTTTACTGGAAATGGTATGTTCGTAAAATTTTAAGGATTTGCCTTTAATGAATATGAACGTGCTCTATCCACGTTAGCTTTATTTGGATATAAAGCCGAAAGTATAGTGAAAACACTGGTATTTTTTTTTTTTTTTATTCTTTACAAGTTAGCCCTTGACTACAATCTCACCTGATGGAAAGTGATGATGCAGTCCAAGATGGAAGTGGGCTAACTTGTTAGGAGGAGGATGAAAATCCACACCCCTTTCGGTTTCTACACGGCATCGTACCGGAACGCTAAATCGCTTGGCGGTACGTCTTTGCCGGTAGGGTGGTAACTAGCCACGGCCGAAGCCTCCCACCAGCCAGACCTGGACAAATTAAGAAAATCTCAATCTGCCCAGCCGGGGATCGAACCTAGGACCTCCGTTTTGTAAATCCACCGCGCATACTACTGCGCCACGGAGGCCGTCAAAAATAAATAATCATTGTTTTTGACATTAATAACAGCGTTTATTCTTTTTCAAATCTTGGGGTAGATCTATAAAAAAAGAACCTCTTAATGAACTAAATTTGTTAATATTTAAATCAATGTATTTAATTTTTTTGAACTTCAACCACTATCTTTTTTTTCGAATTTACTTTTATTGAAATATGCTCAGATATGTCAGTAAAAATATTATTAAAATCGATCGTAAAAACAATAAAAAAATGTTTTCAGCCCTGTTTTACTGCGATTTGCTTTGTTATGGCATAAATTATATCTCGTGCGCTTTGATAATGTTTATATTATCATCCTCAGATTTCACATAGTACTTTCACAAATCTGAATATTTCCAAAAATCTTGTGGTGAAATGATTTTAAAAGACTTCATGTCAATTTTTTATCATGCGGGTTGCATTTGCCCTTTCTCCATCACCGGAGGAGATGTGTGATAATCCCCCTACACATGCTTTTGCAACTGAGTTAGAATCAGATACAAATAAAACGGGTTACAAAAACTTCTTTTCATATGAACAAGGTGTACTCCAAGAAACACATAGTTCTGTTAGCTTTGGCATAAATTAAAAAAAAATTATAAGCAGGATTTTCTTCATATAATCTTGTAATATGATCCCGTTTCCCTATTACTTCTTAATTATTAACCGACTTCAAAAAGGAGGAGGTTCTCAACTCGGTCGGTATTTTTTTTTTTTTTTTATGTTACGAATAATGTTTTTATGTTACATATTATTGCGGACACCCTTTAATAAGTGTGGTATATCCAAGAGATACAATTTCTTGTCGGTTAATAATAAAAATATTATGTTTTAATTACATATTATTTTATAAATAGGTATATCTCGTGTCGTTTACTAGGTTTTTAATTGTGCTCACATTAGAGGCCATAGACCAAGTTCACAGTAGCCATAACTTTAAAACCCGTTGATTGTACTTTTTTTATTACTGATGTAATTGAATGGCTGAGTTCAAGATGTCCCGAAAAAGAGGACTTTCTCGGATTTGCCCCTACTCGCCACATTCCCACAGGACATGGTGCAGGTCTTCCTCCGCCAGTCCACACACAGTCGCTAGTCTCGGTGAGGCATATATCGTGCAGAGCTACCAGAAACAGCCGTGAACCCTCAGTACCTGAGAGGTCTGTACTGAATATGATGTTACAAATCTAGATGAAGTTATGGGAGCGCGCAAGTGGTGTATGAATTCAACTCCCATAATTAATATAAAAAGTATTATAGGACTCAAAGTGATTACAAATATAAGAAAACTAATGTCGAACAAAGGTTATGATTCACAACACTTGTCAGGACAACTTAATTAAACTGTAACCAAAATAAGACCCTAGAATGGAAGAATGACCTTGAGTGAAGTCACGTTCTTGCGAACAATGTGTGTAGGGTTAAAGGTACCTTTGACTGATATCAAACACTCCCCTTTTCCACTCAAGTCACTCTCCCCGCCTATCCCAAGTAACCCATAAAGAATTACACAACAAGAGATGTGGACGGCTCGAACGCCACGAGCACACTGAAGCCAACACGAGATCGAGCGACGTCATATCTGTCACAGACTACTATTTCCAACACTAAACGGCGATAACAAAAGGTATATTTAATATTTGTACACGGAATAGAACTAAAAGTAGAATGTACAAACTAAAAAACAAAGATAAAATCGAATGCGTATGCGACGCATTTATGACGTTGAAATGAGAGACGCGATTTAGCCGTAAGCGTGGTAGCCGGTTAAGCCGTTTAACGTACTCTGGCCTAGTGGGGCCAAGATTGAGTATTTATAATACTTTACCAACAAAGGATTATTGTATCCCGAAATATAACGGCTGTCATTGGAGAATCGAACTGGCGCCTATACGTCGAAACTCCTGTCGGATTGTTATTGGCTAAGTGTGAGCACTTAACAAGGGTTGACATTCCATCGGCGTTACGTAATTCTAACGCAAAGGAATGTTGCGTGGCTTTTGTACAATGCAGCTTAAAGAGTTATAAATAACTTACAATTATTATAGAACTGAAATATTAACGCATCGCCACAAAGTCTTCTGTGTGAATTAAATACAAATAGATCGATGTAACTAAGTTTGATTTGGTTTTTATATATACTTTTCATTACAGAATAGTGAAAATTGTAATGATTTTTAGCTAGTTCTAGTATAGTGAAACTCACATAACTCGAGCGATCTATAATTACTCTTGTCGATTGGAGTCGGATGTCTACGAGGCTTTCGTAAATAATTGAAAGATTTTTTGAAATTGTGTGCACTTACATATTTTGCATAGAGATTTGCCAATTTTGTGTTCTTACCATTCAATGGCATTGAGACCGTCAATTTTTCAGCTGCAAATGGTATATCAGAATATAATGGGGATAATGAATATCTACTTCAAGTGTGTATCCTTCCTTGCTAATAGAAGAAATGGGATTCACATTAAAAAATAATATTTCATCGTCTTTTAAAAATTTTAAGTTTTTATAGGGAAGTTGCTGCATCATAGCATAGTTATAGTTTACACAATTCAAATGAACTATGAATGAATTCAGCTCTTCTTATTCATAATTTTGTAAATACTTAAGCTTTCGCATATATTAGCGAACATTGTGCGAGACATCCTCTAATATCATTTTCTAACATTTGATATATTTTTAAATCGGAAATTAAATCTTACTCAATATTTGTTAACCAGCATTGCATCCCAACTTAGTGAAGGTGATGAAATGACAAGGATGAAGCCCATAATACCCGACCGGCAAATCCAATTTCTGTAGACCATTGGTGGCCACCAATGGAATTCGGAATTACTACGGAATTCACCAGCTCGAGTCCAAATTGCTTCACTACCCGTATAACGGGGAGGTCAAGAATTGCGCCACGTACGCGTCCGCCAAAAGACGAACATTGGCCAGGTCAATGTGGGTGGGCTCCAAAGCTCCCTCCAGAGCAGACAGCAGGTACGCCATCTTCTTAGTGGGCATCTCGTGTATTCCAGGCAGGACTTGACGCCTGGAATACACGAGACCATTAAACATGGCCTCGAACCACACGCTGCAAGCCTTTGTTTCGACTGTCCCTAATTTGAACGGTTTGAATGAAATTTCACTAGTGCGTTGCCAGTTGTAGACCAGGATTCCAATGTTTCCATCGAGATCCTGGCTTTCGGATCAGTACAGGCAGGAGGGATGTGGATTTTTGTAATCAAAAGCAAGTGGTTGATTTAAATCACCAGTATCTCGGCTTATATTAAATTCCAACATAAATTACCACTTATTCTGTCCTAAAAGGTCTAGAAACAAATCAGTTAATACAAGTTTATTCCGAAGGTAGATAAATTCTAAATTTTGAAGAAAAACAAATGCGACGAGATGCACCGTGTTACAACGCATGGGCTCAAGCACCCGACGAACCGGAGCAACTCGATGGTGGGGAGGCGGCCCAGAAACTCTGGGTGGGTAGACAGCCGCTAGGGTGACCCAACAAGGGCACTGAGCTCGGCTTTGAAACTCAGCCTTCGACCCTTTTTCACCAGTCCGTCGCAAGGGAACTTGCATGTTTGATTCCTAAATTATATTATTTTATTAGTTTTAGTAAGATGCAATACCGCGTAACTTAACAAAAATGTATCAAGCTATGTCAATAGCGCGTAAATACTTTTTAGAGGTTATACATTGTATAATGAAATTCTTGAGTCGGTTCACCTGATGCAGCATCTAAAAAACCTTCAAGGTGCATTTTTTTTTCTTCTTCTTGTTTGACATGTTCTATACATTTATTTATTATTATTTTTATTTATTTATTATTCAACAAAAAACACATTTAAATTAAACCTAACCATAGTGCAACACAAACCACAGTTGGTTTTACTGTGCACTGGTTATTATTGCATTATACAATATTTAGACTACGAAACCGTACAAATTAGGCTCAGTCCTTTGATTAAATCCTTTACTTCGTTCATTTTAAAAAAATATTCTCTCGACATAAAAATTTAGTTGTGTCCATATTAACTCTATTGGATTCAACTCAGTGGTATGGCGGAAGGCGTAATAAAATTATATTTCTGTGAGCTGCCATTAAATCGATAGCTTTTTTATTGTAATTATTTTTATCTTAGCTTTAGCTTAGCTTTTATCTCTATCTTCATAGTTAATATTTTTATCTTTTAGCCACGTTTGTATGCCTTCCGCCATCTCATATTGGGCATTCGCTCTACAAGTCGGGAGTGGTACGGTGTGTTATCAAGTATTACAACCGACCCTGGATCCACTTTATTTAATATTTTTCCAAACCTGTTACGATCAAAATACGATAATTTATTATACATCTCAGTCAATAGGTTCAATAACATTCATACAATAAAGTTCATTAATGTATTTTTTTATGAGCTTTAATGTAGGCAAAGCTACTGAATGCAAAAGACCGATCAAAATAGCAGCACCTGGAGTAGGCCTTCACCGTAAAGAGTGCTTCTTTTAAATAAAAGAGAAGAAAAAAAAACATTTTAATTTTATTAGTTAAATTACAACTTACTTAACATTGACAACAGAAGGTGGAGTGACGAACATAGTCAGGGTTGCAGGAAAAACATGGCAACGAACAGCTAGAGGCAGAAAATAATGGCTACAATTCGAGGAGGCTTTCACTGCTATATGCAGTCCTTACAAAAAGAATAATAAAAATTAAAATTAACACTACGAGTACTAACGTAACATAAAATTAGGTAATATGAACTAACCGACTAACAATCTATAAAACTTGTAATCCTTTTATTTTATTTATTTATTAATGTAATTTTATTACTATTTTTTTTCTTTTATGACTTACCACTTTTCGGAATTATGAGCATCAATTTCTGCATGATAATCACCGTCACCTTTTTTAGCCTCAAATATCCATTGTCCGCCTTCTAAATACATATTTTTAGTTATATAAGAAACTAAAATTACCTTCATTGAGCCAGCTATCGTCTGAGTAATATATTTTTCTGTTTTGTTTTCTATAATTTCTTATTTTTTGTGAATAAATTCGTCTCCACACCATCAAATCTGGTCTATCCAATAATAGGCTTTTCCTTGTTCGTTTCATATACTTGAATTGAAGTTTTTTTAGGATCTTGGATACCGTCGAAGAACTTTTTTATTGTCGGTAATTCATTTCGACTTCCCCTTTAATTTTATATTCATTTAGTATTCTTTGTATTGTTTTTCTGATGTCCCCATCATTTGTGCTGTCGCTTTTATAATCTCTCCTTTTTCGGGGTATGTATAAGAAGATCGCATCAGATTGTTATAAATATGAAAAGAGATATTTTTTTCGTTAGTTATTATTTCGTTATTTCGATAGTTATTATTAATAAGGCCACCACTATTTGACCTCTTTTTCGTGGGCGACACTAAAAATGATTTGAAGTGGGAAGGCCCATGGATTGGTTCAGAAACTAAGTAATATATAGATAAGCATTATCTCGAGAAACAAAAAAACATCCTACCTAAATCAATTAACAGTGTCCATCCGAAATCACGTCCATACGATTGGTGGAATAAGTGCATTAGAAGCGAGAATATGGCTCAAGAAGTTTGCGATGATAATAGCATGCTGGTCAGCAGATACTATTTGGAAAGTTGGTAGTTCCTTCTTTTGTCACCAACACACATTGGTATAAAAACATGTGGGCCATATCCGATTTATCTTTTTTCGCAATGCTGCCAATCGCGTCGATGGCCAAGACAGAGTTTAAGTCATTTTTGCATCTGGAATTGTAAATTTGTAGTTGTTCAGGATGTCAGTATATGCAGATAAATTTATATAATGTAATTGATTTAATGCTTCCAAGAATTTTTCCATGCTGTGCGTTTTTAGCAGCGCGGTTTAGTGTACAATATTTTTTTTTACACCAACTAATTTCAAATGCACGAGATGCTGTAATCCTACCATAGCTAAGTCCAAACCAAATGCTGTTTTGGTGTTATTCCCTAGTAGCCTTTTCTATATCAGTTAGGTCATTAGACAAAACTACATTTAAAATTTGTAAAATTCTATCACATGATTAATGATTATATTTCAATACAAGCTGGTGCATAGATACATTTAAAGGATGTCATAAATGTAACTTGATAGTTGTTCAGTCTTCTAGTCTTCTTTTTTCTTTATAACTAATTTATTGTAGACTATATTATTGGATAATAATGTCGGTACACTATTTCTGATGCATAGATACACTTAAAGGAAGTCATAAATGTAACTTGATTGTTGTTCACAGTCTTCAAGTTTATTTTTTTTCCCTATATCTAATTTATTGTAGACTATTATTGGATGGTAATGTAGGACACCATTTGACAACTCTTTTGCTGTCATGTGCTTCAGGCTCGATCTAACACTGGTCAGTTTTGATTTCTTCCAGTAACATGTTACAGCTGTACTATAGCTCTTATAGGTGCGCTAGCAATACTTACCTCACCTACCTACATACTTACGACACGCTGCGTGACACTTGCCCCGTCACGACACGTCGCCGTTCGTCTGCCTGTCGATTACCAGAAAGACAAAAAGAACACAGGAAAGGAAATAAGGAAAGCACTTTAATATCAACGAGGAACAAAAAAAGAAATTAGACCCAAGACATGCAACGTAATAACAGTTATTCTGTTACGTATCTGCATTGTGGAGACAATTCTCTATACACTGGAATATACCTGAACTCTTCACATAAGCATGTTGATGGGTACACACGATAGTTGATGACTCATATACTCTGGTTGGAAACTCTTCATACATGGAATTCAGGGTAATATTGGTTTGTGGGTTTTATACTATTAAAACAACTCGATGTATATAACTGATCACTATATTATTATCCAAAATATTATTATTTTAGCAAGGTAGGCAATACGTCCGTCCACTAGCACGGTGTGACATGAGGAACATTACGAAAACATTTAAATACATTCTGTTTTGGGGTATTGTATTACAGTGTGGGGTGCAGCTTCAAAAACAAAGTTTCTTGAAGTAGAACGTGGTCAGAGATCCTTATTAAAAGTTATGTTCTTCAAGCCATTCAGATATCCAACCAGTGACTTATATAAACATTGTGAGTTACTTACAGTTAGAAAATTATATGTATTACTTTCACTATTAAAAGTACACAAAAATGTACCTCCGGGCAATGAAAATAATAATAAAGAGAGGAGACGAAAAACCGTACTACATACAATCCGAAGCAAAACTAAATTTGCGGCTCATCAATTTACAAGAAAATCCACTCACCTCTACAATATAGTTAACAAAAAATTAAACATCGTCTCTTTAAATTCACATAACTGCAAAGAAATTCTTACAGATTGGTTACTTAAACTTAACTATGATCAAGCCGAAAACCTTTTGCATCAAGTGTAGCATAAATCGGAATATAAAAACTTGCACAAACTCGCATGCTCATGTACACATACTCACACACACCACTCAAACACAACACACACAAACCACTCACAAACACAACCACATGCACTTTTGTATATTATTAGTAATTTAGTATTAATGATTATTTATATCAAATGTATTAGTCTACTATATATTATGGAAGAGCGGGGCCGCCGGTCACAAGTTACAGTAGCAATACTGCAAACTTAATGGGATGGTTCCAATCACAATATTACTGCTATGTTTGAAAATAATGTACTAATATGTTGAATCTTTGGAAATAAACTATGTTTGGAATGAACGAAGATGGGCGCTGGCATATTATTTTATACAATCAAAATTCTTAATTATATTTATAAATCAAGATTAGTTTTTGTATTTATTTGTAAAACAAACCAACAGGTAAATGGTTTATGACCATATGACAACTCATGGGGTGTGTAATGAGTCGTGCACTGTACAGAAGTATTGTAAGCTAATATAGCAGTATACACATATCGGGGCCAATCTATTTGTTCTTCATTTATGAATGATTTCAAATACTGTTTCAGAGTGGAGTGACTTTTCTCTAGTGCATCTTGTGTTGGAGGGTGATGACCAGAGTTGTTTGATTTTAAGATTTTAATTTTCTTGATCTTACTATTCTGCAGTGCGTATCGGCCACTGCTGTCTCTGGCAATGCGTTATATGTACTTCTCCTCATGGTGTTTCTAAAGGTGATTCCGTTTAGTAAGGTTGCCAGGCCTGGTGAAATCATCAGTCTGCCTCTGGTTTCTGTGTTGTAGAAGCTTATACCCAGTCTTTCTATGTTGTTGTCCATGAAAAGGGTCAATCCACGGAGCCGTATTCCCGGCTCACCTTGTCCTCCATAGTGCAGCAGCTGAATGATCGGCAACCGTCGAACTTCAACTGTGGAGTCGTTGATGGTGTGTGTGGTCGGTGAACGGCTTCCTGTGGAGGAACCATGATCTTTTGTTTCGGGTCTGTTGTTAGATAGAGAGCTTTTCCTTTTGGCAACAATCCTAAAAACTCTTTCGAGGTACTCAGTAAAGTATTTTCTTGCCTTAGGGTCTGCCAGTAGGGTGTGTAGATTGTTTAGTGCTATTTTTGTTTGACTAGCTCTCGAGTCCCATCCGCAATGCCGCAAAACGCGGGCAGTCCAGAAAGATGTGTCCTACAGTTTCTGCTGCGTTCTCGTCGCTTTCACATCACTTTGAGCTTGAACCGGTGCAAGTATTGCGCAATTTCTCCGTGGCCTGTGAAGGTTTGGCAGAGCAGATAGTTCGCCCCAATCTTCCTCACCAATGCGTAAGCCGGGCCTAAATCAGGGAAGAAGTTTTGGTGATCTGTCCTGTATCAGATCAAATACCTATCCTGCCACTTGTGTACTGATTCCTCTCGTATCTTCCTTTTAACAAAGGATAGAGGAATTTTCGTATAGTGGGTATTGATGTTAGTAGCTGCGATTTTTGCCAGTTCATCCGCTCTTTCATTTCCGGGCGTGAGCTCTGATCCAGAATAATCTAATCTTTTTGTTGTTGTTAGTGCATTTTTTAATGTTTTCCTTTATTTGGCGAGCTAATCTGTGACTTATTTTGGGATTTTCGAGCAACTCAAGGGACGATCTTGAGTCGGTCATGATGTTAACTATAGGAGCATCGCTCCGTTTTGCAAGCAAAACTAGTTTGTGCAGTGCATAGAGTTCTGCTTGAAAAACGGAGCATGCTGGGTCTAATTTGAATCGGAGGAATTTGTCCTTTAAATAAATTAGATGTGAAACTTGTACTTTGCTCTGTACGTATCATTTTCGGAATATCGAACATGGATATGAAATGTACAAGACAATTACTGGTAACTTTTGCTGTTGTACTACGGATTGGATAAGCCAATAAAATTTGATCAAATGATCTTGCACAGTGAGGGTGTATTTTAATTTAGCTTTTCGTAGAGCTTTATTCTTTTGACAAGGTCTGCATGCTTTGACGTAGGTTTCTATATCTTTCCAGTAATACAGATCTCTTATTCTTTAATACATTCTAACTGTACCAAAGAGAGAGGGCGCGACCGTCGCGACGCATATGCGAGCTCCCGTTTATTAATTTACGAAAAATGGTTTTTTGTTCATATTTACACGTAAATCATATCAAAATATATTCATAAAGTGGTGATAGCTCAGTGATAGCATTTGCGATCAAAACGGTTGTCAAAAACAATAATAAACTGGCATAACAGTGACAACAGAGAAAACGTTAACAAAACTATCAAATAGTTGCGCATAAACTCTAATAAAGTGTAGCATCTGCGAAATATAATCTAATATCAAATCAATTTAGTACTTTATTGTGTGTAAAAACTTTAAAAGTACTATTTAGCAGTTAAATATAATTCAAAAGTGCCGTCTAACTGTCATATGTTTGCCCGTACTCAAGGTCACGTTCAGTAGGTCAATTCCTTACCAACTCCAACTCCACTTGAATTTACGTACTTACAGTTTCTGTTGAACACTTAAATAAATTATCGAATCACTTTTAAGATAAAAAGTGATTCGAGAATTTATTTAAGTGTTCAACAGAAACTGTAAGTACGTAAATTCAAGTGACTGTGACGATGATTATTGACTTAAATATTGAATAAAAGTGAAGATGATGAAATACCGTTTTTATTGACATACCTATATGGACAATATTTAATGAGTACGTAAAGGACAATAATCGAAATACAAGTGACTTGAACAATAATACTATATAAAATTAACATCTGACATTCCGAATTAATGACATACTTATCTAATTTTATTTATTTGTATTGAAATAATATTAATATTCCAAAAATACAAACCTTTTATGACTACTGCCATCTATTGACGAATACAAAAACGAATTGCCTATTCTCATATACTCCGCAAACTTCTCACTAGGTGGGAGCACTGGAATTTTAACTACTCAACCATAGAGGGCGCTGTTATGAATATGGAAGAAATTATGAAAATTTTGATGCAAATTAGGGAAGATATGCAATGCCAAAAGCAAGATATGGATAAAGTACAAGAAAATTTAAAAAACTTAAATGAAAATATAAACCAAAAATTTGAAAATATGGAACTGAAAACGAAAGATCTAGAACAAAAATTAGAACAGCAGCAGATACATTTAGACAGAGTCGATCAACATTTGAAGAAAAGGAATATTATGATTTTCGGTATAGAACAACGAGAAAATTACTACAGTCTGCTGGAAGACATAGTATTAGACTTATTAAATAACATTTTGTTATGATACCATGTGATCAAAGAGACATAGAGTCGGTGAAGAGACTGGGAAAAAAGAAGGGGAATGTTAGACCTGTCGTGGTAACCGTAACAACAATGGGTTTAAAATTGAAAATCATGCGGAGCAAGAATTTATTAAGAGATACAAGTATTTATCTAAAAGAGGATTATACACCTAAAATACTACAAAAAAGGAAAGAGTTACAGGAAGAACTCTTATCTAGAAGAGAAAAGGGGGAATATGTTGTGATAAAGTATGACAAAATCATAACGTTAAACAGAAAGAGTCCCGAAAAAAACAAAGCAAGAGTTCAAGAAGAAAGCCCAAAACAGAGAAATAATAAAAGAAAACCATCTGTCTCCCCATATGCTCTACCAAAAACCGATCTACCTATGTCTTACCATAATAAAAAGAACAAAACCAGTATTGAATCATACATGACACCGAAACTGATTGTACCAAACACATCTTCATCCTCTCAAATTAATACTGCAAATTCTAATAAACAGACACATAGACCATAGCAACGAAAAGCCTCTCTCCAATCCGTATATGAAAATTCTGTAATAAATACAAACAATTATATCTCTCCCAAGCCGGCTGGGCCCCGTGGGAGCCTCCATCCAACACTTGTATATCGGCACGCTCAACGTGAGATCTATTGTAGGTTTAGGTCGCATGGATGAGCTAGAGCTAGCTCTACAAAATATAAAATGGGATATCTTAGGCATTTCAGAAACAAAAAAAGAAGGAACTCACATAATAGAGCACGAAGAATATATATTAATGTACACTGGAAAGAAAAGTGGAAGAAATGGTGTGGGATTCATGGTCAGGAAGAAATTCAAACATTGTATAATTGATTTTGTCTCCTTTTCAGATAGAGTCGCCAGACTGGACGTTAGTATAGAACATACCTCTTTAAGCATCATACAAGTTTATGCGCCTACGGAGAAATCATCTGAAGAGGAAATTGAACGTCTCTACAATGATATATTGTTAGCACAAGAGAAGCCCATGTCAAAAACTATTATTATAGGTGATTTTAATGTAAGAATTCGACATGCTACTCCGGAAGATAGCGCAGTAATGGTATGCCTGGGGATACGGAACTCGGAACAACAGGGGTTCTAGACTTATTAATTTCTGTCTTGAAAATGAACTCTACATCATGAATACTTTCTTTCGTAAAAAAGACAAACGGAAATGGACGTGGCGATCACCGGACGGTCGGACTCAAATGAGATTGATTTCTTTATAACGAAAAGAAGAGACATTTCGCTTATAAAAAATTTAGAGATCATTGGTACTTCCCACCCGACTGATCACAGAATGGTGAGAGCAACATTTACCATTAATATGAAAAATAAAAAATCAAGAAAATTGTTTACTAATACGCAATCTGGATACCCACCAATTAGAGAGACGATGCATGAAAACGGACTTACTTGGAAAAGTACTGGTTTATTTTATTCATATCTATGACGGTTTTTATGCGGCATCGTACCGGAACTCTAAATCGCTTGACGGTACATCTTTGCCCGTAAGCCACGGCCGATGCCTACCACTAGATAGAAAAGAAAGAAAGAAAAAACATTTATTTAAAAAGTTGTGCCATACACCACAATGCTTAACTAAGCACTATTGTAGTGTCTGATGCTTCAACCACCTGATCAATTGAAAATCAAAACTAAAGTAGTTGAAGCATCAAAAACCACTTCGTTATGTTTGGCACAACCTTGAAAAAAGGTAACAGCTCAGCATTGTGCCGCATAAACCAAGCAAAGTACTTGGCCAAGCGGCGCTGATTTTCAGCTGCTACCTCGATCCAGGTGACACCACGGAAATACATATCAATAGATCTGAAGCAATTTTTAAAAAATATGAAATCCTGAACTGACCCATGCTGGGATTCGAAACCAGAACCTCTCTATTGAAATCAACTACCAACTGCGCCAGAGAGGTCGTCAAAAATGTGCTTGTTGATTTTTAGTTTGGGTCCTTGAGACATGACTATTTCTGTTTCCCATTATTTAAGACAATAATTTGTTACTGGTAGCGACGACGACAGTGGTGATGAGGACGAGAAGGTAGTAATCCCTACAGTGCCAAGGGTGTTACAGACTACTCTGCTAACACTCTTGGACAATGATGATGGTGATGATGCTGCTGCCGAGGATTTAGCCGCTCTAGCCACAGAGCCCACCGATGACGTTGAGGCAGCGACTTTTTACCCTAGGAATGTCCACGATTTTGACTGGAGAGAGTTTTCATCGCCTCGTAATTGTCCGGAATCGAGACGTGAAACTTTCTCCGAAAGTAATGTCGGTCCGACTACTCCATGTGCCGACCCATACGAGATTTTCTTTCAAATAAGCACATACAGCAAGCACATAGTTGCAGAAACGAATCGTTATGCCCAGGACTTGGTATCCACCAAGCTTCAAGACACAGCCTCTATCCCAAAAGTCTTATCTACCGTTGGATAGATACGACAGTGAATGGACTGTATGTTTATTTCGCCATGATTTTGGCAATGGGGGTTGTGGTAAAATCTCGTTTAGAGGAGTATTGGAGCTCTCACATTGATATTTTTTATAGTCCTGGTTTTAGTGCACACATGGACATAGACAGATTCTTATTATTAAATCGTTGTTTACATTTCAACAGTAATAATGACATGTGTGCACCAGAACCAGGACACTCCGAAGCCAGATTGTTTATAATACGGCCAATAATATCACATTTTTGAAATTCTAACAAATGTATATACCTTCCCAACGACACTAGGCCTAGGACACTCCTAATAACAAGTCAGCAAGAACTACAAAAGTTCCAGAGGCAAGCATGTCTAGCAATAACAGGCAGCATGAGTACAACACCCACAACCGCATTAGAGGTAATACTGGGAATACCACCCCTTCACCTCTGCATCAAAGAGGAAGCAGTATTGACAGCCCTCAGGCTAAAATCTAGTGGGCAATGGAAAGACACAAACACAGGCCACGCAAGCCTATTAACGAAAGAAAAGGCAAACCATCCACAATTAGAGTGGTTATGCGACAAAACGGGAAAACAACACCTGATGGACAAGAAATACAAAATCATCATAGATGACGCGGAAACAAGACCGAATGTGAACACAGTAGAAGTGTACACAGATGGATCAAAAACAAATTTAGGAACAGGTACTGGAGTCTACTGCCCAGAATTCAACATAAACATCACACAAGCATTGGGTAAGAACAACTCCGTTTTCCAGGCGGAGTGCGTTGGAATCACAATTGCGGCCATAGCAATGAACGCAAGAAAGGTAACAAACTTTAACATTAACATTTGCAGTGACAGTCAGGCAGTACTAAAAGCTCTAAAAAAGCACACGACCTCTTCAAAACTTATCTCAGACTGTCATTTAGCACTAACCAACTTAACAAAAACAAACAACGTTACACTAAAATGGGTGAAGGGTCACAACGGCAACACAGGTAATGACAGGGAAGACGAACTGGCACGCAAAGGCACAACACTGAAGGTTGCTGGACCACTTCCAATGGTACCAATACCCTACAGTGAGTACAAAACATGGCTCCGCAAGGAGACACGAATGTCACACGATCAGTCATGGGCAGACACTAATGAATGCAAACACACAAAACAGGTTCTTCCAAGACTCGACTCACGTTTGACCACAAAACTACTTAAACTAAACCGTAGCAAACTTAAAACTGTGACTGAGCTTAGCAGTACGAAGATTTGTAACAGCTGCGTTGCTCTTATTAAAACTATTTACGAATCTAAACAAATGGTAAAGGAGAATCAGCAATTCCTAGAGAAATGCGAGAAGTTCATCCAACAGTCAAAAGTGACTACCACCAGACTCGGCCCAAACGAAGTCGAGAAGAAAGAAAAACGCAGACGTCGCTCTCCCGACTTTTCAACAAAGAAGCTGAGCGTCAGCATTGCATACAATATTAAAAGTTAGGCAACATTCGTTTTAAGTTATCATTTAAATTTTAAAATACTAATGTAAGTTGTCAGTTATGGAGCGATCGAGTTACGAGCGAACAATGTGCTGATAAAGCGGTCGCCCGTAGCTCCGTCGTCCCGAAAACAATATCGTATTATGTAACATTTTTATTGTAGTATCTGCTTATACCTAATGACGAATTACCGACTTCGATGTAACTTTGTTTTGTTTTTTTAAATATTTTGAGTAACATATTTCTTTTTTAAAAAGGGGGGGAATATTGTAGGGACTGACCGCCATGTAATGCGAGTGTACGGGAATTCTATGAGTCAGTCCTTACCGTACTGGCGTGCGCATAAGACATATACAATAAAGTGAATTACTGTGAATATAAAAGGACTCTTATTTCTCACTCCGCCAGGTCAATCGAATACGTTGATCGTTATTGTGGATTACCAATACCCCGACAGTCAACGTCCAACATTGGCATCCAACATAGGGATCCAACACTGTGTTAATTAAAGTCGCTCCTTAAAATCCTAAATCTTTATGGTTTAAACGGCTTGTATCCGAAAAGAAAGGAATTTGTGGCTGGCAGAAAGGTATAGAGCTGCCAAAGCATACAGAGGTGAATTCTGGTTCAGATGCTTGGCTCTTTTGCCGAGTATACGACAAGAAAGGAATTTGTGCCTGGCAGAAAGATAGAGCTGCCAAAGCATACAGAGGTGAATTCTGGTTCAGATGCTTGGCTCTTTTGCCGAGTATACGACAAGAAAGGAATTTGTGCCTGGCAGAAAGATAGAGCTGCCAAAGCATACAGAGGTGAATTCTGGTTCAGATGCTTGGCTCTTTTGCCGAGTATACGACAAGAAAGGAATTTGTGCCTGGCAGAAAGATAGAGCTGCCAAAGCATACAGAGGTGAATTCTGGTTCAGATGCTTGGCTCTTTTGCCGAGTATACGACAAGAAAGGAATTTGTGCCTGGCAGAAAGATAGAGCTGAAAAAGCATACAGAGGTGAATTCTGGTTCAGATGCTTGGCTCTTTTGCCGAGTATACGACAAGAAAGGAATTTGTGCCTGGCAGAAAGATAGAGCTGCCAAAGCATACAGAGGTGAATTCTGGTTCAGATGCTTGGCTCTTTTGCCGAGTATACGACAAGAAAGGAATTTGTGCCTGGCAGAAAGATAGAGAGCTGCCAAAGTACACGGAGGTGAATTCTGGTTCAGATGCTTGGCTCTTTTGCCGAGTATACGACAAGAAAGGAATTTGTGCCTGGCAGAAAGATAGAGAGCTGCCAAAGTACACGGAGGTGAATTCTGGTTCAGATGCTTGGCTCTTTTGCCGAGTATACGACAAGAAAGGAATTTGTGCCTGGCAGAAAGATAGAGAGCTGCCAAAGTACACGGAGGTGAATTCTGGTTCAGATGCTTGGCTCTTTTGCCGAGTATACGACAAGAAAGGAATTTGTGCCTGGCAGAAAGATAGAGAGCTGCCAAAGTACACGGAGGTGAATTCTGGTTCAGATGCTTGGCTCTTTTGCCGAGTATACGATAAGAAAGGAATTCGTGGCTGCCAAAGCATACGGAGGTGAATCTGGTTTAGATGCTTGGCTCTTTCGCCTATTGGATATAAAAATAGTTTTTGTAAATATTGTAATTAAAATAGCAACACTGACGTTTATATAGAATGATATAATCTATGTCCAATATACAGGGTTAATTTTCGTAAACTGGCAATAATTTCAGAAATAACTTAGAATCGATAATACTATCGATCTATGATTTCAAAAACCCTCCTTAATTTTGACATTTTTTGAAATAATTTTTCCATGAAAATACACAATGTATGGACATAGTGTATCACTGCAAAATCCAGCCGCGTAAAGATACCTAACTATCGCAAGGAAGCGGCTGGTAAGTAAAGTATGCGCGTTATCATCTGAGTCGTCCGGTCATAAAAGTCAAAAAAGATAGGAATGTGCAGCGCGCCTACCTGCGCACCCTAATTATCGATAAACGGCTACCTGCGCACGTGCTAATGATGAGTCAATAATGATTTGGACGATTCTGATTGGTCGGTTTCTAATGTAATTGCATTGCGTATTTTTTTTGCTATAAATGTGTTTACTGCAATTAAATAAATACATTCATGTGTTACTCGTTGCGCACTATGGATACTTTATTTTCTAACGTTGATCTGAAGAAATTACATGGCGATATTAGCCCTCAAGCTCGAACACTGATTCACAACGTATTCCTGTTTCTCAATGAATTGAAAAGTGATCCGAATAAAGTGGCTTCTCTAAATTTCAACAAACCACGTGAAATGGCCGCATTTGTTTGTGGTGTGAGCAGAGCGACAGTGGACCGAATCAAGACGGAAGTATCACAATCAGGCAGTACCTGTATACCAAGAACAAATTTTAAGAAACCACAAACCGTCACTAATATTGACGATTTTGATAAAAGTGTGTTGAAGCGAACTGTAGCTTCATTTTATGAGAATGGAGAGTATCCATCCGTGGCGAAAATTTTAGAAAAATTCCGTGAACAATTACCCGATTTTAAATGCGGCAACACTTCAATGAGAATACTACTGAAGGAGGTTGGGTTCCAGTATAAGAAAAATAGCGAAGGACGTAAATATTTAATGGAAAGAACTGATATTGTTTGTGCTAGAATGGACTTTTTAAGGAAATTGGATTTACTTAGAAGAACTAACGATCAGCGACCACGTTTCTATCTAGACGAAACATGGATTAATCAAAACCATGCAAGAAAGAGGATGTGGCTTGGAAGCAACGATGAAGGAGGTTTCAAGAATCAGCCTGTGGGAAAAGGCCAAAGATTAATAGTTTGCCATGCGGGTTCTGCAAGGACTGGCTTCGTTCCAGATGCGAAGCTAATATTTAAAGCGGTGAAATCAAAGGATGCTGATTACCACACAGAAATGGATGGCGAAACATAAGTGCAAGCGAGATAGATATAGAGAAATGATTTATGGCCCTAAGACTCAGTTGTTAACGCGCGTACTATAGGTAACTGTCTCTAGTCAAAACAAGTAGGTAGGTGTAGGTCCCACGTGTAAACAATCTTATCGCTCCAACCTTTTCGTCTTGCCGACAACAAACGCACCGCACCGCGGGCGCACGGTACGGGAGAAGGGGAGAGGGCGGCTTTTGTTTTAAATTATTGAATTGAATCAGTCAGTTACGTTCGTGTCCTTGACCTAATTACTGCGCGTGCTTGCAAAGTTTTAAGTTTTTAATTAAGTGACCCGTAACCGTTATGTCTCGATCAGTGTACTCAAATCGAGAATTTTATGAAATGGTGCGCTGTTACAATTTAAGTGGTGAAAGCTTAGTTCGCGCGCAAGTGTTATATCGGACTGAAAGCATACCTCGGCTGCAGAGACAAGGCTTAAACCCCAGGCTGCCATCTAGAGCCACAATTTTAGCGGCAACGCAAAGACTGTTAGATTACGGGCAGTTTACCACACCTAGACATGCTAGTGGTAGAGGCGGCCACAGGCAAATTACACTTCAACTGGAAACTGAAATTTTACAGTTCTTCGAACGTAAACCCTGCGCTAGCACGAACGATGCAGCTCGACGTTTTAGTGTGAGCCAATATTACGTGTGGAAGTTACTGAACACAACGGGACTCCATCCTTACCACTACCAACGCGTACAATCTTTACACGACAACGATGGCCCTGCTCGTGTACGTTTTTGTGAGTGGTTACTTGCAAATGAAAATGTTAATATTTTATGGACTGACGAAGCATTGTTTACGCGCGTAGGAATTTACAATAGTAAAATGAACATTTTTGGGCCTTGAGTAATCCACACGTCATTAAAAGCAGTTACCATCAAGAACGATTCAGTATAAATGTATGGGCCGATATAATTGGCAATGTCATCGTGGGTCCTATTTTTATTGAAGGTAGATTAACGGGCGCAACCTACCTGGATATGCTTAGTGGAGTCATAGAGGAGATGTTAGATGATGTGCCACTAAACCTAATACGCAACTATTACTATCAACACGATGGTGCTCCGCCTCATTACGCAAGTGATGTGCGCAATTTCTTGAACAATAAGTGCCGTAACCAATGGATTGGACGCGGAGGCCCGGTACCGTGGCCAGCTAGGTCTCCAGACTTAACCCCACTTGATTTTTACTTGTGGGGTGAAATTAAGAGACGTGTCTATGTGGAAGAGGCACAAAGTGTTGATAATCTGCGTGACAAAATAAGTGCAGCCTTTAATGATATTAAAAGTGACACAGAAACACTTAATTTAATAAAAAACAATTTAGGCAAACGTGCCCGTTTGTGTGTTCAACGAAATGGCCTACATTTTGAGCAACTTTTAAAATATTCATAAATAAACTAAATAGGTACTTAGACAATATTAATGATTAACCTGCCTGCAATTATTTATCATCTAAGTAATTGTGTTTTTCGTGTTAAATTGTTATCATAACTTTTTAAAAATATCTAATAATAAAAGACATTACGTACTTTACCCATCTTCTTAGTTAGTTTTTAATAATTGATGAGTGATCGCTAGACACTAGGTTAGTCGTGTAGGTACTTGAGCCCAGCTGATCGCATCGCGTCGAACGAGAACCGCACCGGGCGGCGAGAGAGCATTGAACTTGATTTTTAGGTAAGTGCCTACAGCATATTAGACTCATATCTTACCTACTAGTACAGTGCCCTTGAGTTTTTAACCGACTTCCAAAAAGGAGGAGGTTCTACGTTCGGCTGTATGTATGTTTTTTTTTTTTTTTTTATGTATGTCCAGCGATAATTCCGTCAATTATGGACCGATTTTGAAAATTCTTTTTTTGTTTTGTAGGGTTTACTTCCAGGGTGGTCCCATTTTTTTCATGTCAGGATCTGATGATGGCATCCTGGAGAAATTGAAGGGAACTTTCGAAAGTTGCAGAGAAGGCTAGTACGTTTGTTAGTGTTTCCATAAGGTATTTTAAACCACTACAACTTTATGAAGGTTTGGAGTTGGTCTGATGATGGAGCCGAAACACAGACGATGGAACTCGTCAAGGATTTACAGCAGTCACCTTTTGTTTGGGCTTGATTAATTTGTATTGATGAGTACTTTCCACCTATATGGGTTGTGACTGTATTAAGGGTCTGGTGATGAAGACGAGGGACAGTGAAGAGAACTCCTCGACGGTTCACAGTAGCTACCTTGTGTTTGGACTTGATAAATTTGTATTGATGAGAACTTACCACCTAGATGGATTGTGACTGTACTAAGGGTCTGATGATGAAGACGAGGGACAGTGAAGAGAACTCCTCGACGGTTCACAGTAGCTACCGTGTGTTTGGACTTGATAAATTTGTATTGATGAGAACTTTCCACCTAGAAGGATTGTGACTGTATTAAGGGTCTGGTGATGAAGACGAGGGACAGTGAAGAGAACTCCTCGACGGTTCACAGTAGCTACCTTGTGTTTGGACTTGATAAATTTGTATTGATGAGAACTTTCCACCTAGATGGATTGTGACTGTATTAAGGGTCTGGTGATGAAGACGAGGGACAGTGAAGAGAACTCCTCGACGGTTCACAGTAGCTACCTTGTGTTTGGACTTGATAAATTTGTATTGATGAGAACTTACCACCTAGATGGATTGTGACTGTACTAAGGGTCTGATGATGAAGACGAGGGACAGTGAAGAGAACTCCTCGACGGTTCACAGTAGCTACCGTGTGTTTGGACTTGATAAATTTGTATTGATGAGAACTTTCCACCTAGAAGGATTGTGACTGTATTAAGGGTCTGGTGATGAAGACGAGGGACAGTGAAGAGAACTCCTCGACGGTTCACAGTAGCTACCGTGTGTTTGGACTTGATAAATTTGTATTGATGAGAACTTTCCACCTAGAAGGATTGTGACTGTATTAAGGGTCTGGTGATGAAGACGAGGGACAGTGAAGAGAACTCCTCGACGGTTCACAGTAGCTACCTTGTGTTTGGACTTGATAAATTTGTATTGATGAGAACTTTCCACCTAGATGGATTGCGACTGTATTAAGAGTCTGGTGATGAAGACGGACAAAGCACAGTGAAGAGAACTTCTCGACGGCTCACAGTAGCTACCTTGTGTTTGGACTTGATAATTTTGTATTGATAAGAACTTTCCACTTACATAGGTTGTGACTGTACACACGCAGTGGGTATGCTAACACTAAAAATAAAAAAATAAAAATTTTAATAAAAAAAATTCAACCGACTTCCAACTCAAAAAATAACTTTAACTAAAAAGCAAAAAATAACATCCTACCTATGTGCTACCTTCTGATCAGTTTGAAGGCGGTGCCAAGCCAGTGTAGTGTTTTAATTAAAGCTGTTTCTGGAATAACCACAGAAATTTTGTAGTTCAAACGTATTTAATTAAAACATCACTGGCTTGGCACCGCCTTCAAACTGATCAGAAGGTAGCACATAGGTAGGATGTTATTTTTTGCTTTTTAGTTAAAGTTATTTTTTGAGTTGGAAGTCGGTTGAATTTTTTTTATTAAAATTTTGAAGAATTAGGATTTCATTGGGAATTTTTCAAATCAAATTGTTCAAATTGTTCAAAATCAAATTTTCAAATTGTATTTTTATTTTGCTTTTTAAATTTAAAATTCAAAATAATGTCAGTCTATGAAAATTAACTTTCTTTGAAAAATGGCCGATCTGTAAGTAAGTAGTAAAAAATAATGAAAATGGCATATTTCGCTAATGTAAAGTCTATATTAAGATACGGCGTAATATTATGGGGAAATTATTGTGAATTAGAAAGAGCATTCATTGGCCAAAAAAAGTGTATCCGTGCCATATATGGATGCTTCCCTACTGACTCATGTAGGCCTCTATATAAAGAAATGGAAGTTTTAACTCTGTACATATTCCAACTAGCGCTGTTTGTAAAATCCAACATGGACCTGTTTAAAAAGGCGGAGGATTAAAGCGTTAGAAATTTAAGACATCCCCAAACACTAGTCCTTGTCAGATTTCCCAGAACAGCAACATATTTGAAAAGTTGCCTCTGTATGGCTATAAAAATATTCAACTATTTTACATTGTTAATCATTTTATTTTATAATTATTGTGAGGGTATGTTTATTAATTTAATTATAACATTTTATTTTATGACATTCTGATAATAAGCACATTTAGGTGTTCGAGCCTCGCTTGATCCACTTTACAAGATTTACCCTCCAATTTTTGCCCGTTTGCAGTGTTCCTACCCTACATTTTATGGGATAAATGAGGTTTTGACGTAACATCACGCCGTCATCCGCCGGTATGTCGCTTGACGGTTGTCAATGTCAATCAATACGTCTTCAAATTATGTTAAGTGAGCAGTGTTAAATGTGAATAATAATAAATAGTGATAGTGCACAGTGAAATTTGTTGGAGATATTTTCGTCAACGGTCTAGTTAGATGAGAGATTCTTCTCAATTCTAAGCGAATACCCGCTCTCCGGACGGTAGACTCGCTGGATAGACCTAGTTACCGAATGCAGATAGTGACGTACTCCCGACAAGCTTTCTCATCATAGCGAATGCCCGCTCTTCGGACGGCAGACTCGCTTTGTAGATCTGTACTGAATGAGAGGTTTTCTCTTTCTCATCATAGCGAATGCCCGCTCTTCGGACGGCAGACTCGCTTTGTAGATCTGTACTGAATGAGAGGTTTTCTCTTTCTCATCATAGCGAATGCCCGCTCTTCGGACGGCAGACTCGCTTTGTAGATCTGTACTGAATGAGAGGTTTTCTCTTTTTCATGTTAGCGAATGCCCGCTCTTCGGACGGCAGTCTCGCTGTATAGTCTACTGAATGATGAGCAGATGACGTCCCCTCTGGAATGTCGTCTGGTGAGACGTCGGCTGAAACAGACGTTGGCTGAGACGTCGGCTGAGATAGACGTCGGCTGAGACAGACGTCGGCTGAAACGTCGGCCTATGCGACGTCTAGTGGGACATCGTCTGAGATGTCGGCTAATTCACCGACTGAGACGTCGTCTGAAATGTCAGCCGTGCGGCTGATTCCCTGACTGAGACGTCATCAGAGTTGTTGGTTG
The DNA here is from genome assembly GCF_947172395.1 of Bicyclus anynana. Taxonomy (NCBI): domain Eukaryota; kingdom Metazoa; phylum Arthropoda; class Insecta; order Lepidoptera; family Nymphalidae; genus Bicyclus; species Bicyclus anynana. Next base: position 2,513,476 of record NC_069108.1, on the reverse strand, counting down.
ATGCGTCGGCAGAAGACAGCCGGCGTATAAGATGCCTATTTGTCCTCTAGGCTGTCCATCGAGTGACCTTTGACAGCTGCCTTGTCGGCTACACGCGTGAAGTCTAGGCGCGTATTTGGGTACTCTCCAATTATGAAGGTCCCTGGACGACAGTAATCAGCATAATGACGATCTTTATAGACCATGGAATACATAACGTATGTAAACTTATGTAGATTAGGTACAACAAACTAACAAACTTAGTTTCTTTTAAGAAAATTATGAATGCTATGCTACATTAATTTTTATTATCAATATTGGAGCTCCTTGAAGTTAGGTATCGTGTCCTACCTGGATGTGTTCGAAGTAAAGATTTTATTGGAATATGATAATAAACTGCGTTTCACTATACTATACTCTACATTAACCGCATGTTTATGATGTCTAAACCTGTCATGGGCTTAGTGAACGCAAAGCCATACTTATCATTTGAGGCTGACTGAATTATTTCACTACTGCTGTGAGCCCTGATTTATTCCCTACTTTCATCAATGAAACAAATCTTTCTGATCGATGCAGGTTATTTAAAACGGATGTCCTAACTGCCCTTCTTCTGTGTCGAGAAGCTGTGTATATATTAAGAGATCAAGTTGACTTCTTTATGGACGAAGTTGCCTCTTCTTGACTGGACTTTTCGGGGGGAAAACGGTTATAATTTATATCTTGACATTTATAATTATTTTTAAACATACCTTCACAGGTTTAATTTAATCTATTGTTATAGAATATTTTGTAATTAGTATTATTTCATAAGGATTGTGTTGGTATATTTATTAATTTCATTATCCTATTTTATTTTGTATGACATTTACTAGACACTTTTATATTTGACATTTAAAATATAATTTCCAAATATACCATCACAGTTATGTTTGATTTAATTTAATTGCTATTGTCTTTTTATTTTAATTACTCGTGTCTTTGTAAATGTTGTACGCCAGAAATGGTCGAATACATAATTATGTGTGTATTCTCAACAAATAAATGAATACGTGTGATTAATAGTAAAGTAACATTTAACTAGAATTCTCGTTTTATTTATCCACACCTAATAAACAAAAAATATTTGCAATAAAGTTAAAAACGAAGAGCATAAAAGTTAAATGTCATCACTTGGTACCGGCAAATAACCTTAAAAAACAAGAAAAATGAACGACAAAGGAATGTCTGTTAAAAAGTTTAATGGTGAAAACTGACAGTGGAAGTTCCAAATAAAATGTGCTCTAAAGGCAAAAGGAATCAAGTTAAAACTGGAAAAGCCTGCTACTGAAAATCAGACATGGTTGAAGAACGATGGGATGGCAATGTACATAATCACGACATCAATGGAATTGAGCCAGATCACATTAATTGAAAATTGTGAAACTGCATCAGAGATCATGGATACGTTAGGAACAATATTTGAGCAAAGGTCAGAACTCAATAAGATGATGTGTCATGAGCGTTTTTATCAGTATACAACTCAGACCAATTATTGTATAGGACCTGCCTTTTCTGTCAAAGTATATGATCAACGATCTAATGCGATTATAAACTGTCTCTATAGAATCGATGTTAAATAGTTGTAATCGTGTTTGTCGGTTAAAGAGCTCCGTAAAAATACCTTTTTATGTAATTGAATTGTTTAAAAAACGGGCAAAAACTTCTAGTTTAGTATAAGATATATACCAAATCTAAGCTCGTTTTCTTCAGAAAATGACGGACAATTTTGTTCGTTGAGTGCGATACAGGTCCTTCTATAATTGGTCTGAGGGATACAATGTTACCCACTGACTCGATGGCTCAACATATTTGTAAAGTGGAAAATTTTGCAAAACAATCACGAGAATGTGGTGAAAATATCAGTGACACTGTTATCATGATTAAAATCCTAAATAATAAAAAGAAAGGAATTTGTCGCTGGCTGAAAGATAACTCGGTACGAATATTATTTTTCCATGCTTATTAATATGAGTGTATTTAAAGACGCGCCGACTATGACTTTTGCCGACAAGCCGACTAGGCTACTAGTTGCAAAGATGCCGACTAATCGGCCTACTAGTCAGCCATGCCAATCACGGTTTCGTGGATTTCTGTAAAGCTTAGTTTAGGTACTCCTGATTTAAGCGGAAGTCTCCTCGAAGTATGTCGATGTGTTTTTCTTAATTTTTGTTCGCGCGTTCTATACTTTCATACATATTTAGTTACTTTTTCTTTGATGGAATTTTGCTTTCTGATATAGCCGAATAAAAGTGAGCCGAGCAAGTGAAATGATATTTTTTTTTTGTTCAACAAAACTATGAATATCTTTAAATAATCTTCTTTGTTTGTGTTGTCAGTCACGACCCATTTAGATGTAAAATCCTTATCTATCAAGCCCAATCACAAGATAGCTACTGTAAACCGTTGGGGGGCTTAGCCGTCTTTCGCCTCCATCACCAGACCCCTTATGACAATCACAACACATTAAGATGTAAAGTTCTCAACAATACAAATTAATCAAGCCCAATCACAAGATATCTACTGTTAACCGTTGAGGAGTTCCCTTAAAAGTCCCTCATCTCCATCACCATCACCAGACCCCTAATAACAGGCACAGCTCACCTAGATGCAAAGTTCTCATCAATACAAATAAATCAAGCCCAATCACAAGCTACTCAGTTCCAACTCTACCATATGCATACTCGCAAGTGTGCATAGATAGCATTATTATTAATTCTAATATTTATAAAATATTTATAAAGTTTTAAAAAGTTTTATAAAGTTTATAAATAATTTATAAAGTTAAACTAACTGTATTGGCATAACTAAAATAACGTACAACGTTTATGGTTTTCAGGGAAATTATAAACAGCTTTTGCATTACTAACTAAATCGTCATCACCCTTTACTTTACCTAGAGTTAGTCATTATCAAAAGCATTATTGTTATCTAAATCAACATCATCACCATCACCACCATCTGGTAAGAGAGTGTCCTCTCAACCAACTCCTAAGAGTCTGGCTCGGACGACACTTAAATACCAGGATAGACAAGAACTCATCTGGGAAACGCAAGTAAATCCTTTCAATCATAACAAACAATGTAAGTATATGAACCGGATGTCACCACCAAAGCCCAGGATAGACAACTCATCAGGGAGGCACTAGTAAATAAATTCAACAAACACAGGCAATGTGTATAACCCGGATGTAACAATTCCCAGGATAGACAACACAAACATACGCCATCTTTGTTACTATGTAGTTCAAAGATACAGATATCCCTGTGACTGATACACAATTCACACAGGCTCACTCACACATACCCATGCTGTGATAAATACTATTTCATGTAGCACTATTTTCGCTAGTATACAACATAAAAACCAATCAACCTATTTTTATAATTAATTAATTACACAGATTTCTTAGTATCTATGACGTACAGTTATCAGAATTTTAAATTAAATCATCAAGCTGGCTGTGTTTAGGCTAGGCGAGGTGAGTGCAGGGCCAATTCAAATAAGGACAACTAAAGGAAGAGGACATAAAGGCTATATTTGCCTTTTCATTTGTATGAAGACAAGAGCAATCCACCTAGAAGCAGTTAGTGACCTAACAACCCATGGTTTCCTCTCTGCTAACAGGAGACTGATCCAGACGAGGACGTTGTTCAGAGCTCTGGAGTGACAACGGCCTAAATTTTGTTGGAGCTGCAACTCTAATGCTAAATCAGGCCAAGAACAGTTAGATTCCGCGCCGGAGCGGCGTCGCGAGCAGACGTCCGCACTGTTGCTATCTTCTCTCATTTTTGAAGTTGGTTTTAAGGCTGAAAAGTTAGTTGTTTGTGTTGTTAGGTTGTTCAAAAAATCCTGGGCGTTTAGGGCAGGGAGTCGTTGTTTTTGTTGCGTTAAAATATCTAATATTCTTTGTTTGTATTGTATTGTAAGGTCGAAGCGTCTTCCTGCGCGCGGCGATCTATTTTTAGACGCCGCCGCCGGCGCACTAGTATCAAGTCCGAAGTAAACACTTATTACTATTACTTCATGCTTGTTACAATTAATGTTTAAAAGACTTGGTCGTTTTCAATATTTTTATTAGTGACTTAGTTTCAAATTCGACATTTTGTTTTGTAATGTCGTTTCTCAACACTTTAATTGGTGTAAATTATTGACTTTTGTTAATAATTGTATATTTATCGTTTTGAGTTGTCGTAGCCATATGGCGGAGTCGAGAGGTGCCTCAACAACAGGACGGTTTTTCAGGATAGAGGGATGTTTCTCAGTCGCGAAATACTGTAGAAGCAAAGCGCCGACGCAAGCGCGCCCGCCCAACACTCCGAGCCCACCGTGGTCGCCGCCTCCGAAAGGAGGACGAAGGCGAAACGCGTGGCGTCGCAGTCGACATACCTACCGACTAGCGGATCCTCGTACCCCCGGATAAACACAGTCATCAGTGCCCTTAACCAGGTTCTGGTGGCTATTCAGGAGAAGCGCGACCCTGTCCCGCTTATTCAGAAATGCCTTGCCGAGATCTGCGCCCTCTAGCAGATCCCCTTATCACCGGATACGACCTCCCCTCACCGCTGGCTGACGGCCGCTCACCGGAACTCCGGTGGGCTCGACCTCGCTAAGCGGTAGGCGAAGAACCACGCGGATTTGACCCTTACTCCGCCGCTGTCGCTGATCGCCGCAAGTCTCGCTGGCTTGATCGCGACGTGACGGGCACCACATCATCTTGACGCCGCGGCCCCAAGTGGTACCCAGTGCCCCGTCTGTCGTTGCAGACGGCGTTGAGAATCACAGAAAAGGGCCAACGCCCTCTGACCTCTGTTACCCCGCGACCCGTGAGGGTCGCCGAGGACGTCCCCGGAGACCTCGTGGCAGTTGACTTTCGCAGCGAACCGAAGTAACATCGCAGTGACACAAGCGTTAGAAGTGAACATAAGTGAACTCGGCTACGATTTTGGACTACAAATTGCCTACGTTTGGAAGTGTGTATTAGATATTTGGATTAAGGAGTGGAATAAAGTCCTATACGAGTCACCAGGTGTTTAATTCCAAATCCTCGAACTCTAGTTCGTAACAGTATATTCGAATCTTTAAAATAAAACCTTCGGTTATGGTCCCAGGAACGCTAAAAAACGCGAAACGAAGTATATTTCAGTAAAATTAATAACTATTACGAAACAAAAAACATGGCCGTTTCGAACTACGCTGTCCATATTGAAAAGTTAAAAGGAATATCGGACTTCAATAATTGGAAGTTTCAGATGAAGATGCTATTAATTCACGAGGACTTCTGGGAATGTGTGAGTTCAGAAACGGTCGACGTGCCGACGGATGCCAAAAAAGACTTGAAGGCTTTGGCGAAGATTTGTCTTTCGGTTAGCGCAGCAGCGTATCCACGAACGAAACGTGAACCAAATACAAAAAATACAAAAAACTGCGCGTGAGGCGTGGAATAACCTGAGCCGGGCAAATGAAGACGAACGACTTTGTCGCAGGTTTTCTTTTATTCTATTACTTGAGAAAAATTGTATTTTTTTTAGTTTTGTAACAAAATTAAAATTGTATTAACCTAGTTCTTCTAAAAGTTCACTATGCAAAATTTACTTATGTGCGAAATATAAGGCTTTTTATTTTATTTTTTTTTATTGAAAGAATATTTGCCATGTGATATTTGCACATCTAGACTGTGACAGGAGTGGGTATGAGAACCATCTCTCGGTGTTGAGTCTAGCCTCTGTACCACTGAGCTATTGAGGCTCAAGTTGTGAAATATTATCATATAATTTTGTGTTTTGAAGTCTTAAAATAAACATACCCAGAAAATAATGTTATCTCTATTGAGTTTTGTTACAAATCTTTGGTATCCAGCCCTGAGGCGAGTCCGGCGCCATCTACAGTGGTAATGGACTCATCACCAAGGTCAACCAACGACTGGGTCATGGACTCCGAGGAGGAATGGGATGATGGCCCAGAATATTATTTTTAATTTTTTTTTACTTAGTTTTCCTTGAGGGTTTTTGTTTTTTAAAGTATTTTATTATTTATTTTTTATAATTGTTTTATATTTTTTTATTTTTGTATATATTTTATTGTTATTATTTTTTCTCGGGGGTTTTGTTTTTTTCATTTAAATATTATTTATACATTATGGAGTGTGAAATCGTAAGTACCTAATTATTTATGCTGTTCCACCGACGCTCAGTTTCGCGCAAAATATCTATTTACTGTATTAAAAGCTTTATTTATCGTTACTAGGTAAAAAGCAAGCCTCTTTCAAAGGAAGAAAGTATGATTTTACTTGGCCTTATAGAAGGTAGTAAAAATATTATTACTAAAACCACTAATGCCAGCAACAACAAGTTAAAAAACGAAGAATGTGCCAAACTAACTGAGCACCACTAATGCCAGCAGCAACAAGTTAAAAAACGAAGAATGTTGTACCGAAATGGTACATATATTTAAAATTGCAAGTAAATTACATAGAAGCGTGTAACAGTAATAGGTATATACGTTAGTATTCTGCGTGAACGCAGCGATTGCATCACCTCACCCCCTTACCCGCGCGCGGAGCTCGGTTCGATGCCCGTCGGGTTTCGAACGACGGGCAGTGTGTCGCTCGCTATTAGGGTGGACACACGTTCCAATATTACTGAATTACAAAATTAAAACCTTTAGTATAATTAACTACAAGTGAACCCAACTTGTTGTTTTGTAAACGCAGTGCAATTCCCCGCTTTAGGGGTTCGTCGTCGTTCGTTGTTTGTTTTTCGAGGCACGGATTATTCATCAAGATAATCAATAACCGAATCATCTACGTGTACACGTATCTACGAAGTTACGCCCGGACCGCATCCGACGTGCCCTGAGGCAAATCCCGTCGGGTTCTCCGCATCCTGGTGCCACCCTACATCTCAGCATCCCAACAGGGGAGTAATTCATACGGCGGCATCTTGATTAGCAGATAAAATACGTTCTACCACGACCCTACAAATTTTGTGTGCCTACTACGAGCTAGTATTTTAAATTATTATTGAATACAAATTGTATTTTTATTTCACCGGATTTTATTTTAAAATATCTCCGCCCAGCTCTTACCCGGTCCCGGGCAATGTTTCAAACTAACTGAGCACCACTAAACTAATGCCAGCAGCAACAAGTTAAAAAACGAAGAATGTGTCAAACTAATTGAGCACCAGTAATGCCAGCAGCAACAAAATAAAAAACGATGAATGTGTCAAACTAACTGAGCAGCACTAATGCCAGCAGCAACAAGTTAAAAAACGATGAATGTGTCAAACTAACTGAGCACCACTAAACTAATGCCAGCTGCAACAAGTTAGAAAACGAAGAATGTGTCAAACTAACTGAGCATCACTAATGCCAGCAGCAACAAGTTAAAAAACGAAGAATGTCTCAAACTAACGGAGCACCACTAATGCCAGCAGCAACAAGTTAAAGACGAAGAATGTTTCAACCTAACTGAGCGCTTTAATGCTTCGGATGCAAAGTGTTTTAGGACACCACAGCAGCTACGCCTCAAGTGTATCTTTGTGACTTCTTTTATACCTGTATTACATTGAGCATCAGTCACTCAGCCAGAAAAAACTATTTTCATTTAACATATATTTTTTTTTATAAAATCAAAACTACTTACATATAATAAATTAATGGGTAAAGGTTTGTATGTTTGAACTCTGGGACTAAACAAATGGCTTTATAACATAATTTTCAAGGATAGTTATTTAAATGTGTGAAGTAGTCTTCTTCTTTCCTGGGCCTTTTCCGCACTTGGCCATAGGGGTAAGCCGTTGTACGTCGGTCCATTTGGTGCTGGAGTCTGAACGAGTCTTGAGATTATTTCTTTATATGTCTAAACAATTCTACTTTGTAAAATGTAACTAATTTATTATTTTTTCAGCAAGAAAGAAATTGCAACCAGTTGATGATAACCGCATAGCTAAGAACTATTTTAAATATAGTTACAAGTATTAAAAAGTATTTATCTATGTATGTACCTGTGAATAGCCTAGGCCTGCCAGCTACTTTTAATTGTATTTACACAGACTATAACCTTTTGTTGTGGACGTGTGCTATTTCACTCAACCTAAACTCACTTTTTTTACTCTTACTTAACATTATTGCAACATGGAGTCTCTAAAAAGTAGCATTAATGACGTCAGTGAGCATTGCAACAAAAGGATGGAAGAATTTCAGAGAGAACTGAGAAGTGCAATCCCGGCCACAAGTCCAACCTCCAATTTAAATTCACAGTTTTAACTTTCGAGCATTTGTTTTGACTGCGCTGGAGAATCTACAGTTGCAGGTAGAACTTCTTGGAAGAGTACAAGATGAGTTGGAGCTGCGCTCCAGGCGGAAGATCCTTCGTGTGCATGGTGTTCCGGAAGATGATAAATAAGTTCTTGGAGCTAAAATTTCAACTACTTTGTCTGAGCACCTTCGGCTGCCCCTGTTGACACCAGAGTCTATTAGTCGTAGTCATCGCTTGGATCTTCCTGGCGACAAACCTCGAGCTGGCTAATCAAATTCAAGGAATGGTCACTGAGGGATGTGGTTTGGTCAGCAAAAGCAAAGTTGAAGGGTACTGGAGTGACTCTCTCCGAATTTCTGATTAAAAGTCGCCATGCAGTTTTTATGGCAGCTCGTCAACGATTTGGAATGGCAACAGTGCTGGACGAGAGATGGTGGCATTATAGTCCTCCGAACGGTAAGCGACACCGCATCTCGACTTTGAAGGACTTGAATGCTATTCCGAAGTCCGCTCAAAACGTGTCTGCGCCTGCTCCCCTAGCTGTCGTGACCGAAGCCTCTCGGGACACCAAAGGTGTCAATCCCGGTCGGTCCATTTGGTGCTGGAGTCTGAAGTAGTCTTGAGATTATTTCTTTATACGTCCAGACACAGATACAGTACTTTGTAAAATGTATCAACTTATTTATTAATTTTTCAGCAAGAAAGAAAGGACGGAAGGAAAGGTGTTTGTTGATAGAATTCATAAGCGTCTACTAATGTAAACTATTACAGTTTGTAGAAAATAATTTATTTAATTTTTTGAAACAGAGAAAAAGGTCCAATTAAGTCCAAAAACTAAAATATATTCACATCAATTACATTTAAATAATTGAGTATGGCAACCATACTATTTATACGAATATTGCATATATCGGACAACTAGGGACGCGCACGATACCGAAAAGCCAGTATCGAATCGAATAAAATATCGTCATTGAACTACACGTATTCAATGACATCAGTTTAATTTCAGTAGAACAAACATATAAACTAATATTTATGACGAATTAATATAATTATTTTGAAATATATATAAAATATTTTGATTTTCAAACAAGAAATAGTAATTAATTTAAATGCAATAGGTACACCTATTTAATTTGAATTACTTGTTTCTAATCATGACAAAATACTGCTAAAGTTCACTCTTACTTGGCGGCATTTTACATTTAAGTAATAAAATAAACAAAATATAATAGTCAAACATGTTAATAACAATTATTACCAACAGTAAGCCATATGATATATTTTAATAATCAAAGGAAAGGAACAAGTGTTTACAAACGTATTTATTGTTTAAGTATGTTCGACATGATTTTAAATAAAGGTAAAACGTAAGTAAAAATAGTAAGTAATTTCCTGAAGATTACTTATTGATTACAAAAATAACAGTATCGAAAGGAGATCGATAATCATTAATCGATACTATAAAGTATCGATACTTTTACGTGTTCCTATGACAAGTCATGCACTAACAATTCAACTGTGAACTGTCAGTCAGTTGTCACATCGCGTCGTAATTTCGTTGTTTGCGTACTTAAGCGTCTTGTAAATCTTGTTGCATTCTTCCGATACTTATCAAATGATTTTCTGTACCTACATTCTTTTTTAACGACCGCTTATGTTTATGGACACCGATTCTCCCGCTAAACTACTGACTTAAAACACTATTGTATTAAATTCCACGTTGGTTTTTAGATTTAATTAGGAAGGTTCATTTTTATAAAGTATGTATATTATCCATGTCTAAGAGAAAAATGGGGATCAAACCTACTTTTTATGTTCTTCAATCGAACCCAAATACCCGGCTTCATAATCATGGAATACTTAAGACTTCAATTTAAAAAGTAGGTCTCTATTCGTTGTTGACAAAACATAACCTCTAAAACTTCAAACATAAATATCTGGAATTCCAGGCTTCACATAATATTAAACCATAAGAATAAATTGTTGAGAAAATAATTATCTATCATTTTATATTTTTTTCATTCAAAGACGCTTGAAAAAAATGTCAGCAAAAATTTGTTTGGAAATAGACCATTGTCCTTTAAACCATTTGATGATAGCCGCACAGCCAAGAACAATACTGTAGCTGAATATTTCTCAACTAAAAAACAATGTTTAGATGCAATATTAAATAATATTTTTTTAGAAAACGATTATTATAAATTAAAAAATGCACATCTATTACTAAAAATTGAAAAATTAAAATTGGAAATAGAAAAATTAAAGAAATTAAGAAAACTTACTTATTTTGTAAAGTGAAAAGTAATATAATATGAAATTATAATTGTCACTAATTTCTTTAATAACAGATTTTTCTCGACCTCTTCAGATCCTCCACCAACCTCTTAGATCTCGAGGTAACATCACCTTGAGATCGGGACACATACAATAAAACTATCGACAAGCCAAGCCTAATTAATACTTGACTATGACAACCAAACGCCCTTTTAATATTTAGTGGCAAAAACAAAAATGAAGATTAACATCTTTAATGGTTGTAAACTAAAAGCAAATATCCCTGCTTTCAATGTCACCAGAATGGGTCTCGTCAGAGGCGTACCTAAAGAGTGGTCTATGGTTGAACTCGTTGAATCTTTGGAAACACCTGAAAATTGTGGCAAAGTCCTCATAGCGCGGAGACTTAACCGCAAAGTATTTAACGAAGGTACTCCATCTTGGAGTACCTTCAGTGGTCTAGTCCTACCAAAACACATATACACATATTAGACATCCATGGATGTAGCAAAGTAGTACGTTTTACCCAGTATACAATGCCACAACTGCTATAGATTTGGTCACGTTAAACAACATTGTAGAGGTAAACCCAGATGTTTTAAATATGGTCAAGAATATTTCGGAGAAAGTTGGAAAGTAACTGGAAATACTTTGTCCTGTGTTCTATGCTCGGGCAAACATCAGGCCACGTTTAAAGATTGCCCAGAACACCAAAGACAACGAAACATTGAAATAATGATGTCTGAAAATAATATACAATATATCGAAGCTGCGAATATGGTTGGGTGTGCAAGGCGTACTCATATGCAGACATCTCGGTCACAATATTCGCCCCAGTGCAGGAGATCCCATTAAATAGACCTCCTGTACAAAACCCCAACAAATTGTATAGAAAACCCATTTTCTATACGATTTGTTGGGGTCTTTAAGGGTTTGACCGATGATCGCAAGTTCGTCCCGCAGGCCCTACACATACTCACAAAGCGTCCTGCTAGGCTATTCTGTAACTATATTTTTATGACTCGCAAGTGCGAGTTTCGAATTCACGTCTATCTCTCTCTGTTTAATACGATACTATAGAATGAGATAGATAGCGGTTAATTCGAAACTCACACTTGCGAGATAAACAAAATATCGTTAGAGAATAGCCGTGCAGGGCTGCGAACTGGTGTTACATACCAGAGACTGATGTAATATGGAGACACAAATAGGGTGCGCTGCTCTCTACATAGAATAGTCATGGACAGCACACAGTTAGAGGGATTTTTTTTATTCTTTACAAGGTAGCCCTTGACTACAATCTCACCTGGTAAGTGATGATGCAATCTAAGATGAAATCGGGCTAACTTATTAAGAGGAGGATGACAATTCACATGCCAATCGGTTTCTACACGACATCAGACTCCGTGAGACAAAAATATTCTCATTCTTTTGTTTTATGGTTGTAAAAACAAAAGGTCCTGACTACAAAAGCTCCAGTTAAAGTTAACGAATGTTAATTTAAAATGAATGATGACAACCTTTTTAGTGCTGTCTGAGTCACGTGAAACCGAGCCCTGTTACGAGTGGGTTTTATTCAAGATGCGCACCTAATTCTCGACCTACCGCAATTCACATGGTGGTTTTTGGAAAAATTAAACAATATCTTCTAACTCTATATGGAAAAATTCCTACAGCATTCTGATGTCACCGTGTCTTCTGTCCGAATGAACACAGTATCTTCGCGTTCACTTCTTAAGAGTGTCAAACTGATGCGTTTTCTGAACGACCTTAACCGATTCATGGCCCATGACGCACCTAGCGCGTCATGAAAAAACCTTTAGGGAGGCCAATGACGCGACAAGCGCGTCATTAGAAAATTGTACTAAATATATTTTTTATTCAATTTAAACCAAAAATCCTTTTATTTTACATAAAAAATAACACATTAGAGACAATAATATCAGTGGCCACTAGATTATTTTGGAAAGTTAAATTGTCAGGGGTCGTCAACCACATGGTATATTTTTTTATTCATCCATAATTATTCACACACTAAAATGTAAAAAATGTCTAATAAAATATATATCTAACGGTTACTCTCGCTTAAAAATTGAGAACGAGGTGCAGATATGTTGACTGTCTCCATCTTACTCTCTACTTTCATGGCATTACACAACACAAAAAAAATTCAAAAAAGAATTTGATAGGAATGAAATATTTTTGTCTCTAACAGTTGTAGTATAATTTATTACAATATTTAAACAAATAGGGTGACTTTATTTCTTTATCTTCACTTCACAAATTTATTGTGCCTACAACATTGGGAAGCGTGTGACTAGACGCGGTAAAGTATAAGTAAAGTAGACCTGCGAAAGTGTTCCTGCGCATGGCGATTTATCCTTTCTGAGATCACTTCCGTGATCCGTGAATACTTGAAAGCCGTGATAGCCCAGTGGATATGACCTCTGCCTCCGATTCCGGAGGGTGTGGGTTCGAATCCGGTCCGGGGCATGCACCTCCAACTTTTCAGTTGTGTGCATTTTAAGAAATTAAATATCACGTGTCTCAATCGGTGAAGGAAAACATCGTGAGGAAACCTGCATACCAGAGAATTATCTTAATTCTCTGCGTGTGTGAAGTCTGCCAATCCGCATTGGGCCAGCGTGGTGGACTATTGGCCTAACCCCTCTCATTCTGAGAGGAGACTCGAGCTCAGCAGTGAGCCGAATATGGGTTGATGACGAGATCACTTCTGTTGTGCCCTTGTCAGACATCAGACGTGCTCTCATTACTTTTGACCCTACCGACGACATTCGCTTGCGTGTACCTGGACTCCCGTGATTTTGCATTAGTGACATTGTGGCTTGTGATACTGGACTCCGATTTTACGTTTGTGTTACTGGGAAATCTATCGAATTTGAATCAATCTACTTGCCGTTCATCTGTGGTAAGTTTTTTGATATTAATTTCTTATTTTTTAATAACTAGACAGCAGTAGCGGTGGGTATTATATAGTTTTATTTTAAACAGTATTGTTAATAAATAATCCTTTATTTAATTTTTGAAGAACAAAGTTAAAATTGTGATAAATTATCAAACAAAACTAACGTTATTTGTTAAGTTTTTTTTACAAACAACAAACTTACCAGAACATAAAAGCTCAACAAAATATAGTAGGTATAATGACTAGTAAACTAAAACAGGGAAACGTACAACGCAAGGTAAAAACAATGCTATTGTTGTATTTATTTGCGCCCGAGCGGCATCCCTTTATCGATAACGAGTTGCGCGGCATTGTTCTTAAACGTAATGACTCAGTCTGCACGTTAATACAAAAAAAATGAAATAAAAAAAATTAGGGACGTAAAGTTGAAACTATGTAACTTACACCTCGCATTTGATTTTTTTAGAACAATGGATCAACCGTCGACTTCTAGAGCAGAACATGAAATAGAAAATATTTTGAGGACAATGGAGTCTCCAAGAGATATACTTCCAGACGAGGAGAATCTATTTACGGACCAGGACTTATATGGCATACTGCTGGGAGAAACTTTGGAAGATGATTGGATAGATTTGGCTGAGGAAGAGGTAGTTACTACCGAAAATGAGCAACCAGTACTGCGAGACGCGGAAGTACTTCAAGAAGGAACCTGGACCATGGGTAATCCAGCTCTTGAAAATATAATTCCGTTTACTGGCAACCCTGGTCTTAAAAAAAATATGACCGGAACTGAACCAATTGATTTTTTTTATTTGTTATTCAACAATCATTTTTATGATCTTATAATAACGTGTACAAACGCAAATGGTAAAATCCTGAAATCCACGAGTACAGGGCATACACGATTCAAAAGGTGGAAACCAATATCTTTGCCAGAATTCCAGACCTTTATTGGCATTATTTTCCTAATGGGATTAATAAAATTAAATCGGCTCACTGATTACTGGAAAAAACATTATTTATTTGATTTTACATTAAAAAACTACATGTCAAGAAATAGATTCTTCATGATTTTAAGAGCGTTGAATGTTCAAAATATTCCAGGCAATGAAAGCATTAAAAAGGTATGCTCATTAATTGACATATTTAATAAAACATTAGAAGAAATATATTATCCAAGTAAAGAGTTGACTGTGGATGAATCTCTGATATTATGGACAGGTCGATTAAGATTTCGTCAATATATGAAAAATAAAGTTCACAAATATGGCATAAAATTATATATGTTAGCCGAAAATAACGGTATCTGCATGAAAATACATTTGTATGCTGGGGCTCAAGATAATGTAGTGGGTGGTCGTGGTCACGTCCACTAACTCAAAACGTTTACTAACTCAAAACTATTTAAATGTTGGTCATTCTATATATGTAAACAATTATTATGCAAGCGTTGATATGGCCAACGAATTATTAAATAATAACACATATTTAACCGGCACTTTAAGGCAAAATAAAAAAGGGAATCCCAAAGATTTAATTAATACAAAATTACAAAAAAATGAAGCATGTATTATGCATAACAATAAAAATGTAACAGTGACAAAATGGCTAGATAAGAGGTGCTTGAGCCGGTACAAGTAGGTATATACCTACTTGTTGTCATTTCATGAAAACATAAAAACGCGCTGTAGAGTTGGATGACACCTATGGCTTATCATGTAAGGTGCAATTTTGCGTGGCTAACAACGGCCACCAATCAAATGATTGATGCTTCAAAATGACCAAATAAGGTCATAAAACGCTTTCGCGCTGTCGACCGAAGCGACGCGTTGACTGACGACGGTCGGACTCCGATTTTCGCGCCTCTCGAAGACGGTCGTGCACTTCAAACGCAACGCATTAAAAGTTTAAAGACAGTTGTCATTACACATTACGCAGAACTAAAAACTTAGTGAAATCCTATAGTGGTGCCATTCCAGCGTGGACATCCAGAAGCCAGTCACGACGCCCGCAGAAAGCCGAAAAGCAAGGTAAGTCCATAGGCTGTTATCTACTGTTCTATTCGTGTAATGTTTGAATGAAATGACAACTGGTGTACTTTGCTCAAATATACGCCGCCGCCAATTAAAGTTTGTAAAACGCATCAACCCCCACAAGAAAGGTGGGACACTATTTACACGTGTCACACCATAAGTTTGGTCCATTCGAGCCTAGGATAGTGTTCTAGCTATTAACAGTAACTAAAATTCATACCTACGTCATACGTTAGGCATACTCATATAGTTTTTTCTTCCGCCATCTTTGTGATATCCAAAGAACGCTTATAACTTAATTACATGTCTTATCTCTTGTTATTATGAAGATTTAAGTCATTCCGCATTTATATATACTTACGTAAAGAATATCTAAGTATTCTCGTAAACCCCGCGATCGACATTAAGTTCGATACCTACCTACCGCCACGCGCGCGCCGCTTCACGCAATCTTTGTGTAATATCATCACGAGATTAGTTATAATTTATTTAATTCTCATTTTCTTTTCTTTTCAATAAGATGGAGAACAGTGAATTAAAAACGCAGTTGAATATACTTATTTGCAAAAAGGAAAATATCTTCCAAAGACTAAATAGGCTATATGATAGTTCAAAGGCCATTTCTACCTTCGAGTCTAGAAAAAATGATACTTTTATGAACGAGTCTGAAACTATCGATGCATTACATGCGAAGTTCGAAAACATATTGGATAGCATAAATGATTTATCATTACAAATAAATCCGAAAGCCCAGCCTGACTACCAGGCGCTGGATTCATTTGAGGATCTGTACTCAACAGTGAAAAGAGTTAGGAATAAAATTTTGTCAAATACTAATAATAATTTGTCAAATACTAAGAATGAAGCTCCAGCTACCCACATTAATTTGGCTCCAATACAAATTCCCTGTTTTGATGGGAAACCACAAAACTGGGCTATATTTTACGAAACATTTAAGGCGAACGTACATTTAAATAAAAACTTAACAGATTCACAAAGGGTTCAATATCTTATTTCTAAATTGACTCAAGGTGCATTGACCTTTACTGCAGGCTTAGTTCCAAATGGAGATACATATAATATCATTTGGAATAACTTGGTGAAAAAATACCAAGATAAACGCGCATTAGCTACTCATTATTTAAATAATATTTTCGATTTGAAAAACTGTTCTAATAATGTAAACAGTTTAAATATGTTTATAGAAAAGTTTTCTTCTTCAGTCGCCGCACTAAAACAAATTGATATTTCCGATCTTACAGATTTTATTTTATTACACTGTGCCTTAAGAAAGATGGATTCGCAAATAATACAAAACTTTGAGATGTCCTTGCAATCGAAAAATATTGATATACCTACATACACGCAATTAGTAGAATTCGTTCAAATTCAGGTAAAAATTCTCGAACGTTCTAACACTTCGCTTCAAAAAACATCAAATTCAAATTCCCGTAATACCTACAAAACATTGATTGCACAGACTGATTTTTCAAGTAACAATGCAACGACAAATTCTTGTGAATTATGTAATCAAAGTCACTCGAATCTTTATAATTGTAAAAAATTTATAGAAATTAATGATCCTTTATCGAGATTTGAATTTATTAAATCAAAAAATGGGTGTATAAATTGCTTATCACTTTTTCACAATTTAAGATCATGCAAGTCAAAGGTCACCTGTTTTTGTAACAAAAAGCATCATAAGCTATTGCATAGGGATAATAATAACACTAAATACGCACAAAGGAATACATCAGCTGTTTGCAACAATGCACAGAGTGAAACTGCGAGAATAGTGCCGTCTCCCTCTGACGCTAGGATAAACACCTCTCAAAATTATGTCGCATCCTTCTCTAACGCACGCCATACGAACACTCTGATTAAATCGAACATGAATGAAGGTAGGTCAAATATACTACTCGCGAGTGTTGTTGTAAGGGCTACGCCTTATAAGAAACGTAATAAGGTTGATATTAGATGCCTGCTCGACATCGGATCGCAGAATAATGTTATAACTTTAAAATGTTGTCAGATGTTAAGTTTACCTATAAAGCCGATATACAATTCATTCATTAAAGGATTAGGAATGAGTTCACAGCCTATTCATGGTTATGTAACGTTGGATATACAATCGCGAATTTATCCTATGAATAAATATAATATAAGGGCACTTGTTTTAGATTGTTTAACAGACCAGTTACCGACACAATACGTTAATACGTGTAACATGGACTATATCAGCGATATACCTCTCGCAGACCCCACCTGGAATATCCCAGGCGGTATCGATTTGATTCTAGGCGCGGAATTATTCCCGCACATATATATAGGTAAAAAAATTATACCTGAAACGCACGGTCCTGCAGCGTTACTTACTACATTTGGATATATATTAATGGGAAGCTGCAATCAGTATTGTGAACAAAGTAATAACTCCTTTACCGCGCTAGCTATAAACGAGTTAAGTTTCGATCTGCAAAACTTTTGGGAATTAGATCAAATTCCTGTTAAAAAACATTTTAGTCCAGCGGATATCGAATGTGAGAAATTATATTCAGAATCGATTTCTCGTAACGAAAATGGACGATACTCAGTAGCTTTGCCATTTTGCAAAAATCCTACTATATTTAATGATTCATATCGCAACGCATATCGACGATTAATTTCTTTAGAACGGAGACTTAATCATGACTCCACTTTACGCACGCAATATAACCAAATCATAAACGATTATTTGAGCTTAGGTTATATATCCGAGGTTAATGATCTCGAAAAAAGGGATGAAGGATTTTATTTAGCACACCATCCCATTATTCGGCCAGAAAAAATTACTAGCCCAGTAAGGATAGTAATTGACCCTTCGGTTAAAAATATTAATAATATTTCACTAAATGATATATTACATGTCGGTCCAAATTTACAAGCCGATTTGTTTACTCTTCTTTTGAACTTTCGATTATTTCCGGTAGCAATGACTGCAGACATTAAGCAAATGTATCTTCAAATTGAAGTTACACCACGCGATAGGAAATATTTAAAATTTTTATTTCGTTTTCACGATAAAGAACATATCCGCATTTTTCATTTCAATCGCGTTCCCTTCGGATTGAAGTCAAGTCCGTATCTCGCAATGCGAACATTACAGCAATTGTGTAGTGAGGAAAATAAACGCTTTCCATTGGCGAGTGAAATTGCCAAATCACAATTCTATATGGATGACCTAGTACACTCAGAACCGAATGAGGAAACAGCGAAAGAATTATCACGAGAATTAGTCTCATTATTCAAATCTGGCGCCTTTGAGCTAGTCAAATGGACCAGTAATTCTACGTCACTGTTAGATAATTTACCGAACACGCACCGCACAGTTGTAAATTTTTCTGATAAAAATAATATTTGCAAGGTGTTAGGTCTCGCTTGGGAGCCTAAACCAGATATATTTCATTTTACCATCTCGAAATTGGATGATAAATGTACGAAACGCACGATTTTATCTTTTGTCGCTAGGCTATTTGACGTTTTAGGTCTTGTGTCACCAGTTATTTTGTACGCAAAATTACTTATTAAAGAACTTTGGATAAATAAAGTTGACTGGGATGACACACCTTGCGAAAATGTAACTAGAAAATATCTAGCATTAACGAAAGAATTCTCTCTCTTATCAGATTCTTTACAAATACCGCGTCATACTGGCATTAAAGAGGGAAGTAAAGTAAATATTGTAGCTTTTTGTGATGCAAGCCTTAACGGATATGGATGTGTGGTATACTTACACATTACAGATTCACATAACAATATTATTGTAAATTTATTATGTTCTAAATCGAAAGTATCCCCAATGAAAATAACTACACTTGCCCGGTTAGAGTTATGCGCCGCTCTTTTAATGTCGAAATTAGTTAAAATCGTAAAGGAAACTTATTCTACTCGCATTAATATTGAAGAAATTTACGCATTTTCCGATTCAACCATCGCTTTGTCGTGGATAAAATCCTCTCCGCATAGGTGGAATACATTTGTAAGTAATCGTGTTTCTCAATGCCAAGAAAATTTGGATCCACAACATTTTTACCACGTAGCAGGAATTGAGAATCCTAGTGATTGTTTATCACGTGGTATGTTACCAGCTCAATTAATATCGCATTCACTTTGGTGGAATGGTCCAGAGTGGCTTAATAGACCACCTTCTGAATGGCCCAAAAGTGATTTTTTTCCCGCGACATATGAAACGCTGCCTGAGTTTAAAAGTAATACTCTAGTAATAACTAACGTTCAATGCGAACAATCTATATTATATAATTTAACGCAACGCTTTTCCTCTTGGAATAAATTAATACGCACTGTTTTATATGTTTATCGCTTCGCTAGACTTTTGCCTGACACTGGAGAAGTCAATAAAATATTTTTTGTTGAAAACGCTTTAATAAAAGAAATTCAACGCGTTCATTTCGCTGATGAAATAACCCGCTTAAAAAATAAACAATTACCATCAAAAAAATTACAGAAGTTGTCTGTTTTTCTCGATGATAAGGGAATTGTACGTATAGGAGGGAGGCTTTCGAATGCAGATTTACCCTACGAAGCCAAACATCCCGCCTTGCTTCCTAAACATGATCACGCAGTTGACCTAATAATTGATAATTATCATTTAAAGAACTGTCACACCGGAGCAGGTCTTTTAATGTCGATCATACGACAAAGATTTTGGATTCTTGACGCTAGGACGGTTATTAGGTCTAGAATTCATAAATGCAATATTTGCTTTAG
The DNA here is from genome assembly GCF_947172395.1 of Bicyclus anynana. NCBI lineage: Eukaryota > Metazoa > Arthropoda > Insecta > Lepidoptera > Nymphalidae > Bicyclus > Bicyclus anynana. The sequence continues at coordinate 2,493,191 of NC_069108.1, read as the reverse complement.
GACAAAACCTTCGCATCCTTCTCCAATCATGGCTGACCTTCCGTCTTATCGCCTCCAGGAAGCAAAGGCCTTCCTTTTTACAGGAATCGATCACGCAGGTCCGATTCGCATAACCCTCACTCGCAGACGTGGATATCAGTCACAGAAAGCTTATATATGTTTATTCGTGTGCTTAGTGACAAAGGCAATACACATAGAGCTCGCGTCAGATTTAACATCAGATAACATGATATCCTGTTTAAATAGATTCTTGAGTAGACGCGGTCCAGTAAATACCATCTGGACTGACATGTCCGGGACGTTTATTGGAGCAAAGGCTCAATTAGATGAAATATATTCTCTTTTACTTAGCTCAGACTATAAAAATAAATTTGGTCTAGAACTACAAAAAAAACGAATAGAATGGAAAACCATTCCGCCGCGTTCTCCACATTTCGGTGGAATATGGGAATCAAATATAAAATGCGTAAAAGCTCACCTTTATAGAGTCATTGGCAAGCAACTCCTTACTTATGAGGAATTATTTACTGTACTCACACAAATTGAGTGCATCCTCAACTCGCGCCCGCTAGGTTTAACAACATCTGACCACCAGCCCGATATTATTACACCAGCGCATTTTCTAATGACCACGCCTTTAGAATACTTTCCAACGACAACCTTTAACCCTGAAAGGCCTAATTTAAAGAATCGAAAACAGTTACTCGATAGCCTCGTTATGTCATATTGGAAGAAATGGCGTTTGGATTATCTGCACACTTTGCAAGTCAAAGGCAAATGGTGTACACCGGACAATCCAATCACCGTAGGTATGGTTGTGTTAGTTGAATTTGATGATGTACCACCTTTGCAGTGGCCTCTTGGTTTGATAACCAAAACGTTCCCTGGAAAGGATGGTGTAGTACGGGTCGCTTTAGTTAACACTAAAATGGGTGAATATAAACGCCCAGTTGTAAAACTCTATCCACTTCCCACGCAATAATAGTTACGCAAATAAATATATTCTCTGTTGTTAATAATTAATATAAGTATTTTTCTCTTTATAAATTAATTTAATGTTTAGCATTTCTTTATAATCTTTAATTTGACACTTCGTCAAGGCGGGGTGTATGCTTGAGCCGGTACAAGTAGGTATATACCTACTTGTTGTCATTTCATGAAAACATAAAAACGCGCTGTAGAGTTGGATGACACCTATGGCTTATCATGTAAGGTGCAATTTTGCGTGGCTAACAACGGCCACCAATCAAATGATTGATGCTTCAAAATGACCAAATAAGGTCATAAAATGCTTTCGCGCTGTCGACCGAAGCGACGCGTTGACTGACGACGGTCGGACTCCGATTTTCGCGCCTCTCGAAGACGGTCGTGCACTTCAAACGCAACGCATTAAAAGTTTAAAGACAGTTGTCATTACACATTACGCAGAACTAAAAACTTAGTGAAATCCTATAGTGGTGCCATTCCAGCGTGGACATCCAGAAGCCAGTCACGACGCCCGCAGAAAGCCGAAAAGCAAGGTAAGTCCATAGGCTGTTATCTACTGTTCTATTCGTGTAATGTTTGAATGAAATGACAACTGGTGTACTTTGCTCAAATATACGCCGCCGCCAATTAAAGTTTGTAAAACGCATCAACCCCCACAAGAAAGGTGGGACACTATTTACACGTGTCACACCAAGAGGGAGGTCTGTTTCGTGAGTTCTGAACACAATAGTGAATACATACTTTCAAAAAATAAATACGGAAACGTTTCGTTTAAACCTAAAGTGCAGGTAAATTACAATAAATTTATGAGATCAGTGGACAAGCATGACCAAATGTTAAATTATTATTGTGCAGAACATAAAACGTTAAGGTGGTATAAAAAAGTAATTATCCACATCATGCAGATGCAATTATTAAATTCTTTTTTCCTTTATAATTTAAACAGAGAAAGGAAGACAACTTTATATGATTTTAGATTACGAATAATTGAATACCTGTTACCCAATAAATCAGAGAATATTCGACCGTCAGTTTCGGGTAGAATTCATTTGCCAGCACATTTACCCAAAAGAAATGGCAAAACAATGAGAAAACGGTGCAGGCTCTGCTTTAATGTCCACAAAAAAAGAGTCGATGTGTTGTTTGGCTGTCCTGACTGTCCAGGTTTTCCTGGATTATGCCTGGAATGTTTTAGAGCATTTCACAAATACTAATCATTATTGATTTGAGAATTTAACGCTCTAACCACTGCGCCATGGAGGTAGAATAATTGCTTATATATGATATACGAATTTCTTAATAATCAGGTACAATTAATGATCACTATGATTAATCAGTTCTAACATGTAAAACAATTAAAGTAAGTAATTATGTTGTTCCTATGAAACCAAATCCTTAATTACCTAATTAAAATAATCAGTCAAATAAGCAGTGTTTACTGTTCGCGCGGCGAGAGTTTGGCTTTGACCGTTATTGCGCAGAAATCAGAAATTGGGTATCAACGGGCATTAGCGGGGTGCGGGGCGGGTGCGCGGTGCTCTGATTGGCGCTCCAGTCGTTACCTGCCTCTCGCACCGAAACGACGTACCGCGCACTCCTGTTGTACAATCACGTTCACAAATGAATTGCTATTTTCGTTAATTGTTGTCGATTGTTATTATTTGTTGAGTTTGTTTGTTTAAGTTTTTTTGTTAAATATTAAAAAGTGATTTAAAAATGCGTAAAAAAAACATTGTTTTAAAAAGGCAAGCACGGAAAATGATATATGACGTGAATTGCTTTTTAAAGAAAGAAGCTGACGAATGTATCGATTCATTGAAGCAAATTCGAAGTAAGATTGAGGAAGTTGCTTCTTTACTCAGTCAGTCGGAAAATAACCAAACTATAGAGACTTTGCAGGTAATGAAAACGGAAACTGTTTCTAAATTAAATAGAGTAGTCAGTAAATTAGCTCAGATTCAAAAACGGACATCGGAGGCCACTAAGACTTCAATTGGCACTGTAAAAAATATCGCAAATCAAGCCAAGAGTTCCGATTTGCTAATTACTTTCAGAACACCTGGAAAAAAACGTCCCAGAGCTAAACCAGTTACCAATATTGATAATTTTGACCAAGGTGTTATAAAAAGATGTTTACACAATTTTCACAAGACGAATAATGAACTTCCCACCATTGGGAAACTAAAAAAGAAACTTGAGGAAGATATAAACTTTAAAGGGTCAGAAACAAGTCTTCGTGTAATTGTAAAGGAGTTAGGATTTCGCTGGAAAAAAACAGAAAACAACCGTAAATTACTAATAGAAACATCGAATATCCGATTACAACGCATTGAATATTTAAGAAAAATAAAAAAATATCGACAAGAAGGAAGACCCATTGTTTACACAGATGAATCCTACGTAGATTCATCGCACTCAACAACCAAAGCCTGGAGCGATTGCCCTACGGAAGGACTAAAAAAACCCATTTCTAAAGGACAACGAGTTGTGATAGTCCACGCAGGATCTGAAGCTGGGTTTATACCAAATGCTTTATTAACTTTTAAAGCCGGCACCAAAACAGGGGACTATCACGACAACATGAATTACGAGAATTATGAAAAATGGCTTAGGACACAATTAATTCCCAACCTACCACCCAATTCTGTAGTGGTTGTCGACAACGCCTCATACCACAATAAACAATGGGATTTAGCACCGTCCTCCAATACCAAAAAAGCCGATATGCAAAATTGGCTAACTAATAAAGGCATACAATATGATTCAACAATGCTCAAGCCACAATTGTACAACATGATAAAAGCTAATAAAGAAAGATTTAAAACTTTTTCAATAGATCAAATTTTAGCAGAAGCAAACCATAGCATATTGAGATTACCGCCTTACCATCCAGACCTCAACCCCATAGAAATGGCATGGGCTACTATTAAACAATATGTAGCTAGCAAAAATGTTAAATGGAATTTACAAGAATGTACCAAACTTATCAAAGAAAAAGTATCCTTAATGGGTGCCCAGGAATGGGAAAAAATATGTAAGAAGGTAAAAGATATAGAAGAAGAGTACGCCAAGAGTGACTATGTAGTTGATTTACTTACCGAGCAATTTATAATTCGCGCCGATGATAGTTCCGAAGACGATGATTCTGATGATGGTTATGAAGATGATGATGATGACAACTGCGACCGAGGAAGCCCTGAACCCGGACCCTCAACAAGCAAAAGACGTTGCACAATTTCGTGCAACGTCGGCAGCACCAATGACCCATGCGGTAATTTCATAGAAGGCGTTAAACCGTTAACTGATTCAGAATCTGAATAGTACTGCTGCTAAGACTTTTTTTTAATGTTAACTTTTTTAAATTACATTTTGGTGTAGTTTCACCCCCTTTTGGTGTTGCAGATTATCCAGGGACACACTGTATTTAATAATTATTTTAAGTTTTCTTTTGTTCTTAGGTACCAATTTTACATGTATCTTGGAATAAATAATTTTATTAAAAACAATTATTTAGAATTTTCATTGCTGTCTCTGTATAAACATTTTAAATATGTAAAATAACTATCAATAGTTTTAATAAATGAAGAAGTTTATCTACTTCGTATTATTTTCTAGCATTATTATCACTATACATGAATTTTGACCCACTCAAATATCCAACCTGGTACATAAAAAAGGAAAAGTATTGTGTGCGTGACAGTACCCATGCGCAGTAATCCCCTCCATCCGAAGGTCAAAGCCAAACTCTCGCCGCGCGAACTGTAATTACCAAAATGAACAATAGACATACGTGGGTACGATATTGTAATATGTTTTAATTTGTAATAAATCTTCAAAAACTTAAATATTTCTTTCATTTACCCCTGCTTATAACCTTATCTTACATACATACTCGTAATGTATTAATTAAATTATTTTTTTAATATTTCTATAATATTTTGCATAATAACATATCTTTGAGTAATGTTAAATCGAAGTAATTCATTGGACACAAATTGCCCAAAATATTTGCAGCCGTGCATATCCACGACTGTCACAGCCTTTACATCTTCCGTCTGCTTTTCTGTGCACGTTGCACTATCCTTCGTTGTATTCTTCCTAGTATCCCTTACATAATTTGTTCCACTATCAAATTCCCAGGATTGAGAGTTCTCCTCAAATAACTGGTCATCCTCGCACTGTGTCTCTTGTTCCGTTTCCGGAATATATTTTCGTTTTCTAATTTCTGAAAAAAAAACATACCGGGAGGCCCATTTAGAACGGTCAATATGGAAAAGTCTAAAACTGTAAGACAAACGAAGATCTGACATTGATTTTCTAATAAATTAAATTGCATTCAAAGAATTTTGAAATGTCTCTTACCTACTAGAGCCGGGAATCAAACCTACCACTCTAAGCCGGAAATGTATAAAAATAATCACCTTGTATTTTTATGTCACCAATTTGATATAAAATACGAAGATTCTTTGATTTTCGAGCCAAATGTTTACAACTCATGCTGAAAATCTGTAACTTACCTTCCATTTCCTATTAGACACGTAGATAGTCACTTTAAAGCACACTAAACTAATTAATAAAACAAAACACACGGTAACAGGTCTCACTTTGTATTATTATACTTGAAACTACTTAAAATAGTATCAAAAACATTACCGGGTTCCAATGACGCACTAGGTGCGTCACCATTCAGGAGGGCCAATGACGCGACTCACGCGTCAATACATTTTATATGGGGCCCGGGCGAATAGATTTGAAAAATGTAGGTGGCAAGGAATCGGTTAAGGTCGCCTTTTCTTTGACAATAAGCCCCGTGAAGGGAAAGCGTACTGAATTTTCGATGGTTATTAACCGGTGTTAGACGCTCTTTTTGAGGGTGCAGTAAACAGCTTAAAGGATTATGATTAGGCACCGACATCCAATATATTTTCCTTCAGTATTGAAACTCTTCAAAATTTCCTTGAGGAAAATCGTGATGTCTTCAACCCTAATGGTGAAACGGCAACTGAAGTCGAGCACATCATCGATACTGTAAACCATCACCGTATATCAGTACCACCATATAGAATGTCACCGATGAAAAAAGCTATTCTAAGAAAAGAAATTAAATATCGGTAAAATGGTACAAGAATGTATTATAGAGCCTTGTTCATCTCCCTGGTCAGCTCCAGTCGTTATGGTTCCTAAAAATAATGGTGAACAAAGAGTTAGTGTTGATTATCGCCAACACAATTCTATTATTACAACAGATGCCGTACCCACATCCAAAGATTGATGATTCGATTCAACGCCATAGGGCCTCTCACCGGACGACATTGACATATCGTGTCAAGTGTGATCCAGATCAGACTTTTCCTACTGAGGAAAGTCTGATCTTTATCCTTAGCAGTGTTTAACCCTGGGCTCAGACCACAACCCGGTTTCAACGACCACCATCGACGTCCAAAAGTCCCGAGGTTTCGGTCAAAAAGAAACGTGGAGTGGAGAAGATGCGGTTCTTGTATAATTCGAGAGATTCGATTCCACAACCTCAACTGCCTACAAAGTTTCTCGCTATAGAAATAACATCTTCCATATGAGATATAAAACCACCACCAAGCTGTCCAAATACGGCATAACACTTTATAGAAAATCTAAAGGCCACGAGATTTTAATTACATTTATATATTTTCATTTCAAAAAACTTATTCCGGATCTGCAGAGCTATTTACGAAGGACAATTTCATCATTCGAAGTCTGAATCCGGGGCGAGCTTGCAAATTTTTAGAGATTTGTATTCTATAAAACTCACTCGCAAGTACAAGTGGCGCCACACTGTCGAACGTGGTCGAACAGTGAAAGTGGCAGAGGTGAATTTTTGAATGGAAGTGACCTTTATTTTGACACTAATTGGAATTCAATAAGGAAAATATCTGCCTCGATCGTCGAAGTTCGACGCCTACGTAACTCGCTTTCAATTGTCAAAACAAAAGATAATCTAGAGTTACCGAGTTCGAGGTGTGAAGTGAGTTTTGAAGATAGGTACTTACACGGTGTTCGAATTTTGTTAATTATTTTCAAACGATGGCACGTTTATTGTGTTTAATTACATATTACAAGAAGCGTACGCTCTAGACGATGTCGATAGTAATAAACAGGCGATTGAGTTACGAAATAATGACTTTGCAATTCGAGCCCGCGATTACCTTTAGTTACCGATTGTCGGAAGAATTAATTGAAAAGTTACTACATGATATTAAACATATAATATAAAAACAAGTAAACAATTTCAAATAAGTCCAATTTACGAACAAATATATCAAAAAAATCAACTGTTTATTATTTATCCACAAAACTCACAATAACTGTCATTAGCTTTTCACAGAACATTAATTTACTCCTTGATTAAACCACAGACTAACATATAATAATAAATTTTTAATCATTGGTTATATTTACACGATTCTAAATTAAGATTTATTTTTTAAAGATTACATTTCATATTATTATATCAATTATTTACATAATCTTTAAGAATGTACGCATTCTGTTTTAATGACGAATTAAACAGTTATTAATTATAATATCGATGTTTTTTTCATTTCATATAGACCCTTTGCAGGTCCTCGCGAGTCGCGAAACGTAGTGATCCATAGTAATAGTTTGTTGTCGTATTTTGAACTATAGTTAAATTATAAACAATAAAACTCAGTTTCAGTTAACAAAGTGTTTTTTTTTTATAAACACCGAGAAGCCGAAACTAACAGCACGTTTTTAAAACACGCGTCAACGGCGCTTGTAAAAAACGTGGTGTGCGCAGGCCCATATACAAACAACTACAACAACTCAGAAGATCCAAAAACTTTAAAATCCATGTACCTAACTTCATAAATGGGTAAGCGAAGGCTGGAATATCGATTTTCCGGACACGGCCAAAATCTTTTAACACTTTCGCTGCGCACTGATTTTTCTGTACTTTCCTCTGGTGCAGTACGAGGTCCATCGACCTCGTAACCCTTGAACACGCTAGACATACGAGGTCAATTGACCTCGTACCGCAGCGAACGTGTTACAAGATACGAATATATTTTAGAACGCATAGGCGGAAATTAAAGGAATACTTTTTGGGACAGCCTGTGCGTAGCAGCAGCGATACACTGACACTAATTTTGATATTTTATTTTACTACCCGCAACTGATTGTTCTTTGTTTTTCTGTTCTTTTTTTGTTTGTTATTTATTTATTCTTTTAATATTGTATATATTATAATTATTATTGTGTTGCATCATGTAGGCTTAATTGAAATATGTTTTTCGTAGAATAATAAATAAATATACATATAATACAAAAAGGTATCGTCCTCTGTGTTACTTTTTCGCTTCAATTTGTGGAGTCAACAGATTTCACTGATACTACACAATTACTTGTTTTTATTCGGATGGTCTTTAAACATTTCTCGACCAAAGACACAATTACTTTTTTTTATTCGGATGGTCTTCGAACATTTCTCGACCAAAGAAGAACTGCTAAGTATGATTTCCTTAAAAGGAAAATCTCGTGGCCTTGATATATTCACGAAATTGTAAGGATATATTTGCCATATTAAGCTACCCTTATATATTCGAATCAATGACAACTGATGGAGCTCTACAAAGACGAAGATTTTCCAGACTTCATTAGCCACCACTGCATAATTCATCAACAAGTACTGGCTAGTAAAACATTAAACACGAAACATGTGATGAATATTTCTTTCAAGATTGTAAATTCTATAAAGGGAAAACCGCTCTAAAGGCGGCTCTTTAAACAGCAATTAATGAGTATGAGAAGGAACCAGAATTGGAATTGCATACTGACGTAAGGTGGTTGAGTCGAAGCAAGTTTTTGCAAAGATTTCGAGGTCTATTGGACGAAATAATAACATTTCTTGATGAAAAAGGTGAAGACTTGATCCGAGGGTCAAGTATCCCACAACTATGTTGATCTTTGGGCACTTTGTAGGCATTACTTTGCACTTAGTTCAGTATATCGATTCAGTGTTTGCAGATGTAAAATGCCCCGCGTTTATAAAACCAAGACAGACAGTAAGAAGCGAGAACCTATTTCTAAAGTAACATTGAAAAGGGCTGTGAATGCGGTGGTATGTTACAATAAATCGTTCGGTGCTAAAGCTAAATCATTTAATCTGTCAGCCATGACATAAAAACGGTACGTAAGAAAAAAAAGGAAGCAGTAGCCAATGGTAATACTTCACCTGACTGCGAGCCAATCTACAAAAAATCACAGATTTTTACGAATGAAGAAGAAGGAGATTTTGTCAAACGACTAATTCGAATTGTCTAAGTCATCGGATAGCCCAGTGACTCTGACTACGACGAACGACGACTAGAGGACGAAACGCGAGCTATACCTCGATCTCGGGATGCGCTAGAGATGCAAACAATCGCGAGATGCAGACGCGCAGTAAACTGAGGGTGTTTTTTTTTTTTTTAATAATAACCACGCGATTTTAGGGTACCGGGACTACAATAAGATTAATTTGCCAACTTTTTGATTGTACCCAGCGCTGTATTTGTAAAATATGTAGAAAAAATGGAGAAAATATTCCGAACACCATTTAAAACCAAACATATAAATTGTAAAGTAGCTGCAGGTATCTATAACCAAGTAAAAGATATTGCTTTTTCTCCACCTTGTCCATGTTTCCCAAACCAATTTTTAATCAAGCTTTATATTAGGATGCGGATTTTTTATACGTTAAAATTTAATAATAAAGCATTTCGTACGTCTCAGTCGAGGCGCAAATATTTTTCGGTCGCAAATTTATAAAACCGGTTTGTTATTCAATTGAAACCTACCAATCAAAAAACAACACAATTTTTTAAAACAATACTTACTTCTGATATACCGGACCGGACAAAATTGACAGTAGACAAAAATTTCACATCATCACGGCAGGCTTTTTTAGATGAACTAACTGTAGGTTTGAAAAATCCAACACGCAAAGGAAAACGACTTATAATTAGTCACATTGGCGGTGAAGAAGGCTTTTTAGAAGGTAGACTACTGATGTTTGAAGCCAAGAAAGTAGAAGAAGACAACCACGATGAGATTAATGCAGCTTGTTTCGAGGAGTGGTTTGAGGGTGTTTTGCCGAAATTAAAACCCAATTCTGTGGTACAAGTAGCAATGGACAACACCCCGTACCACTCCAGGAAAATAGGAACAGCACCAAAAATGTCTTGGAATAAATCTGCAATACAAGCTTGGCTTTATAAGAAAAATATTCCTTTCCAAGACAATATGGTGAAAGCAACTCTTTAAGAACTTGTACCTACTAATGGAAAATACAATACGCAGTCGATGAGAGCCGCACGACACTGTTTAAAACTACCCACATAAAATTGCTTAATTAATCCCATAGAACTAGTGTGGGCGCAGGTAATTGGGTACGTGGCGAAAAATAATATGTCATACAAACTAGACGGACGTATAAAACCTATTTATAGAAGGTATAAATAATGTCACATATATTAAAAGAGGAACACAAAATGAGCGGGCTTGATCCATTAATTGACGACGTAACAGACATTTTTTTTAAATACTAACAGATAGCGATAGTGTGGCGAACGAACTCTTTCGTTCGCCCACTTTAGGTTAGGCCATTTACATTCACATTCCAGATTCATTTCATATTTAGAATTCCCTCGACCGCGCATGCGTGAAAATATTTTTTCGCCCATACATTACATCTTTACCACTTCTTGATTCCACACCGCATCATCACTTTGATAGGCTTTTTATTTTATATCTATATACAATTGTTATAATAAGTAAAGTGAATAAATATACCAATCAACATCGTCGTCTTCATATCAATATACCAATATAAAACCTCCATGGCGATAGAATATGAATAATAATTATTATTATTATTGTTGCTTTTACATCTAATTTTCCTTAACAATCGTGCGTAACTTAATTTTTGATAGGAACAGAATGTAATGCATAAAAAATTATTTTTTATCTTCTAAAAAAAATCAATGATTTAAATTATACAGTTATTCATTAAATTTAGTCCCATCACTATTTTTTATACAGCAATAACCTGCAACACTGGAATGTCAATTTACTGCATCGAAATAAGTCCGACTATATGTGGAATTTTATAATATTAAGTCATTAACGAGCATAAGCAGACACAAATAAAGTATGCGGCTCTTAGACTATAACGCTCGGCAAATAATTTAAAAAACGAGGGTACTCAGCAAAAGATGAGAAAAATGGCTATAAAAGCGAGAACAAACGCTGACAAGGTGAGAGTGAGGAAATATGTCAACAGAAATGACTATAGTACGAGGCAAGAAGACACGAAACAACATAGAGCAATATTTTCGTTAAATAAAATTATATAACAAGCTTCCAAAATGCATTAAAGATTGCCAAAGTATTATCCTGTTTAAAAAACTCCTAAAAGCCCACTTAAACTAATTATTATAAATTAAATAAAAAACTATATCACAGTGCCGCATCTAGTCGCACATTACTCTCTGGTAATGTCGACCGGCCGCTGTTGGTATTTGTCTTTTAATGACTACCTACAAATAGTCATTAAAAATTGAATTATTATGTACTTTTGTTTATCACGTTATAATTCTTACTGTATATTTGTTATTATATTATTGTTTATAGTTTATTTGTTAGCACTACTATTATTACTACCTTTTACTATTCTTGTACGCTCAAACTGAAATGTACTAGCCTGTAAGTTTCACATAAGTGAATGAGTTAATTCTTAGTGAAATAATAAATATTTTAAACCCAAATATAACGAAAATATTGAAAATATTGTTTCGTTGGGACGAAAGAGAGAGATATTTCCGGTACAATTGTATTTTAACATCCTTAACTTTACACCCGGTAAAGTTAAGGATGTTTTTTTTTTTTTTTTTTTTTTTTTTTTTATTGTTTACAAGTTAGCCCTTGACTACAATCTCACCTGATAGTAAGCGATGATGTAGTCTTAGATGGAAGCGGGCTAACTCGTAAGGAGGAGGATGAAAATCCACACCCCTTTCGGTTTGCTTAAATCGCTTGGCGGTACGTCTTTGCCGGTAGGGTGGTAACTAGCCACGGCCGAAGCCTCCCACCAGCCAGACCTGGACCAATTAAGAAAATCTCAATCTGCCCAGCCGGGGACCGAACCCAGGACCTCCGTTTTGTAAATCCACCGCGCATACCACTGCGCCACGGAGGCCGTGTTATGTAACGGTGTATCCGAACAACAAACAACATAATTCAAATCACCAATAAAATGATTTTAAGCAAAACAAGCTATTCATCAGTTAATGATTTTACTTTCCCACAACTAAGTATGTGGAATTTCATCTAACATGAATGAATAAGCTATTCCACACTTACTAATAGGTTTTGAAACCAGCCCATTGTTATTTCAAGTCAAAGTTAATGTCAAAATTATTATGTTTTCAATTAGCATGCTTTAAATAGCATGCTAAAAAACGTGCTATTAAGTATGCTCCATACGAGCATGCTTATCATCAGTTTACATTTGCTAGCAATAAGCATGCTATTTTTAAGTATGCTCCTGAATAAACATGCTCAAAGCAAACCAATTACACATGCTAATTTGTATCTATCGCTCTCTGTCTATAGTATCGTCTATCTAAAGTTTTTTTTTATTTATTCTTTAAAACTTAGCCCATCACTACAATCTCACCTGATGGTAAGTGATGATGCAATCTAAGATTGAAGCGGGCTAACTTGTTAGGAGGAGGATGAAAATCCACACCCCTTTCGGTTTCTACACGGCATCGTACCGGAACGCTAAATCGCTTGGCGGTACGTCTTTGCCGGTAGGGAAGTAACTAGCCACGGCCGAAGCCTCCCACCAGCCAAAATTTTTTACTTTCACCAATCCCTTACTAAGTCAACAACATCAATCAAGTAACAGTTAGCCCTTGGATGCTTGAGAATTAAGAATTTACATGATGGAATATTTAAAATACTTCACAAGATAGAATATTTGGAAGACTTCACAAGAAACCCAAGCCCTGAATATAAGTTTGTAATTCTGATGATAACTGCACCAACTTTAGCAACACAATGCATAAGCATTGTCCCACATGGCTCTAAATATACAGCCACGTGGAACAATGCTTACTTTTATGCATGTCACTGAAATTGAAAACATGGCGTTTCAGTAGGTAAAAGCGACCCACGACATAATTTCGAAACAAATCGACTCATAGCACCGTACCGGAAATATCGCTTTTTCGTACCAACGCAAGGAAAGAGAGCAATATTTCCACTATGGCGCCATTGTTTTTTAACATCCTTAACTTTACACCCACCCATGTTAGCAGAGGTGTATCCGAACAACAAACAGCTAAATTCAAATTACCAAAAAAAATTATCTTGAGCAAAAACAAGCTACTTCATCAATTTAAGATTTTACTTTACCACAACTATTTGGAAAGTTATCTAACAATAAAGTATAATTTTATTGTCTCTCGTTTATTTATTTATCACTATAATAAATTACAAAAACCATTATTATACATTTTGGACTTATGAGTGTTTAGGCAACTAGTGGTCACGGTCAGGGTCCCAGAGTGGAACCTCCTCACAATACGCGCTGTTTCAAGAATCACTACCTTCTGTATCCGACCCTTGATCCAAAAGTTAAGTGAAAGCTTTTTAAGATGTTGATCGAAGCTTTTCGCTATAAGCCCATTGACTGATACAACAAAGATACAGATGTTATTTGATCTACATCCGGCCCAGTAAGGGCCTTGTAGAATCGTCCATGCGTTCCTTGCTCTTCCATATTGCCACACGATCTGAGTTACTAATTACTATATGCTTGTATCAATTCTTTGTCTAAGGATAGTGGTGTAAGTCCCTTGTTCACTGCAACAACATCCTGATACATACTCACATTCATCTTGAGAAAATGATCTCTGAGATTGCACACCTCACGATTATGGGGGTGATGCATCCGGTATGATAATTAAATAATAATAATTATTAAATTTTAAACAATATAAGCCTGTCAACATGCATTGGTGTGTTGTGGGTCTAGCTCAATATACGGCCTGGCTCTATAGGTTGTTAAAGAAGGTCCATAATTTTGATGATACCAACCTAGAGAACAAACTAGTTTTCAAACACTTCTCATATATCACTTCTACTGTGTACAGTTGTAATGGTAGCCGGAAATATACTGCTTCTTCTTCCTCTTGTGTTTGCTTATTTATTTCTACTTGTAGGACTATATCTTCTTCTTAGGTCTGGTTTTAGACTTGATTATAATGTAGAACCTTGTAGGTTGTTAGGTTAGGTAAGTAGAGAGCTTTGACTTGATTACTATTTAGGGCTTCACATATTCATAGGTCACAGTGATTGAAGATTCAAGATAGATACCATTAGGAACTGTAATATTTCAGTGTCTCATTGTCCTCCACACATGCTCTGTTACACCTGGAATTAAAAGAAGTTTATTTTTAAATACGTCTTTTCTGCTTCTGCCTGCAGTTCCCATCAGGCGATGCTTCTGCGCTCGCCCATAACTCCCGTTGACTCCGCTGATGTCCCCGAGCTTACGGAACTCACACAAATATTACTGATTTTCACGTAGACGAAGTCACGGGCGTCCGTCAAGCGTCCGCTAGTATATAAACAAAAAAGAGTTTACAGAATTTGTATATTTACTTGTGAAAATGGGATAAAGATTTTGTTATTTTCTGTGCGGCTTTACAACATACATCGCCATCAAGTCTTCCCAATCCCATCATTAACCGATACGCACACTATACAATAATGTTTTTAGTAAAATAATTTATCGAACGTCAAAATAAAATTACAAAAAAGTGCATCGTCATTTCCAAAAGTGTTTTTTTTTTTCAAAGAGGAATTATCAGAATCGATCGGGCACGTCGCTGGCCACAGATTGAGATTACATTATAATTTATATTACTGCTGGCCGCCGCTGGCCGCACAGCACATGTCTAATGCGAATGCCAAGTGCCAACTTAACCCAAGGAAGGGAACATCAAGGAACATATTGGGGAACATATTTTCATAATTTTAGATACATCCTAGGTACAGAAATGAGACAGCGTAGATTAATTTTACCTGTAGAATATCCGTTTGCTGAAATAGTAGTGCTGCTCACAGGTGCTGCTCACAAACGGCTAAAAAGATAGTGCTGCTATGTCCAAAGTTTTTGTAATTAGTACCTTCTTACTCTTTGGACTTTATGCTTTTATTGCTTTGTGTCTTTGTGAATCTATTCTGTAGTATCTAATAATCTGTGCGTCGCTTCGACTATTTAGACTATGGACCTGTTTCGCACCCAAATTCACCAACAAAAAGTCAAACGTTTTTTGAGGGGGACGAGGTAAACTCACACATCGAAAATATTTAACCCATTAAATATATTCTGTGTCCATTTTGAAATTTTGTTGTTATTTCCAATTTGACTCGCAATACACGCACGCGTAATTTTTACACAGCTAACAAACACATCGTTTAGACTATCCACAGAATATATACTTACATAGAATATTCAATTACTTGATCGATTTTTTGCTGTTCCGGCAAAAGTATAGATTCTTTTTAGAAATTTGTTTTTATTACAGATTTGATAAAATTAAGGTAGAAATACTTACAAAAGAAACGTTGTACTATTTTTTTACTAAATTACAAGTTGATGGCTGTTTTTTATGCCATTCAACTACAAAAACCGGCATTTTTACGGAGCCCATTATACGACGAAAACGATTACTGAAACATCGATTCTATAGCAAAAGTTTTTATAAACGCGTTAGATCATTGATTTTTGATCTTTGCCAGAGGGGTAACGGTTAGCGAGGCAGGTCCTGTTAATAATGGTCGAAGGTGCGTAGTATCGTTATCGTATCTATTAGTATCTAATAATCTGTGGTATCTATTAACCTGTGGTGGTATCTAATAATAATAATCTGTGGTCGCCTGTGAATATGTTCCTTGCCTGTCACTGTGTCTGTGGCGGCCGACGCGACGACTGGCGCTTAGTTAAATTCATCAGAAATCAATAATTCCATTCTAAATCTAAATTTCTAAGGTTCTCTTCTGGAGTTCAGGAATTGCAATATCCCTGGTTTGATTATTAGGTTAATAATTAGTGAAAATGGTGTGATTATCTCGGTTGTTACCTACAAGTCTTCACCAGCCAGGTACGTTTGTTGCTTTAACTCAATAGCTTTTTATTTTTCAGCTATGGAATCAAAACTTAAAATTAAAAAAAAAAATATGAAGAGCTTTTTGAGTTTTATCCTGTAACTAAGGTTTTATTAGATTATGTATTCAGATACCTTCTGTAGGTTTGTCTCAGATCAAGCGTCTGTTAATGTTGCAGCAATAATAATCCGTCCAAATTGCTTTTTTTTTGCCCACAGCAGGGTTCCCTACTTAGGGGTTTTCCCCCCAAATTTAGGGGGCAAATAAGTGAAATGGGATTTAATAATGATTTATTTATTTTGCTATCATCCGCGAAAATTCGGCGAACCCATGCGACAACGTCACCCAGGTCCGACAAAATACTCTCTACGTACGTTTCACCCCGAAACCGGAAAAACACTTAGAAAGCATGATATAAATGTGGCTTTCAGAACAAATAACTCTCTTAAAAATATTTGCAATGGTAAAGATAAACTAGAAAAGCAACATAAATCGGGAGTATATAAATTGCAATGTTCTGAATGTAATGCAACATATATTGGTCAAACCGGTCGGAATTTTGATACACGTTACAAGGAACACATATCCGCTGTTCGAAATGACCGTCCACAAAGGTCGCACTTTGCAAAGCATCTCCTAGATACTGGTCATAAGCTGGCAGATAATCATATGTATGACATTTTTTTACACACTTGCAATAAAGGCCTACGACTATGCGTTTTGGAACAATTAGAAATAATAAAACATAATAAGTCAGGAATTACCTTATTAAATGAACAAATAGAGTTATCGAAGTCACCATTAATAAAAATGTTCGAATGCGATGCAAGATAAATCGCTTATATTATGAGTATCTTGGCAACGCCCACCTCTTGCCCCACCTACTTTTTGGTCTATAAAAGACGAAGCAAAGGTCGAAAACGACACTTTGCAATTGCACGTTGTAGAGTCAACATCTCCTGAGGATGCTCCGGTTTCGGGGTGAAACGTACGTAGAGAGTATTTTGTCGGACCTGGGTGACGTTGTCGCATGGGTTCGCCGAATTTTCGCGGATGATAGCAAAATAAATAAATCATTATATAATCATGATGAACTTCCGCAAAGTAACGCCTGCTTCTATCCAATATTGAAATGGGATTTTTTTAGGGGTCTGAAATTTTTAGGGATATTTTCAAGGATTTTTCGACTCTTTAATATTTTTAAATTAATGACAATTTTAATATTTCTTTCTTGACCTAGCGACTTATAACGATATATAGTACGTTATTCTACAACCACTCTGAGGCAACTGGCGGCAATTTTCATCGAATAAAAAAAATTGTTAAATTTATTCATTGTCAACATGTAGGATTTCAAAAAATCTGAATCTTCAGATAAAGACGTAATATTTAGTCTGCATTAAATATAGACTTTTGAAACATATTACAACATATTATTTCTAAATTATTATGAATTTATATTTTTAGGGGGACAACTCAATAAGGCGATTTTAGGGGTTTTTGACACAAACTTTAGAGATAAATATTTTGGAGAGTTGGTAACACTGGCCCACAGTGGCCAATTTCATGATAAAGTGTGTCTGTGTGTGCACAGGCACGCACAGGTGCTTTCTCTATTCCCTCACTCTTATTAGTCCGATGGGCCGACAGATCAACTAGACTGGTAAAAGATCTGGCAATAATAATCTGATATATTCTGATTTACGTACTTCGTAATGATACTGCGTCTTTTATGTTTATTATAATGTTTGTCTTAATTTTCAGAAAACCCTTATTGGGAATCATGCTCAGTGGCCCTTTGTTGAGGTGTATGACAGATGGTGAACCTGGATGTGCTGGAACCACAACCTTGACTGACAAACACATAAGACTAATTCCTTATGATAAGATGAAGGCAAGTTATTTTAATTCTTCAAACAAGAAATCTTAATATATAAATGTGAAAACTGCTTGACATACTAAGATGAAATTTAGCAGGGTTGCGGGAGACTCTCATCATCATCATATTAGCCGATGGACATACTGCAGGATATAGGCCTTTTGTAGGGACTTCCAAGCATCACAATACTGAGCCGCTTGCATCCAGCGAATCCCTGCGTCTTACTTGATGTTGTCAGTCCACCTGGTGGGGGGTCGACCAACACTGCGCTTACAGTGTAGTCATCATTCCAGCACTTTGGGAGCCCAACATCCATCGGCTCTTCGAACTATGTGCCCCGCCCATTGCCACTTCAGCTTCTCAACTTGTTGAGCTATGTCGGTGACTTTGGTTCTTCTGTGGATCTCCGCATTTCTGATTCAATCATGCAGAGATACTCCTAATATAGCTCATTCCATCGCTGTGTGTGGTGTGGGGTCATCATTCCAGCACCTTGGGATACCAAAATCCATCTCCTGGGATAATCTATACTAATATTATAAAGAGGGTAAAGTTTATAGGGGTTAATCTCTGAATCTTCTGAACTGATATTGAAGATTCTTTTACCATTAGCAAACCATACTATAGCCTTTCTTGATGAGTACTGTTTACCAACAAACAAATTAAAAATGAGGGTATAAATCACTAGTCATTTCACACCTAATAATAATTATAATTAACTTGTTTTTAAATTATTGAAAAAAAAATTGATTAATAGAACAATTAGATATGATTAACATATTTTATACCTTTCACATTTTATAAACAAACAATACATAATTTGAAATAAATAAGTTATGAAATGACAAGAATTTTCTACCATCATTTCTAATTTATTTGTTGGTAAACAGTATTTATCAAGATAGGCTTTAGTTATTGGTTTTTTGTTAGTGCATAGGCTTTATTTTCTCCCTGTATTCTCAGAGGAACTGGAATAACTTCAGAAACACTCAATAGGCCCAGGAGATCAAACCCAGGACCTCCGTCTTGCAAATCCACTGCACCACGGAGCTGGTGTTCAATTTTATATTCATTTTATTTAATAATAATAATAATAATAATAAAGTCTTTATTTATTTCATACAAATTAGTAATACAATTTTTTTTTTTCTTTTTATATTACGTTTGCATGAATCCCATTGTATTGGGTATAGGCCTCCTCCAGCAGTTTCCACTTTCGTCTGTCCCGTCCTGACCTCATCCAATACCCACCAGCCACTTGAGCAATGTCGTCTGTCCAGCGCTTCTGAGGTCTGCCAACTCTCCTTTTGCCTAGTGGACCCTGCCATTCAGTGACGGTAAGTGTCCACCTGGCGTCTTTCAACCGCGATATATGTCCTGCCCATTGCCATTTTTGTTTCAAGGCATGTTTTAAGGCGTCTGTGACTCTGGTTCTTTCTCTGATCATTTTATGTCTGACTTTATGGATTTTTTTCAATTTCAGCATACTGTGTTCCATTGCCCTCTGACATGACCTTACTTTGCCTTTGGTTTTGTTATCAAACACCCATGTTTGGCTGGCATATGTTAGGCATGGTAAAAAAAATGGTTCATTTTATTTACAGGTCAAATATGCTGCAGAACTGTTCAACTATAAAGTGTACTCTATGGATGATGAAGCTACTGACTCACATGAAGCCACTGGAATGTCTTTAAAAAAGTTCAAAGTGTTTATTAAACGCAGGCTTATAGGAAAGTTTTATTATAGTGTTAATTTTCATATAAATGATAAAAAAGCTTGATGTTAAACTGTATAATACGACTGTGTGCTTAGTTATAAATAACTTTGTAAAATGGTGATAAACAAAAAAATAAACTTTGGCTGAGTCTGTTGTGGGCTCTTCTCGGACCAAGGCGCATTCGGAACCCTCTTTAATTTTAAGTTTTCGACTATTATTACCACCATTCGATTAAATTATAGTATGACATAATCCTGACATTTCAAAAGTGCTTGTAAACTAAGGGATGATGACAATTTTTTAAATTGTAGGTATATAAGTTAGGAGTATGCTAGTAAAGCAATTTTGTAAAAGTAACAGGATATCTGCAATCGTTAATTTCGGAACTACAGGGATTTAAAGGGACAGATTTGCGGCGCTGCCACGGATCCTTGAAAAAAAAATCTTTGCTTTTTATGTATAAATTAGTTAACATTGACCTTATTCACCCGAATGTATCATAAAAATCAATATATTCAAACCCAGTCATCAACCCCATTGAGATAGTTGATGTTCTGGTTGATAACTTTCGACTTTTTGGCTGACTTTCGTTTGGTTGTTTATTTTCATTTTGATTTTGTAAAGTTTTGGTCATGGTCATGGTCAGCAGAGTTGTCTCGCTAATTAAAAACAAAAGAAGCATAATATTTTACCACTGTAAAATATTATGTTTCTAAAATGTGCCACTTTTGTCTTTTAATAATGGAGTGATTTTTAAATAAATAATTTGCTTTTAAAATATGTCAGTGTCTTGAAAAAATATAAATGAAGCATAATATTTTACCAATATAAAATATTTTGTTTCTATAATGTGCCACTTGTCTTTTATCTATCTGTGCTGGATTGATAGTTTATTCATTGTTATTGTACTAAAATGAATAAACTATCACTCCAGCTTATTTGTTTATATTGTCTTGAAAAAAAAAAAATATGCGAGTACATGGTCGAATTGAGAAATTCAATTAAAGATTTGAGATGGGTTGATGTTCTGGTTAAAAGCTTTTAACTCTTTGTCTGACTTGTTTGGTTGTGTATTTTCAATTTTAGTGTAAATTGTTGGTCATGGTCATGATATATAGCAGGGTTGTCTTGTTAATTAAAAACAAAAGAAGCATAATATTTTACCAATGTAAAATAACTAAAATATTATGTTGCTAAAATGTGCCACTTTTGTCTTTTAATAAAAGAGTGATTTTTAAATAACTAATTTGGTTTTAAAATATGTCAGTGTCTTGAAAAAATATAAATGAAGCCTAATATTTTTACCAATGTAAAATATTTGTTTACCAAAATGAGTTGGGATAGTTGATTTGACTGAAGTTCTGGTATGGTTCGGTGTCTTGCAAAAACAAAATAAAGCATAATATTTTACCAATATAAAATATTTTGTTTCTATAATGTGCCACTTGTCTTTTATCTATCTGTGCTGGATTGATAGTTTATTCATTGTTATTGTACTTAAATTAATAAACTATCACTCCAGCTTATTTGTTTATATTGTCTTGAAAAAAAAAACATGCGAGTACATGGTCGAATTGAGAAATTCAATTATAGATTTGAGATGGGTTGATTTTCTGGTTAAAAGCTTTTAACTCTTTGTCTGACTTGTTTGGTTGTGTATTTTCAATTTCACAATTTCAGTGTAAATTGTTGGTCATGGTCATGCTATATAGCAGGGTTGTCTTGTTAATTAAAAACAAAAGAAGCATAATAATTTACCAATGTAAAATACTATGTTTTTAAAATGTGCCACTTTTGTCTTTTAATAATGGAGTGATTTTTAAATTACTAATTTGGTTTTAAAATATGTCAGTGTCTTGAAAAAATATAAATGGAGCCTAATATTTTACCAATGTAAAATATTTGGTTACCAAAATGTTCGTCGTTCATGCTAGATGGGATAGTTTATTTGACTGAAATTCTGGTGTAGTTTTGTGTCTTGCAAAAACAAAATGAAGCATAATATTTTTCCAGCTTAAAATATTTTGGAGTTGGTTGGAGTTTACTTGTGGGGTTAGTAGGTAAAAACATTACTTTTACGTTTGCAAGTGTTGGTAAGTCCGTATGGGCAGGATAGTTGTCAATGAATAGCAGAATTTTTTTCGGTTTATCTTCATTTGTTTGACAACTTTTTTCAACCAATCTTTAAATAATATCTTGGTCATCCAAGCCTTTGTATTATTGGCATAATCAACGGGTAGTCTTGACACCTTTAAAACAACTAGGTCGCTTTGATTTCCCGTACCACTCATGTTTACACCCTGGAGAAGTGTAAGGCGTTCCTTGCTTTGTTTTCCTCCATGGCGTTTTTCGCCTTTAACCCTAGAAGCCCAATCATATTTAAATAGCTATAAAGCCCAATCATACGTAAAAATTACGTGTAAAAATAAATTTCAGAGTTTTCCAATGTTTTTCTGGTAATGAACTATATTTTTGCATGAGTTATCATAATTTAAGTTTTAATTAATAAATAAAATACTTTTTAAGTTAAAAATACTCTTTATTAATACAATTATGGCACTTTAATCAAATCTTGGAAAAAAATCAACAAAAACATCAAGCTTCTAACACTATTTCTTAAAATTACGTAATTATAAAAAAAATCAAGTAGTTTTAAATGTTTTCATAAAATTAAATAAACTTGTAATAATACTATATAAGTCTCTTAGAAAAAAACAGTCTTTAAATGCAGTCTTGACAAACATCAATATTGTGTTCTCCACATATAGCCTTAAGCAAGCATAAGCATAAGCATTTGCAACACTGCGCTTTCGTCATCCGCTTTTTTTTATATGAACAAAATCCACAATAGCGTCGTTTCTTTGGTTCTGGCTCATCACTAATATTGTCCGGAGATGGCGGTACCACATTTTTCAAAACATTTGTTATATTGTCGCGTAGAGTTCTCTTCAAAGTAGGTGCTTGTAGTCGTTCTTGCATCCAAGGTGTCGTTAGATCTATGCTTAATTTTTTCATAAATTCTTTGCGGCTCATTGGTTTTTCTTGTTTATTTATCTTATTGTGACAGTATATTATATAGGAGTTCACAAATGCCATATTCAACATCCCGTAAAAGACCGCCATTGGCCACCTATTAGTCTTCCTGTTAGCAGACATAGACTTACACATCTGATCAAAAGAATCAACTCCGCCTTTTGTTTGATAACGGCATCTTCATCACAGGAAGACAATAAAAATACCATTTTCGACGGCTTTGGTTTATAGGAAACCAAGGTCAAAGGGCCATCAAAGCAAAAAATTGAGGATCCTACCGGCCGTGAGCGAGAATTCTTGATCTCTTCAGGTATTTCTCTTTTGTTAGACCTGATAGTTCCTACTATTGTTAGGTTGTATGGAGCCTGGAGCATGTTCTTAGCTAATGGGATAGACGTGAACCAGTTGTCGCAGGTAACATTTCTATTTGTGCCGTGTACAGTTTTAGTCAGCTCTTTTACATAAAACTCGCCCAGTGGTAAACCATTTGTTTTCGTACTTTTACCAAGGTAAGGTATGGCATCTAGCATATACTTTGTTGCAGCGTCACACATCATGGGGAATTTTATGCCATATTTATCAGGTTTATTGGGAATATACATCCGGAATGGACAACGGCCGCGAAAACCCAACAATTGCTCATCTACAGTCAAGTTACTGCCAGCAACATAGTTTTGTCTGCATTGATTGATAAAAATCTCCCATATTTTTCTCACCGGCAAAAAAGCATCATCGCTACGAAGAGTTGGTCGCAGTGTTTTATCGTCCATTCTCAAACATCTTATTATAAATTCAAATCTCTCTCTGCTCATCACTGATACATATCTGGTACCAGAGAATGTAGCGTCAAATAAGTCATCAGTTGAGAGGTGGTTATCTTTCATAACAGCCGTCAGAGTGAGAATTCCGACTAACACCCAGATCTCCATTGTATTTGTATCCCTGTAGCTTGCTGAAATGTTTTTTAAATTTTGTCGTTTTACTGTCATCTCGACATTTGTCCACTTGACTATTTCATGAATTATCTCGTCTGTTATATAAAGTTGAAAACAGAGCAATGGATCAACAATATTCCGACACATTCGCGTTGGTCCTCTATTTGTGCGTATAATATTGATAGCCGAAGTCCTTCCCGTCGTACGTCCCTTTGTAGTTGACCATATATGGTTGTTTTTTCCACGTATTGACCGCTGAGGCAAACAAATTATTCTGTGTGTAGTCAATGAAGTTACCTCAAGATTAGGCAATTCCCGAGAAGCAATATTGTTATCGGAGCCCTCTTGCCTTCTTGTATCTTCAATGAAGTCGATCATCGCGTCCTCGTTATCACTCCAGACATCATCTTCAACTACAAGATCTTCTTCCTCGGAGTCCGAATCCAGCGGAGAATAATCGTCATCATTTTCTAAAATTGCAACTATTTCGTCCTGGTTTAGCTGTTGACGGGATTCCATTTTGTATTCAACCTGAAAATATTAATATCATATGAAAAATGTAACGAAGCATTAAGATTAACTCAAATTAATCACAAAAATAAAAATTAGAAACAATTTCAAAAGTTACACAAAGCCCAATTATACGTCAAAATTACGTGCAACCTCTCTATTACAACAAAATGGCGGCACTTACCGAGATAACGCAACTGCGTCCTGCGAGGTCTTAATGGCCACTGAGTTGGTTCAGAAGTTAGCGGCGGTCGGACGGTAAACGTGAAAGAGACAGAGATATTTCGCCGTGGTATACGTAAAATTTACGTAGATTGGGCTTCTAGGGTTAAACGTAAATGTTTTATCCGGAAGGCACTTAAAAAATAAAGCAGTTTCATCTGCGTTGCAAATATCGTCTGGTTCATACCGTTCTAAAAGATTTGGCAGATCTTCAGTCCACTGATTGCACACACCTTGGTCCACAGATTTACTTTCTCCAGCTGCTTTTTTGAAAGCTATGTCATGACGCCTTTTAAAACCCTCTAACCAGCCGTTGCTAGCAGAAAAGTTTTGGATTCCCAGTTTTGTAGCAAACTCTTTTGATTTTTCTTTTAACAAAGGTCCATCTATGGGGATATTCTTATCGAGAGTTTGTTTTATCCATTCCAAAAGGCACTTTTCGATATTGGGAAATTCAGAAACTCTAGTCCTCTTAATATTTCCATGTCCACCAGAGCACTCAGACTTTATAGTCTTTTGATTTAATAGTTTTATAATAGGTGGATTCTGGTAAATTAAACTCCCTCTGAATTTCATTTCGCAATTTTCCGGATTCAAACGCATTCACTATTTTAAGTTTATCACTTAATGACAGTACTTTAATTTTCCTTTTTGACATGATGCAGAACAGAACTTTCCTTCGCAATTGAAAACTATAAACTGAGTAAGTCTGACAAACAGGACGGTACACAGCTCAGACCAATTATAGAAGGACATGTATCGCATTTATAGTCACGAACAAAATTGTCTGTCATTTTCTGAAGAAAACGAGCTTAGATATCTTAAACTAAACTAGAAGTTTTTGCCCGTTTTTTACACAATTCAATTACACAAAAAGGTATTTTTACGGAACTCTTTAACCGACGAACACGATTACAACTATTTAACATCGATACTATAGAGACAGTTTGTATAATCGGATTAGATCTTTGATCATATACTTTGACAGAAAAGTAACGTCTAGCGAGGCACGTCCTATACAACAATTGGTCTGAGGTACACAGGCACACGTGTCCATTTGAAAAGAAAAAAAAAAAAGAATAGGAACAATATTGACGAGAATACAAAAACAATGGTAGGAAGTTCCACGGAAGTTAAGAATGAGTCATAAAATAGCACATGTTAAATTTGTAAATAAAGCTCGATTGTCGCTTATAGAGGTAAGTAGCAGTCTCACTTACGGAGGTATATGAGGGAAAAACGACTCTCTCACAGAGGTTTCTGTTTCTCGCTAATAGAGGTTTTGGGAGCTTAAAATGACGGGTCCTGGCTATTCGTTATCAACCCATATACGGCTCACTGCTGAGCTCGAGTCTCCTCTCAGAATGAGAGGGTTTAGGCCAATAGTCCACCACGCTGGCCCAATGCGGATTGGCAGACTTCACACACGCAGAGAATTAAGAAATTTTCTGGTGTGCAGGTTTCCTCACGATGTTTTCCTTCACCGTTTGAGACACGTGATATTTAATTTCTTAAAATGCACACAACTGAAAAGTTGGAGGTGCATGCCCGGGCCGGATTCGAACCCACACCCTCCGGAATCGGAGGCAGAGGTCATATCCACTGGGCTATCACGAATTTGTCCAGGTCTGGCTGGTGGGAGGCTTCGGCCGTGGCTAGTTACCACCCTACCGGCAAAGACGTACCGCCAAGCGATTTAGCGTTCCGGTACGATGCCGTGTAGAAACCGAAAGGGGTGTGGATTTTCATGCTCCTCCTAACAAGTTAGCCCGTTTCCATCTTAGACTGCATCATCACTTAACATCAAGTGAGATTGTAGTCCAGGTCTAACTTGTAGACATAAAAAAAAAATTTAGGAAGCATGGCTCCATGCACACGGTTTTGCCGCAACCAACACAGTAGGTAACCTGCTTTTTGCAGGCTGTGCACGCCCGACGCATGCGTTGGATTCGCCGCATCAGCAATTCCGCCAAGCGGTGGGTTACGTCTGACTTTACATTTATATTTTGCGTAGTTGCAGGCCGCAGCAGAGGGGAAGAATGTTTAGCAAGAATAGTTTTAATAAGATTCTGACGATAATTTCTATGTGATAAAGGAGAAGGAGTAGAAAAGTGACGGTGAATAATATATGAATTTAAAATAGATACGTTTAACAGTCTCCTGAATACTTTTTATACCATATCTTCGTACGTTCTCGCGCCGTGAGATACATGGCCAGGAGGTGGTCTTTTTTTATCTACCCCACCTATCCTATAATCATGTATCAGTATAGGTTTGGTGAATCCTCGGACTGTCTGCTGTCCATTGCCATGGTACGTAGAGATTATAGTTACCCTGTTATTATCTCTCCATCCCCAGACATAAGACCAGAGATCTGCCTCGGGTGCGTTTTTTTGGTCAGACTGTGTATGGCCTGCGGAACGAACTTGCGGTCCCTACACAGTCAAAACCCAAAGATTTCAACCTTCGGGCCAGGCATGGGGAATTATAATAATTGTCCTTCCACAAGGTGTACCCTTTGTGTTCCAAACCCTTGTTGAGTTGCAACACAATAGCCGGTATAGAGGTATCTAAAGGATCTGCATCGTGATGTAGGGATTTTTTTTCTGAGTATGTAATTCAAACCGCCACATGTATCCGGTTTGAGATTCAGATATCACATATGTTTTGATTTCACGGTGCGCGACTTTGTTTGGAATAAGCTGGCTAATATTTAGCCAGCCTTTCCACATCAGTAGACTCGTCAAGTGCTAGGTTTTGGGAAGGTATATACATTTTTTGGAATTTCAAATTTAAATGTGATATTATTGGCCGTATTTTAAACAATCTGGCTTCGGAGTGTCCTGGTCCTAGTGCACACATGTCATTATTATTGTTGAAATGTAAACAACGATTTAATAATAAGAATCTGTCGATGCCCATGTGTGCACTAAAACCAGGAGTATAAAAAATATCAATGTGAGAGCTCCAATACTCCTCTAAACGAGATTTTACCACAACCCCCATAGCCAAAATCATGGCGAAATAAACATACAGTTCATTCACTGTCGTGTCTACCCAACGGCAGACACCAAGTCCTGGGCATATCTATTGGTTTCTGTGACAATATGCTCCATATTTTGCCGATCCCATATTTGATTAAAAATCTCATATGGGTCGGCACATGGAGCAATCGGACCGATATTATTTTCGGAGAAAGTTTCGCTCCTCAATCCATCGGCAATTCCGCCAAGCGGTGCGTTACCTCTGGCTTTACATTTATATTTTACGTGGTTGCATCCGCAGCGGAGGGGAAGAATGTTTAGCAAGAATAGATTTAATAACATTCAGACGATAATTTCTATGTGATAATGGAGAAGTAGTAGAAAAGTGACGGTGAATAATATATGAATTTAAAATAGATACGTTTAACAGTCTCCTGAATACTTTTTATACCATACCTTCGTACGTTCTCGCGCTGTGAGATACATGGCCAGGAGGTGGTCTTTTTTATCTACCCCATCTATCATAACATAATCATGTATCAGTATTTATTTATTAATTAATTTATTTATTTATTTACTTAAACAGTACCCGGGAAGACATTACAGTTGCCCAATTCGTCTTCCCGGGCTATAAATATACATTATAATTTTATATAATTACTAACAAAACAGTACAGGCTTGTTATATCTACTGCGGTACAGGTGATACACAATTTACTAACTACAACAAAAATAACACTTCAAAAAATTACAAACTACAATAAAGATAACACAAAATAGAAAAGAAGGAAACTAATTAAAAAACCAAAAACATTAATCAATAATAATAATAACATACATATCAATTTAACAAAATAGGAAAACGAATCTCCTAAACCTACTCCATTAATAATAATTTAATGGTTTTTATAAGTATCGGCGGTGGAGAGTGATAAACGTCCAATTCCAAATTGTTACCAGTTAGATCATTGAGCAGGCGCAGCACCAGCGCTACCGGTGCGTGCTGAGTCACTTTTGTTCTACCATGTGGTATAGCAAACAAATGGCGACGTCGCGCACTGGCGTATTTGTCCGGGACATGCAAACCTACTGATTCTAGCACAACAGAATTACTTATTTTGCCCTGAATTAAAATTATTATATATTTTAATAAAGCTACGTTACGCCTTAACTTCAGTTTGTCATACCCGGTCATACCAAGGAGAAACAAACTTGGATATATGGTGGGGTACCCAACTGAGTAGCCATACTGCTTTCTGTAGAGCCATCTAATAAATTTTTTTTGGATCTTTTCTACCATATCTACGTACTTATGTTCAAATGGATTCCATATGATGGAATTACACTCCAGTTTGCTCCTCACATATGCATTATACAAAAGCTTTATAACTTCAACAGATTTAAAATGCTGTGACTGGCGAAGCACAAACCCTAGAGTCCTATAGGCTTTGGTACATATATCTTTTATATGGCTACGGAATGTCAAATTTTCTGACATATTTGTTCCCAAATCCCTAATCGTCGTTACACGCGAAAGATGTGTGACGCCTAGTTTGTAAGTAACTACAATCGGTTCAACCATTCGACTGAATGTTATGACGGAGCACTTAATGTTAATGTTAAAAAATAATTTATTACGAGTACACCACTGCAACACGTTATCAACATCGTTCTGTAAAATTTGGGCATCCGAGACGCGTTCCACCTTATGAAAGACTTTCAAATCATCTGCAAACAGTAGGCACCTAGCATGGGTAATCACATTCGGCAAATCGTTGATCAATATTAGAAACTCCAATGGTCCTAGATTGCTTCCTTGACTTACACCTGAATGAGTAAAATAAGGTATAGGTTTGGTGGATCATCTGGCTTACTGCTGCCCATTGCCATGGTACGTAGAGATCATAGTTACCCCGTTATTATCTCTCCATACCATGACATCCACATCCCCAGAGATCTGCCCCGGGCGAGTTTTTTTGGTCAGACTGTGTATGGCCTGCGGAATGAACTTGCGGTCCCTACACAGTCAAAACCCAAAGATTTCAACCTTCGGCCAGGCATGGGGAGTTATAATAATTGTCCTTCCACAAGGTGTACCCTTTGTGTTCCAAACCCTTGTTGAGTTGCAACACAATAGCCGGTGTAGAGGCATCTAAAGGATCTACATAGTGCTGTGGGGATTTTCTTTTCTGAGTATGTAATTCAAACCGCCACATGTATCCGGTTTGAGATTCAGATATCACATATGTTTTGATTTCACGGTGCGCGACTTTGTTTGGAATAAGCTGGCTAATATCTAGCCTTTCCACATCAGTAGACTCTCGTCGAGTGCTAGGTTTTGGGAAGGTATATACATTTGTTGGAATTTCAAATTTAAATGTGATATTGTTGGCCGTATTATAAACAATCTGGCTTCGGAGTGTCCTGGTCCTAGTGCACACATGTCATTATTATTGTTGAAGTGTAAACAACGATTTAATAATAAGAATCTGTCTATGTCCATGTGTGCACTAAAACCAGGAGTATAAAAAATATCAATGTGAGAGCTCCAATACTCCTCTAAACGAGATTTTACCACAACCCCCATTGCCAAAAACATGGCGAAATAAACATAAAGTTCATTTACTGTCATATCTACCCAACGGCAGATGCGGCCTTTGGGATGGAGGCTGTGGTTTTGAAGCATCGTTGACACTAAGTCCTGGCCATATCTATTGGTTTCTGTGACAATATGCTCCATAATTTGCCGATCCCATATTTGTTTAAAAATCTCATATGGGTCGGCACATGGGTTAGTCGGACCGACATTACTTTCGGAGAAAGTTTTACGTCTCGATTCCGGAGAAATACGAGGGGATGAAAACTCTCTCCAGTCAAAATCGTGGACATTCCTAGGGTAAAAAGTCGCTGCCTAAACGTCATTGCATCATCACCATCATCATTGTCCAAGAGTGTTAGCAGAGTAGTCTGTAACACCCTTGGCACTGTAGGGATTACTACCTTCTCGTCCTCATCACCACTGTCGTCGTCGCTACCTGTAACAAATATCAAATTATTGGCTTAAATAGTGAGAACCAGACATATGGTCATTTGTCTCAAGGACGCAAAATAGAAATCAACAGGCACATTTTTGACGACCTCTCTGGCGCAGGTAGTTGATCTCAATAGAGAGGTTATATAGGAAATAAGATCCTCGACCTGAATAAGAGGAGCATGCCTCGTGGGTCCCATTCTCAGTACATGTCACATTCAGTCTTCCAATGGAAGCGAAACATATGTTTCCTTACATACAGTGCAGAAACAGTCACGTTTGTTTTCTTTCTGCACTTTTTTCATAGTTCGAGACTGTTTCTGCCTAACCTTTAAATGAAATGAATGAAATGAAATGAAATTTTATTATTTTATAGTTTTACAGTCTCTGATGTGGCTGAGACCTTCTTTTAAGTTAAAACCTGTATCAGAAGGTCTCGCTCTTCCTTAATAACAAATTTAAACTTAACTTAACATGCAACATGCAATAAACGCTGGTTTATGTGCGTGCGCGCGTGTGTGTGTGTGTGTGTGTGTGTGTGTGTGTATGTGTGTGTGTGTGTGTGTGTGAAATTGTATCAGATGTTGTACTTAATACATGTATGTAAATTTATTTACGAATTTTTAGGAGATCTTCGCTTTGATCATAGTTAAGCTCTTGCAAATACGAACTTACTTTATTTTTACAGTCATGCAAGTTTAATGGATAAATATTTATTTGTTTGTTTATCTTACTGTATAAAAGACATGACTGTTTTTTATATTGTGTCGCTGCAAATACTGTTTTAGAAGTAACCATACGCAATGCAATAGTATTTGTTCTTTTATTTATCCTGCTCTGATCAAAGCGAAGAGACTTATGTAGTTTTAGAGTAGCATTTAAAATATATAATTGCCTTACTGTTAGCATTTTACTTAATGAATATAATAGATCAGTAGGAAATTGGTAAGATTTAAAGTGCATCACTTTTAATAAATAACGCTGAGCTCTTTCAACCTCAATAAATCGCGATTTAGCGGAACCGCCCCACAAAGAAATACAGTAAGATATGACTGATTGGGCTAGAACTACATATACTTTGGTAAGCAATTCAGTAGAAGCAATATGCCTGAGCTTTTTAAATATCCAAGTCAACTTTCGTACTCTGTTGGCAACTAATTCGATTTGGGGATACCATGATACATTCTGGTCAATAATGACTCCCAAATACTTGGTTGAAGAAACTTGATCTATAAGAGGACAAGAACAATGTTGACTATTGAAATCGTTACATTTGTGAATTTTTAAGCTAAAATCATTGTCAGGTTGTGTATTATTGTTTATAGAAAAGCATATATAATTAGTTTTATTCGTATTTAGAGTAAGAAGGTTCAAATTAAGCCACAAGGAAATCCTAGCGAGACCTTCCTCGCTACATCTTTTGACTTCTTTCCAAGAGGACCCCGAAAAGACAATAGCAGTATCATCGGCGTAGCAGAAAACTTTAGCGTTTTTAAGGTTTAGGTGGCATAAACCATTTATATAAGCAAGAAACAAGGTTGGACCCAAGACACTTCCCTGTGGGACACCGAAAGATATGTTTGACACTTCACTAACATATTCTCTTATTTTAATCCTTTGCTTACGGTTTGTCAAATAGTCCTGCAATAATTTTAGAGGAGTACCTCTAATTCCCATATGATCTAGCTTTTTCACAAGGAGAGGGACTGATACTGTATCAAAGGCTTTTTTTAAGTCGAGAAAGACACACAGACATTTTCTTCTTTGATCAAGGTTTTCAATGATTGATGAACTTAAGTTAAATATCGCATCTTCGGTCGAACATCCCTTTCTAAAGCCAAATTGTGAGTTAGAAATTAAGTTGTATTTGTCAAAGAAGTTTATAAGCCTTTTGTTAAGACACTTTTCAAGAATTTTAGCTAAGACCGGGAGGACAGATATGGGTCTGTAATTATTTAAATCGGTTTTGGTACCACTCTTGTGAATCGGCGTAACAATAGCTTCTTTTAGAGAGCTGGGGAAAACTCCCTTTTCGAAACATAGGTTAGTGAAGTGGCAAATAATTGGAATAACTACTCCTTTTGCTATCTTTAAAAAGTTAGTGTTTATATTATCCCAACCAGCGGAGCTATTAGATTTGAGACCAGAAAGTATAATAGAAATTTCATCTTCAGACGTGCTCAATAACACAAAAGAAGAAAGCTGGTAATGAGGTGTGTCTGGAGTGTATGATTTTAACTGATCACTTGTTACTATGTCTTCTGCTAATTTTTTACCGATATTGGCAAAATAATCATTAACACAATTAACTGACTGGATAGATGATGCTTTGAGTTTAAGTAGGACAGTGTTGTCAGTATGCGATTTCGTTAGATTTGTAACAGTTTTAATATTTTTCCATAGGGTCTTGGAATTTTTAGAAGATTTTTCTAGTTTCTCCCTATCATATTTTATTTTGAGTCTTTTAATAAGGTTGTTGCAATAATTTCTATAGCGTTTATATGATAATATTAAGATTTCGTCTAAAGGATTTAGTTTTAATTTTTTTTGTAGCTTATTACGATTCTTTATACACCGTAGGATACCAGGCGTAATCCATGGTTTAATAGTGCGTCTACTTCTAGGTATATTAACCGTTTTAGTATTTAATTGTAAGGATTCTTTTATTTCACTGATTAATTGATGGATAATATAGTTAGGGTCATCACTAAAAAGCAATCTAGAAATATTTTTTTCAGTTAAAGTTTTAAGAGCATTTTTAAAGTTAGTTACAGTTTTAGTTTTTGGGACATAATTCCTGCATTTTACGTTTTTTAAGTTAAGTAATACAGTGAGATGATCAGTAATTGTGGTGTTTAGGACAGCTACATGTGCAGAAGTATTTTTATTGACATTTTTTAGAAATAGGTGATCTAGGCAACTAAATTCTCGTGTAGGAAGTAGATGTCCGGGTAAAAATCCATGAGTAGTGAGCATATTCAGATAATTCGACCTGTTGTTACGCTCATTAGTTTGCTCTGTAGTTTTGGGAATGATATTGATGTTAATGTCACCAGTTAAAATGATATTTTTATAAGTTTTAAGATTTTCGAAGTAACTGTGCAATGAGTTTATAAATGTATCTGCAAAAGAGTTGGAGGGAGAACGATAAATACCAATAATTATGCAATTATTTAATTCAACTTTAAGGCAGGATGCGTCTGATATTTTTATCTCGCTAATGTCTGCATTTAGCGATTTTTTTATGTAAATTACTACCCCATCATTTTGGTTAAAATAATTTGTTGTAGAAAAACTGTTATACTCTTGTAAAATTGGAATATTTTTATTAGGGTTTAACCAACATTCAGTTAATACTATTACATCTGTGTCGAAATGAAGTGATGAAAGTGTGATTTCCAAGTCGTGTATATTGCAGTAGATACTACGGATGTTTTGATTTAAGACTGTAAAATCTTGCTCTCGAACTTGGAAAATATTACCTAAATCCTCTAGGTCGCAGTTAGTAGATTGAGATATGTCTGAGCGGTCTAATTCTTGCGCATTGGATAATTGACTATCCATGATTTGAGTGTTGAAGTACACTATCACAGTTATTCAAATAATGTCCGAAGAGAAAAATATTCATATGATTTATGTAAATGTACATATAAAGAGTTATTAGTATTAGTAACGTAACAAATATCAAAATGTACCATAAGTATTTCCAAGATATACATGTGGACGTACAATGAATTTTATATGTATTTTTACGTATTCTATGTTGATGAGAGTACATTATAAAGACATGTCTGTTATGGTAATAGAAATTTAAAAGTAGTATAACGTGTACTTGCTCCACAGTATAAGGTGTAGACTTAGTAAAAGGGTTGCTTATTAGGTTAGAGTAGAATTGATGAATTGACAACGTGAGATATATCATCAGTAATAAAATAAGCCGTAGGTTCTCAGAAGTAAGTGTGTACGTAGAGTGTATTTTATATGTAATTTTGCGTAATGTATAGTAATTAGAGTATATATAACTTGTATGGGAATATAAATTAAATAGTGGTTTAATGTGTACAAGCTCCATAGTGTAAAATCTTAGCTTAATCGCTAGGTTGCTTATTTATAGATTTACTTGAAGAATTACAGTTAAAATAATAAACATAAAAGCGCCAATGAAAACATTCATAAATCCGTAAATTAAAATGACTAGTCATTGTTGAAATAGTTTTTGAACTTGGGCCTCACTGGTTATGTTTACAATTGGCGTATTTTCGTCCTTTCGAACGTACACCTTTCCAAAGGCCGTCCAGCAGAATCTATACGACTTAGATTTTGCGAGGTCTCTAGCAAGAAAGTGAAGTCGAGATCCTTTCGCTGTAAGTTGCTCGGCAATAAAGACTGGGGTCTCTTCCTCTGTGCGGAACCCTAGGTGTTTGGCTCGTAGTTTGCTCTTATTTTTTATATTGAATTCCTTACATTTCTTAAGAAAATTAGTTTTTAACAAGGTAGACGATGTTTCAACTACTATGGGGGTATTCCGACTTTTTTCTCCTTTTCCACGGATTCTAAATATATCAGTAATGTCTCTTTTTTCAATTTTATATCCAGTATTTTCACATAAACACATAACCATGTCTATAAGCTCCTCCTTGGTTTCCTTCGGTTTATACGGCACATTTTTGATCTCAAAATTGTTTTTTCTACTTGATCTTTGAAGATCTTCAACCCTGTCCTCCAAAACCGAGATGTACTGGCTGTCCTCTTTTATTTTGTTTTCGAGTACATTTATTTTCTTTTTAAACTCTTCATTTTGAGCGGTTAGAAAAGCCAAAGAGCTTTCTATATTCACATTGGAATTCTGTATCTCTTTCTGGGATAAGGCTATTTTTTGCAGTTCATTTGACTGAGCAGAGAATAACGAAGTAATCATGGACTTAATTTCATTTTTAAAATCATCAAATTCACTACAAATATTAGTCTCTCTGCTTCTCTTACTTCTAAAGGCTATAAAATTGGGTGGGGTTTTGTCGTCTCGAATCTCCATGTTACTATCTGAACAATATCCAGACTTATTTGGGGTATTATCCATTATAATTATCAATAAAGAGCACCAAGAATAAATAAACAAATGTGGTTAAGCAATAATGTTCTCTAATACGTAGTAATAAGGTGCAGTTGAGATGTAGGTCTAAGTTAACATTCAACAGTATGGCGGTATAGTCACTTTTCTTTGTTGGCGGGTGGGTATGTTTTGCGTGTAGTCAGTTTCTAGGTACGGATGACATACAAAATAAGCAATTGCCTCTGATTTGCCACTGACGTATATTAAACACGCACTGAATGAAATGTTTTTAATAATAATTTAGCCCACGCTCATTTGAAAGTGACGCTCCAAGTACCAGGATAGCATAACAGATTGGTAGTTATATTATGTCAATTTGTTCTTAAAGTTTTTGCAATTTGATGTACTTTGTAATGTTTATATTCTGTGATGATAATAATGTCACTGTAATGTCACTCTAGTGTCACTTTGTGGAAAACGAATGTTTAAAGTCTGCACTAACAAAATTCAATGTACCAGGGTAACAGAAAGTATTAGGAGGTTTATTACTCGCACTTCACACTGACCTCTTTTAACGTTATAATGTCCTATTATTTTGCACTATTTAACGTTTAAATATTTGGCTTTTGAATTTTAAAATAAAACTGGCACTGTAACGTTAAACACAACCACTTCTTGGTGAGGTCCGGGGGGAAGAGGAACCTTAGATGGTCCAGGCGTGGAATCCAGAATCCATGCTTCTTTTTCTATTCGCTTCTTTTTTATATTGCTCCCTTTCTATCTCTTTTTCAGCCACCGATGGTGCCAAAGGTGGTGCTTAACAATGTAATTCATCAGTGACCGGATTATGTGCTTGAAATTCCGTGCGGTTCTGATCACTTGATGTTTGTCTGGGAAGCAGCAGTTGAATAATTTCCATCCATTTCGGATTACGTGTAAATGTAATGAATCTGCCCGACCATAATGACGAACATATGCCATTGCATCTTGCGCATATTCATGCATAAGACGCTGTTTACCTGTGTATGCCGCTGGTAAAATAGTCAATTCACCAACATTTTTTGCATCTCTTTCATTGCTAATTGCATCGCGTAAATGGTTATAATGTTATTTATGTTAAAATAACAATACACTGTAAGTTAAGAGATTTTTTATTTATTGTTTTGTAGTTTATTGTGTTGCTCTTATAGAAAGAGAAACAACAATTAAAG
Source organism: Bicyclus anynana (assembly GCF_947172395.1). Taxonomy (NCBI): domain Eukaryota; kingdom Metazoa; phylum Arthropoda; class Insecta; order Lepidoptera; family Nymphalidae; genus Bicyclus; species Bicyclus anynana. Next base: position 2,456,415 of record NC_069108.1, on the reverse strand, counting down.
CTGTTACACTGTTAATTAGATAATTTTTTTTTTAAATTTATATTCTGGCAAAAAACAGTCATTACAATAAGAGGTTTTACAGTAAAAATATTACTTAGAATATAGACATGAATAGATGATCAGTGTTGATGCTACGGCCTCGTTAGGCCGGTGTGCTAGGAATAAGTCGATTTTGAGAGGGGTGTCGAAGGACCAGGCCTTTATTGTTGGACCAAACTGTGTGGAAGGGCGTGGATGAGCTGGGAATCGGACTGACCTTTGATGCTGGTGCGGAGCGACGCCGTTGAGGTGATGACCGGCGGCTCTACTGCGGCTGGATTTTTATGGTGTCACGGCACTGAATTTAATAGGTTTGCGCGGAACACTGTTTTACACGCCACTCGAGTGGGATTATGTGCTGATTATTGGGGTTTTATGCGTTTTTTCACTGAGACACTTGTAAAAGTGCGCGCGAGCCGACCGAATTTGCCCAAGAGTGATTTTCAATATGGCGGACGCGCTTCCAGGAAGTCCGTCTATACAGTGTTGCCATTTTTTGGAACGTCACGCGGTTGGCGTGAACAATCAGATTAACTTAATTTTCTAGTATAATTAAATGTATTACCATTACACTAAACAAAATGATTTTAATGTATAGGTTTAAGGAAATACCCATAACTATAGATATTTCCTCAAACACAGCTTCTTAATATTATCTAGCGAACTAAAAAACAAGTCCAAATCAAAGAATTCATTATTGTAAAGATGCAGATAATCACTGTTGTTTCAAAGTCCTTTGATACACAATCTTTTATAATTCTATACATTTCTTTAGTTTTACTTTTAACATCTCAGTCCTCAATGACACGACAATCTTTTTCCCTCCTAAAAGCCCGGTGACAGGTGACCTGGTGGCTGTTTACATGGGTATACTCTTCCGAACGCAATTTAGCTTGGTTCAACCGAATGAAAGTCAGGCGCTTCGTTTCGTTTCGATTTTAACGTACATGTCAACGCAATATAGTTGAACCAGTCGTGAAAATCGCAACAAATAATTGTCAGAATTTTCATGTATCATCAAACGATATGCGTAATAATTCATCGAACTAACTTTCTTGGTAGTTACCTCACCTAAAACAAATACAGTATAAATCCTATTTTGGAAGAAAATTCAATGTATGTATTCGTTGAAGGGGTAAATAGAATATGATCAGTAATATTTGTTCAATATTTTCTAAAACAATAACTCCTAAAACGTAACTTACGGCTACTCTCTTCTAAATTAGGAGTGACAACTTTTTTGGGTATCAAATGAAAACGGAATAAAATGTACATGAAATGGAATGATGAGCATATTCAAAATGAACCAAAAATTGTTCCTCTGAAATACCAAAGTTTAGTTTTATTTAGGTCAAATACAATAATTTAGGTACAACTATTACAACAATTATACCAAAGAAACGACATTTAAAAGTACACTAATATCGAATCCTCAATGGTATTATTTCTATAAAGTTTTAACTTTAAAAATGCACAAAAAAATGTTACATTATTCGCCATTACATCAAGCGTCACCTCGATCGACATCCACTTACAATTAATATACATGTGATGAAATGTAATTTCATTACATGTATATTAAGTTAAAATGAAAACTATTTCCATACCATTCAATGAAATATGATTTTTTTCATCATCAATGTTCGCAAGTTTATAGGGGGCTGTCCGGCCTGTGCTACCATTATACACCGTGACCGTGGCCGCGACTATAAGCCACTGCGACATTTATGTGTCAGATACAAGGAATCGTTTAATTATATTAAAAATGAGCTCAAACAAATTCACACCCTAGTGGAAAAAAAGGGTAATGAACTGTAACCTAGTTTCAGAAATTCAGTTGTGTAACACCTACATACCAATAAAAATAATAGAATATAAATAAATATATAAACTAAGCTCTGTCAGAAGATAATATACTTGCATTAGAACTCACGGTTACTGCATGAACCGACGCATATATCGTCGATGCAATCTTTTCTCCTCCTTCTTTTTCTTGCGGCACTCCGTAACTACTGTTTATAAAACGAACAACGAGTTTTGGGATGGCTGATCTTCTTTTCGTTGTTTATTTGCTGTTCCCGTTTCGCCGTCTTTATCAGTTGATTGTAGGTGGTGAAGGATGATCGCGGCGCCTTATCGCGTAAACGCAGTAAATGGTAAATCATGTAAATCTGCTGTCGCTCACAGTACTTGGGCTCGCGAAGAAGCGAAAACAGCATTCTTTTCTCTGTGATAAAATTTTCCTTTGGTTCTAAGGTGCCTTCAGCGTTACTCATTATTTACTGGTATAATAGATGAGGAAGTTTTAGCGGTGAGAACTTTTCTCTTAAACTGTGATGCATTTTCACAGAGTAATGGACCAGATATCGGTTGCCCAGTTGATCTTTTTTGTAAAAACCAACAATACAAAGCGTCTTCTAGAAGTTATTTTCTTTTTCTTCATCATTTTACTCACTATCTAACGTCTTCACGTCTTCATCTTTATCTAATTATTATATATTTATATTTTATATATTTATATTTATAATTTATCTAATTTGCAGGTGTACAACAAAATTGAGTCGGTATTCTTCTTAATATCATTTATGTATAGCATTTTTGATCTTCTATCTTTCTTTCAGTGTACCCCTGGTAGAAACCAGATAGAAAGATAGAAAGATAGAAGCAAAAATGCATTGACTTTTTGAAATGCATTACCCAATCGAAAAGCGTAGTTTTAAATAAAGTAGAAAGTTTTTTGCATCAGAGCATTAAAAGACAACGTACTTTCGACGAAACAAAATGTTCTCTTAATCTCAATGACATTCAAGTTAAGGGGAGATTATTTACTTTAATCTCTCTTTCTTCTTCTTTGAGTCCAAGGACTAAGTCTTCCCAAGATATTCCACCATCATTGACCATTTTTAAGATTTCTTTCCAGTTAGTCGCCTCCTTTTTCAAAAAGGTCTCTAGGATATTTTTGGATGAAACCGGATGATTTGGATAATTTTTAAATAAATTCTAATTTATCTAATGATTTAAAACTCTTATCCATTAGTCTTTTAGCTATTGCATAGCTTAAATATTTCAGCCACTTGCAAAAGAGTAACAACCCTTCCAGGATGGTTTCTTAACCACATATGCAGCTCTTTATTATAAAAAGTATTAAGTGGACCAAAGAAACTGATATCTAATGGCTGCATTTTATGGGTGCACTGTGGTGGAAAACAAAATAGGATCACATGATTTTCTTTGGCAAAAGTTAACATCTCCAAATTTTTATGACTTGTGTGACCGTCTAAAAGTAGTAAGGCTTTAGTTTCTTTCGACGGTTTCGCATGTTTAACAAAATGCTGCATCCATTTAAGAAAAACTTCTCCTTTTTCTTAGGCAAATCCAACAGTGCCTGTTGGACCGCCATCTATTAATTCAGCCTTCATATCTTTACGAGGGAAGCTGCTGGTTCCTGGCGAGTATAAAACTGCCAAGAGCGTTGACACAGCAAACCGATGTATAGTTATGACCTCTTTCACCGCTTGTTAAGACTCTAACTTGTTTTCTACCTTTAGTCGCAAATACTTTAGGGTTTTGTGATGGCACTGTGATATATCCCGATTCGTCAACATTCCAAATTTGTTGAGGTTCATGCTGTTTCATAACGTCAATCAACAACTTAGAAAAAGTTTGGACTTGAACTTTGTTAAACCCTCGTGCTCTAGCAGCCGATGTAGCTTCAGGAATCCGAAGTCATATTGATGGGTTTCTTAATCTGAAGCCTCTTAACCAGTCCACACCTACCATTTGATTTTCTGACGAAAATCTGTGGAATGTTTTTAGCAACAGCTATTTGATAAGCAGCAAGTCGTCTTAAATCAGTTGTGGTTATTCCAAAAAAGCGTAACTCTAACACTTGTAAGTGTTTTATTATTTGCTCCTCCAGATCTTTGTTAAAAGCAGTTTTATGGCCACCTAAATATCCTATCTCCTTTTGTTGCTCGACGTCTAAGTGTAACAGCAGGTACGTTATATTTATTATTTTTAACCCTAGGGTAAGAGTCATCTAGTACAATTTCATTTTCGTCGTTTGTAATAATTTTATGATCTAATTTTGTTATAACATTCATATTCCGATTGGTATTTTTGTTCTTAATGTAATATTTTGTTTTTAGTACTATAATATAATATTAAGATAATCAAAATTATTAACATGGTCATTTATTCTCTAATTTATTTATTACTTCTTTTTTTTTAAATTTTTAACAATATAAGTATAAAATACAAAACATTATTAAAAATTTATAAAAAAAAATTCACCCTCCCACTGCGGGACATTTAAATGTCCAAGCAACCGGTGGTCAGGGCTCCAGAGTGAGGAACCTCCTCACAATACGCGCCGTCTCAAGAATCACTGCCTTTTGTATCCGACTCTTGATCCAACAGTTAAGCGAAAGCTTCTTAACATGGTTATTGTTGTATAGGAATAATGTGTCCCATATTTTATAATGTGTGGGATTTCGTCCAATTTTGTATCTAAGAGGTTTTTATTTAAAGTGTCTTTCTGAAATTTTAAGTCTTCTAGATTTATTCTTTCTAATGCAATAGGGGGCACATTTCCTTTTACAATGTTTAATTTAGCTTGATTACAACATGAATCATTGATGATATTGAAGTCGGGGATAATTAATGGTATGGTGACATTTTTATTTACCTTACTTGTTAGAATAGTATTCCTGTTGTAGCCAATGCAGGATTCTGGTAGAGTTAGTATACCTGTTCCAAATATTACAATTAAATTTAATTTCTGCTTTGAACATTCAATAATTATTTAACTGTTTTCTGATTGAACAAATATCCAGTCATTATACTTTAATTTATACCATATATTTAGTCCTTCGACCTTTTGGCAGAAAAGTGCGCGAGCGACTAGATCGTCTGATCAGCGGGACGGGTGGCGGGGCGCTCTGCGGCGTCAAAGACGGTAGGCGGCGAGTGCAAAGCGTCGTGCGCGAACGCTGACAAAGGCGCCGATATTATTTGTGTAATTCCGCGGTAAATCTAGTCAGAAGCTAAAAAATTTTTTTGTCTTTTTTTTTCCTGTCTGAGTAGGTGCCGATAGCGCAGAAGCATCGCCTGATGTGACCCGAAGGCTGAAAGAAAGATAGAGGACGGAACGGCTCTCTAAGGGCGTCTCCTATGAGACTCGGACCTCGGCTTAGAGGGCCATTCTGGAGGAGGTAACCGTGACCTGAGTGAATCAGTCCGGACGCCCCCAAGATCGTGAGTTAGAAAAGTTTTTTTGTTGAGTCCATTTTATTAAGCGTAACTACTCCAACCTAACACGTGTCGTCAGAATCACTCAGCTGTTTGTTATTTCAATAATGTTGTGTTTACACTTTCACAGTTAAGAAAATGGTCTAGGAAAGTAGGTACTCAGCCACTAATTTATTAACACATCCACTTCCCTATTGCGGATACGTTGTTCAATATGGTATAATGGTTTGGGAAAAGGGATGTACATTTTTTGCTTAGCCTTCTTATCGTATCTTGATACTTTTCCAACAGGCTCGGAGCCAACCAAGTAGATACAGGAGTGACGACGTTATTATCGTTCCACGCAGTGGTCGGAGTCTACTCCATCTGAATGGGAAACGCATCTCATATGTACCTCGTACATATGAAATGCGTTTCCCGTTATAAGTTTCTTCAAAATCAAAATCAAAATCAAAAATCATTTATTTCAAGTAGGCTCAGTTTACAAGCACTTTTGACACGTCAGTTGACTATTTGTAAATATTCTATTACCGGTTCGGAAGGCAGGTTCTGCTGAGAAGATACCGGCAAGAAACTCAACAGTTGCTCTTTTGAAAAAGTCATACAGTATTATAATTTACAATTGATAACAATTACTGTTTACATTTCTTATAGTTTTACTTCCTGTGTGAAGGTGGAAGCTGATCCAACGGGCTCCAAGCATCTTTATCATTAAGGAACTCATTAATGTTGTAGTACGCTCGACTAAGTAAATGTTTTTTAACACATTGCTTAAAGCTATGCATTGGCATGTCCATCACAGTCTTGGGGATCTTATTATAGAAGAGTACACTCAAACCTACAAAAGATTTTTTTACTCTTTGGAGACGATATGCAGAAATAACTAACTTATGCCCGTGTCTAGTAAGACGTGGGTTTAAATCTCCTTTTCGTTTGTACAAATTAATCTTTTTGTCACGAAGTCGACAACTCGGTAGCCTGTTATGCTGAATTGTCCCGACACATTATACCATGTTTATCCAAATAATTTACCAAAGACGATGTGTAAAAATTATCGAAGAATACAATATGATTGTTCATGCTTGGTATAGCACTCGCCAAACGTATTAATCTAGGCGAATGAACTTCAAAGAGTGTTTTGACTCGTTTAGGAGTTCCAAAAGTTATTTATCTGAGTTCATAGTTCATATTGCGGCAAGCTTGCATCTTGCTTCGGGTCCGAAATAGAAACTAAACTCTCAATGTCAGAAGATAATATAATTGCATTAGAACTCAAGGTTACTGCAAGAACCGGTGCACATATCATCGATGCAATCTCTTCTTTTTCTTGTGGCACTCCGTAACTGAATGTCCAGGATTCTTACAAAACGAACAACGAATTTTGAAATGTTTGTCATAAGGGGCATTATTTCGATTGCTTATCTTCTTTTCGTCGTTTATTTGCTCTATCCTTGTTGTCGTCTCTATCAGCTGATTATGGTGAATGATAATCGCGGCGCCTTATCGCGTATATCCAAACGCAGAAAATGGTAAATCATGCAAATCTGCTGTCGCTCACAGTACTTGGGCTCGGGAAAAAGCGAAAACAGCATCCATTTATTTGTGATAAAATTTTCCGTTGATTCTAAGGTGCCTTGAGCGTTACTCATTAGTTCCTGGTATAATAGATGAGGAAGTTTTAGCGGTGTGAACTTTTCTCTTAAACTGTGATGCATTTTCACAGAGCAAAGGACCAGACATCGGTTGCCCAGTTGATCGTTTTTGTAAAAACCAACAATACAAAACGTCTTCTAAAAGTTAATTTTTTGGCTTCATCATCATTTTCCGAAGTTAACTCCCGTATTCACTATTTAATTTGCAGGTGTAAAAATAAGTCTTAATATCACTTATCGTGGATGTAACTACACCATATTTGTCAGCAAACTTACTCCATCATCACTACTAACTTTTTTTCACCATCATCATCATCCTCATCATATATAGGCCTTTTGCATGGACTTCTAAGCACAACGGTCTCGAGCCGCCAGCATCCAGCGGCTCTCTGCAACCCGCTTTATATCTTTGGTCCACTTAGTGAGGGGTCGTCATTCCAGCACCTTGGGACCTCAACGTCCATCGGCTATTCGAACTATGTGGCCTGCCCATTGCCACTTCAGCTTTGCGACTCACTGAGCTATGTAAGTGACTTTAGCTCGTCTGCGGATCTTCTCATTTCTGTTTTGATCACGCACAGAAATCAAGCATAGCTCGCTCCATCACCCGCTGACGCTGAGTTACTTTGAGCCTTCTAATAAGGCTCATAGTTAGCGACCAAGTCTCAGAATCGCAGGTCATCACTAGCAACACGCTCCTTTCTTTAATTAATTAATAATATCTATTTTATATTTACCCTGCGGAGCGAGGGCAGGGTTATGCCAGTCCCAACACGTGCATGCCAACATAAATTCGACTTGTGGGTATTTAATAAAATTGAGTGCGGTTGGTAGTCCGAATCCGAAACTGAGGGCCAGATTATCGAGTTTTTACTGTACTTAGTCTTGTAAAATAGATTTCTTTGCCCTCCTTATGATTCAAATTTTCTACTTTTTTTAATCACTCATGTATTTACTATCTGCTTATCGCTTTCATAAGATCTTTTTACGGTATTGCCTGCATTGTTCGATCTTGCATTAAGTATTTTTTTTAATTATTGTTGTTTGTGAAGTTTTTAAATCAAATATGTTGAACTGAAAGTTATCAAAGTTTTATTTATTTTTTAAATAATGTCTACTGTACAAGTAATTGAAAGTTACATATCAAAACACATACCTGAAAGTTATCAAAGAAACGACATTATATGTTATAATCCTTCACAAGCACAATCTTTAAATAAACAATATAAAGCTATTTAAATTACAAAACGTTTCAAATTAGTTTTAACTTTTAACCTCTAAATAATTCAGTCGTCAACCACACTTTTTCAATTTGACAGCTGACATTTGACATTGACGGAATAAAACCGTGCATGACCACAGAACTCTTTAAAACATCAAATGGCCATGCGCGGCAAATCTAAAAATTACAGGTATGTATTTTTTTACATGTATTTTATTTACGATTTTCACCAAATCTATATTAACTAGTTGGTTGCTGTGGGATATTTCCATATCAATATGATATGGAAATATCCCACCAATGGTTTTGGATGTTAACATGTTTCAATTGTGGCAGATGCTCTGTTTGTACGTATTTCGTGTGTTCTCGGGCGAGACGTGTAGGCTGTGTAGGGGACTTCAGGTTGGGTTCCTTCCGACCCAGGGTTGTATTGATGTTGGGTGCAATTTAATAAAGATATATATTATTATTGATTATAACTGACAAAGCTCGTCGATCTCCCTCCATGTCCCCATCATCCCTCACGTTCTCTTTTATGATGTGTCCTAAATACCTGAATTGTTTCACAATATTAAAATTCACCCTTCCTAAACTTACCGGCGGCACAAAATTTGGCCGGTAGCTGCCTGCTTTGAAAACCAGGAGTTCGCTTTTTTTAGCATAATATAGCAGGCCATGCGATCTTGCATAGAACTCACAGGTATTCAGGAGACGTCGAATGGAACCAATCGTGGAGCCAAGCAACACCATATCATTAGCATAACTAATATTATTAAAACATGTATCCTCAACTAAACATCCTATATTAGTGTTGCTGAGCCTCATAATTAGCTCCTTAATATACATTACAATTGAACAAAAGTGGAGAGGATGAGGCACCCTGCCTTACACCACATTAAAATGTATATTCATCAGAGAGCGTTCCGGCCCATCGCACTTGATTTTTCTGGTTTTCATTCCAAAATTTCAGGATTCTAATTAAAGGCGCATTTACTCCCTCCTTGTACAATTTCTCCCATAACAGATGACGTGACACGAGATCAAAAGTCTTTGATAGGTCTAAAAAACACGCATAAATAGGTGTTTTCCTATCCACATAGTACCCTTACAGTATGCTTAAGACACAAAATGGCTCTCTCCGTCGAGACTCTAGGTCACTTTAAAATCATTCATGTATTTACTGTCTGCTTATCGCCTTTTTTTTTGGATCTTTTTGCCTGCATTATTCGATCTTGCATAAACTTTTAGCATGTTTGTGAACTTGACTGGTAATATGATATTGTGTGGAGAGAGAAGTCATAGTCCTGTTTATGCTATATTTCTATTGCGTGCCACTGCCAAGGATTTGGATAAAAGAAAGGCTTGACTAACTTGGCATTGGCCAACACGCGTTGGAAATAACGCTTAGTTGGCATGCCAATTAGGGCTGCTACAAAGTTTTTTCAGTAAAGTGTCTTTACTAATTGGTATAAGTTTTACGAAGCATTCCGTTATTGTAGAATGATGTATTTAATTTACGATTTTCACCAAATCTATATTAACTAGTTGTTTGCTGTGGGATATTTTCATATCATATTCCATGATTTTGGATGTTAATATGTTTCAATTGTGGCAGATGCTCTGTTTGTACGTATTTCGTGTGTTCTCGGGCGAGACGTGTAGGCTGTGTAGGGGACTTCAGGTTGGGTTCCTTCCGACCCAGGGTTGTATTGATGTTGGGTGCAATTTAATAAAGATATTTATTTAACCCCTTATAACCCATGATCATAAATTTTAAAATAATTTACGTTTACGCACTTCTATTAATGTAAAATGAAACACGTATTTTTCAGAAAATCAATTTTTTTATTATTTGTATATTTATTTTGGAAAATAGGGATTGTGACATATCTGTAACATTGAGGCAATAGTATCATATTGTTCTATGTGGTGTGAAACTCTTTGAAGCAATTATTTTTCTTATTATAGCACAGAGCTACACCGCATTTCTCACATACAGTTTGAGAGACTCCTGTGCATTTGGGAAACTTGCACCTGATCCTATTTTCTGACCAAACTGGCCAGTGCCCGACTTGATCTTGACGCACTGCAATCGGCGGAATATACTGTGTAGGACCTTTATGCTTTTTGGCCTGGATATCAATTTCCGTCGATTTGCGTTTTTTGATTGATGTTTTGTTCCCAAGTTTGCATAGAGTTTCGGCTACTTCGAGACGAAAATCTGCCGAAGAGGTATCCTTTTCAAGGTTTTGCTTAGAAGATTTTACTCGCCGATACAAAAGCCACGCATTTGCCATTGTAAGGTCTAACAGATGGTAAAATACTCGTACTTGCCATCTTTTACTGCGTATCAAAATTTTGTAATATCCCATGATGCTGTCTACTAAATCTACACCACCCATATATCGATTGTATTCACTAACAATACAGGGCCGATCAATGTTGATGTATCTTTTATTCGTTTTGTCATAACGTCGAACTTGTGACTTGGGCATTTCTCCTACGAAAGTTGAAACCATCGTTACCACTTTATTATCTTTCCATATTACATTAGAGATGTCAATGCCGTCAACATCAGCCACAAATTCCATGGAATAACCACGCTCTTTTTTTGATACCTCCTTGTCAGTAGGTAATTTACAGCTGGGGATTCTATTGCGTCGTACCGTCCCAAGGCTCAAAATTCCCTCCTTGGCCAAATGCTCCAGTAATGACAAAGACGTGAAATAGTTATCGAAATATAGCTTATAGTTTTGATACTTTGGGATATCAGGTGCCATTCTCATAACTACATTATGCATGAAGCACCTAAGTCAGGCTCTCCAGGGAGAACAATATTTTCAGCTCCAGTTTCTATTTCGAATTTTTAAGCGAACCCAGTGACTCCACAAAGCACATATATTTTGTATCCCCATTTATGGGGCTTTTTCGGGTTGTAACGCTTCATAGTATTACTGGCTTTTGTAGAGCAAATTTGTTCATCCACGCACAAATATTCCTCCTTGATAATCTTGCCAAAACTTTCATTCAATTTAGCGACAATGGGTCGTATTTTATATAATCGATCAGCATCTGGTGCATTACGTTGAGGCATGTTAGAGTTATCATTGAAGTGAATGTATTGGCGTATTTTTTCAAATTTATTTTTGGGCATTGTTTCATATATCAAAGGTCTCCCAATGTTTGTATTCCAGTGACTAGTAACTCTCGGTAGTTTTATCAAAGACATGAGAAAAACGATTCCAATAAATTTTTGAATA